>NC_051310.1:91764860-92067891 GCF_015220235.1 Choloepus didactylus
CCATTGGCTAGTCCAGGACTAAGACCAGGGGTTGCATTGTCCTTGCCAGAGCCCCGCAGGCCTGGAGTCCTGTCCCTGTGCTTGCTGCCATCAGGCCTTCCTGATGCAAACCACTGCCCACCTGGATCTCCAGTCTCCCAGCACTGAGTTCCACCCACTTGCTGAGATGCCCACCTGCCACTCCATGCAGGACCTCCTTCCCTCCAAACACGTGCCCCTACTGAACCTTTTGCCAGACACCAGACTGTCTAGAAGCCATGTGCCACATGGCTGGGTCATCTTTTCCTCTTGGTGCCTGCCCCACTCAGATGGGTGTGTCTAAGCTCTAGATTCCTACTCACTCACTCACCTACCCATTCAGTAAACATTTATCAAATGCCAACCCTGTGCCAGCCCCTGTGCTAGGTGCCATGGAAAGAGAAGAGAATAAAATACATGAAAATCCCTTCGCTCAACTTCTTGGATGCTCAGAGCTAAGTTTTGCATTTTATTATAAAGGGTCCCTCAGCAGGACTTCCTCTTCTCCCTAATACTTTATAATTCAAACTCCAACCTTTTCTTTTGGAATGATTAAGTTAAAAGTGTAAAGAGCATGAGATTTCACATCAGAGGACTCAGGTTTTTGAGTGTGGGCGGCCTCTGATACTGTAAGTGGAGTGACTTAGCCCATCCGTGACTCCAGGCTCTTTTCTATAAATGGGAAGAATGCTGCACCTCAAGAGGGTTTTCTTTTTGTTTTCTGAGAATAAAATAAGATAATGTGTGTGAAGTCCCTGTTACAAAGTAGAATTGCAATAAATATGGATTGCCTTCTCTTTTTATATATATAGCAGACATTGTAAATGATCCGCCTCAGATATGCTTTACTGGTTCTGCATGCCCAATTCCAGCTTCTTTGAGCTTTGCTTTAAAGGCAAGCAGCTGCGACCAACTTCAGAAGACTGCATTGGGCCACTGGAGCCGTTCCCCCTCTAACATCTCACTACTGCAAGGGCAGGAAATGCCTGGGAGTTTACATCCCCCCATGTGCGCGCGCGTGCGCGCGCGCGCGCACACACACACACACACACACACACACACACACACACACACGGGCAGCTGGTGACTGACTTGTGCACGCACAAAACTCTAACAGGTAATTTATGCTCCAGAGTTCCCCTCAGGATCAGGCTAAGGCTGGAAACTTGCTTGAGACTGCAACCCTGCTTGACTTCTCATTCCTTGTTCTGCTTCCCCTGCTCCCTTACTAGTTTTTCCTAGGAGAATTTTCTTAATAAATCACTTATAAATAAATCCTCACCTATGCTTCTGGAAAGCCAGCCTAAGATGCTCAGAAAGTTTTTATTCTAGCAATGGAGACAGACAATAAAGCAAGTAAAATATGCAGTATATGCGTGATAAATGCAAAGGAGAAAATAAGGCAGGGAAGGGGGATAAATAGTAGAGGGGAGTTGGATTTTAGATGGTGTGATTTGAGTAGGTAGCATGTGAATGAAGATCTCAAAAAAGAGAGTGAGCAATGGAGACACAGCTCTGGGGAATAGAATGTGCAAAGGCCCTGTGGCAGGAATGTATCTGACACATTCCAAGAACAGCAAGGAGGCCAGAGTAGCTGGAGCAGAGTGAGTAAGGGAGAGAGTAAAAGGAGATGAGGATGGAAAAGAAAGGTAAGGCTAGATGACATAGAGCTTTGTGGTTCACAGTAAAGAAGCTGGCCTTTCCTCTGGGTGAACTGGGGAGACAATGAAAGGTTTTGAGTAGAGGTGTCATGAGTTGACTTAGGTTTTAACAACAGCTGCCTGGCTTCTGTTTTAACAAATGACTAACGGGGGTCAAAAACACAGAGACCCGTTAAGAGGCTATTGCAGTGACCCAAAATCTTAGTCCACGGTAGTGACAGTGGAAGTGGTGAGAAATGGTTGGATTCTGGATACATTCTGAAAGTAGAGCCAAAAAAGATTTCCTGATATACTGATGGTGCAGCGTGGGAACGAGAGGAGTCGAAGATGAATCAGAAATATCGTTGCTCGGCTACTGGAAGAATGGAGTTGCCGCTAACTGAGATGGGGAAGATTCTAGAAGGAGCAGATTTGGGAGAGAGGATTTTACAACATGGCGTGTTTGAGATGTTAATTAGACACCCAAGTGCAGATATCAGGCAGACAGGGGGATATACAAGCCTAGAGGTGAGGAAAGGGCCCTGTTCTGCCCGATCCCATTGCCCGCAGAGTTCCCAGGCTGACCAGTGAAGTCAAGAAGTCTAAAAGGAAGTGAAATTGATAATGTCCAGGAGAGTCTGTTTGGTACCCTAAGGCTGGGCCATTGGGTGACAAGCAGAGAGGCTTCGGGGAGCTTGGATTTCAGAGTTCTGCTGCCTGAACAGTGCGGAAGCCTGCTGAATCCCTCACAGCGTGGCAGAGCTGAGTTCTGCACCCTGTCTGTCGAGTGGCATGGAGAAGATGGCAGATGGAGATACCCACCACTGGGCAAGAGAAACTTGCTAAAAGAAATCTATCCTCCCCCCTTCACCCCACCTGACACCTCAGATTCTAAGCCCTCAAGAGAAGCAATGAGGGAGCCACCGTTGGTTTCTGCAGAGGGGAGGGATGTGGTTTAACATTTGTTTCAAGAAGCTGGTTCTGGGAGTAGCTTGATGACGCTTTTGGAAAGGCCAGAGGCAAGAGAAAAGGGAGACTTACTAGGATATTGCAATGATACCAGAGACAGATGAAGAAGCGCAGTAGCAGTAAGGATAAAAATAATCGAATTGCTGTAAGATAAATGAAGAGGGCAGAAGAAACAGACCCTGGAGAGTGACGACTGGGGGCCAGGCAGAGAGGAGTTGAACCACGTCTGTGTTGCTGGGTATACGGAGGAGGAAAAGAAAGAGGAGGAACAGGCTTGGGAGTGAATATAAATCACTTTGGGTCAGTTCTGCTGGAATAATAGTAAGATATCCAGCTTCATTCGTCAGCTATTACAATATTGCTGCGTAACAAACCACCCCCAAACTCAGTGATTTAAATCAACAGTCACCTATTCCTACGCACACATTTGTGAGACAACTGAGGTTGGCTGATCTGGGCTGAGCAGTTCCATGTGTCTCTTTATCATCCTTAGACCAGTGGGTTATCCAGGGCATGAGCTTCTCATGGCAATGTCAGAAGCCTAAGAGGGCAAGTTCAACCACACAAGGATATTGCAAACCTCTGCTTGGGTTACATCTGCTAACATCCCGCTGGCCAAAGAAAGTTACATGGCTGGTCCAAATAAAGGGGCAGGGAGGCCCATACCTTCCACAGGAGGGGAGAGTAGGGAGGGATTAATTGCCAGCAGTAATTTAATCCAGGGGTCAGCAAACTACATTCCATGGGCCAAATTCAGCCTGCCACTGAATTAATAAAACAGTTCTTGTTTTATTGGAACTCAGCCCCACCCATTCATTTACGTATTGCTTATGGCTGCTTTCAGGCGACAGTGGCAGAGCTGGGTCATCACCACAAAGAGTGCATTGCCCACAAAGCTGAAAATACTTATTATCTGGCCCTTTACAGAAAAAGTTTACGGATTCCTGATTTAATCTATCACATCAGCCAAGGTAAAATAATCAAAACAGTCCCTGAGCCTGATGGGTCCACTGAAAGCATTTTATGTCACTCAGCCTACCTCCTAACCTGCCCCTTCTGAGATGTTTTATTACATATCGAGCAAAGAAAACAGTGAGATCTGAACAGAAACAAGGGGTGCTGTGCTTGTGGTGATCTGTGGAGCCTGCATTTGGTCCACGGCAAGCCCTACTTCTCCCAAGACGAGCACAGATGATGGACTTACGAAGATGCGTTTCTTATCAGGCCCATCCATCACTGCTCAAAAATTTACATCACACATGTGGAATCAATAGCCTAGAGTAATAATTTAACAAGAGCTGTGGTTTACCTCTATAGTCTGTGCCCAGATTTGAGGATGCAAAGCATATATTCTGCAGGAGACAGAGTCCCCTTGAGAAACTAAATGGGACATAGAAGCACAGAGCCAGCCAAAGCTCCCCTCCACTCACCCTCACCAGGGAAGATCGGGGATGCTTCAGAACACAGCTCTATTTGCAAACAGCTCTCACGAGTAACTGTGAGGTCAAGATGGAAATTTACTCTGAGTTTTGAGCATCAACCACCAGGAAAGAGGCTTTCTGCTGTGTTTTCTACCAAGGCCCTTTGCCAAGGTTGCTGAGGCCACCCACACTCCTGATGGCATTATCACCCAGAAGCTGCTGCAGAACGCAGCACTAGGATAGGTCAGCATGGCCCTTTTGCTAAAAGACATTCTATGTCTATCCACAAACATTCATTGAGGGCCTATTATGGGTCAAATGCTGATCTAGGTACTAGGCATATAGCAGTGAACAAAACAGACAAATACTTCTGCCTTCATGGAGTTTTCATTCTAGTGTGTGTAGCGGGAGAAGGAAGAGGGAGACAGACAATTAACAAAATGATTAAGTAAAATATGTAGCATGTCAAGTGTCCATGTGGACAACGGAGAAAAATGGAGGAAGGGAGAGGACATGCCGGGGCAGGGAGAGGGCTGAGATGCTCCACAGGGTGGCCAGGAAGGCTTCCCTGAGCAGGTGACATGTGGGCAAGGAGGAGATGGAAGAGAGAGGCATGGGTACAGTTGGGGAAAGGTTGATTCAGGAAGACGAACCAGAAAGTGTAAAGGCACAGCAGTGAGTGCATGGTTGAGAAGAAACGGACTCGTATCCCAGAATCAGGGTCCCAGGCAGGCCTGCCCATAAACCAGACAGAAGATAAGTTGCTTTTGTATTAGACTGCCTCTTCCTTTCAGATTGGTCCATTAACACCCTTCCCTGGAATGGCTGGTGTGCCGGTTTGTATATATTATGTCCCCCAGGAAAAGCTGTATTCTTCAATGCAATCTTGTAGGGGCAGATGCATTAGTGTTGATTAGATTGGAATTCTTTGTGTGTTTCCATGGAGATGTGACTCAATCAACTGTGAGTGAAATGTTTGATTGGATCATTTCCATAGAGGTATTACCCCACCCATTCAGGGTGGGTGTTACTTGGATCACTAGAGTCATATAAAGGAATTCACAGACAGAAGGATCAGAGCAACCGAGAGTGACATTTTAAAGAGGAGCTGCAGCTAAGAGAGGGCAAAACCCCCAAGAGCAACATTTTGGAGAACGTCATTTTGAAACGCAACCTGGGAGTAAGCAGACCCCAGCCGCGTGCCTTCTGAGCTAACAGAGGTTTCCTGGATGCCATTGGCCATTCTTCTGTGAAGGTACCCTTTGTTGATGCCTTACCTTGGACACTTTATGGCCTTAAGACTGTAACTTTGTAACCAAATAAACCCCCTTTTATAAACACCAATCCATTTCTGATGTTTTGCAAAACAGCAGCGTTAGCAAACCAGAACAGTTGGCTATTTTGGCTATTTATACAGAAGAGAAACGGCCTTCCTGACCTGCCCCCACCTCAATCTCATCCTTGTTAGTGTCTCCTCTCGTGAGGCCGACCCTACAGAGGTCAGTGCTGGTGACTGCTCTCTGGGACTCCTGATGTTGGCCTTGAGTACACCCCAAGGACACATTGTGGGCAGTGGACACACCTGGAGCCTAGCTCCCTCCAGGGTGCCTGCGAGTCTGCACAAAGGGGAGGACTCCTCTCCCCAGAGCCCTATCCCCACACTCCCCATTTAATGCCAGCTTACACAGCCTCAGCCAACGCCGGCAAGGGTGACTTCAGGAGGGCCCACATCTGAGGAGGTAAGGCTTGCTCCTCCAAGCTCATCTTCAACCTCATCCTCCATCCTGTCTCCCCCACCTCACTCTCTTCCTCATCCTCAGGATCCCCTCACACGCCACCCCCTTCATGAGGCCTCCTTGCAATTGAAGGGACTTTGCACTTCTTGGATTCACATCACAATTCCTCTCTTTCCTAAAAACAGAAGCCACAGCCTGTCATAGTCCAGTAGGTTGAGCCCATTCCCCCCACTAAACTGAAGGCGCCTTGCGGCAGGAATTGGGCTTACCCTATCTCCCCACTGCACCCAGAACAGGCCCTTGCACAGGGATGTGGGTCAATAAATTCTTGTTGGATCAAGTTGAAGGTGTCCATCGTTAAGAGGCTACTTTAGCATCTTCCTCTACAGCCCCAAGGCCAAGTTCCTCAAGGCCCAATACTCGGCCACTCCCCAGCTGGGTAAGGCCTGCAGGGGTAGCCTGGGGTGCCGTGGTCCAGCTTTCCCTTGTGCAACCCAGAGAAGAATTACAGCTCAAAGACCCGGGTCACTGCAGTTCAGAGGGTGAGGCTATGGCTTGAAAAATGGAAAAGGCAATAAGAAGAAGAAGATTAAATATTAATGTTTTTTCTCAAAACACAAGACCATGGCCAACTTTGGCATCAAAACCAACCTGAGCTCTTCTCTGGCATTTATTGGGCTTAGCTGAGGAGAGGCCGTGTGCTTCACAACTGTTTATAGAATAAAATGGTGGGGGGAGGGGTTCAGAGGAGCCCAAGAAAGACCCACTGTGTGGTGAGGCCAGATGGACTGAGGTGTCTGACATGGGAATAAAGGAAGGTCAGCCTCTCTGGTCATCCCTGGGCCAGGGCAATAGGTCAGGGAGAAGGGCCTGTTCCTCATGTGAACAATATCCGGTGTTTTCCATTTAAGAGGTACTTTTGTAACCAACACTATTCAAATTCAATACTGTAATCATGGGAAGGATGGGAGAGGCAGAGAAGGGCCTTTGGCTCAGGCCTCACATTCACAAAGTGTCTCAAACTCACACTCTTGAAATCCTCACTAATAAGGCTCTACACTCAGTGACAGAGACTGCCGCCGGGATGGATAGAAGAGGACAGCCATCAGTCGGCCCTAACGTCCCAGGACAGGTCTGCACCACCTGCTGTGCACCATGAAATAACGTGGCTTTATTAATTCTGTCAATTCTCTTACGATTAGCACAGTTCTATTTTATTGTATTTTTTTATAAAAGCATGAATATATGTCAATATTTTAAATATGGCATTATTTCAAGAAGAAAAAACACTCCGGGAGCAATGATCACACCTAGAGCACAGATCTTGGTCTCTAAGACCATCCTCCACTGAAAAGAACCAGCGTTCCTGGAGATGCTGATTCCAAGCCTGGGTCAGGATAGGTACAAGACGAGCCTGGAATCTCATTTTGCCAGAGAGTGAGAAAGTGCTCAAAAAATAATGGGGGCATGTCATAAGAGCATGGGACCTAGCTTGAAAGGACAGCAACTGACTAATTTGAGTGCCAAAATAATTAAGTACAGCCATGAATTATAAACCATTGAAAAATAGGAATTTGTGAGCCTACACTGATGAAAAATAGATAAATAAATAGGACATAGAAAAGGTTCTCGCTTACAGTAGAACACTGAGGGCTGACTGTTAAATGCAGAGGGAATGCTGGAATTGGAAAATCATAATTTGCAACCATCACAGTAAAGACAGTGTCAGGCAAGAAGTGTCAGTGGATGCTAAATCCAGGGTGAAATTTTTTTTTTTAATTAAATTCAGTTTTATTGAAATACATTCACACACCATACAATCATCCATGATATACAATCCACTGTCCACATGTCCACAGTATGATAACATAGTTATGCGTTCATCACCACAATCTATCTCTGAACATTTTCCTTACATCAGAAAGAACCAGAACAAGAATAAAAAATAAAAGTGAAAAAAGAACACCCAAATCATCTCCCCATCACACCCCGTTTGTCCTTTAGTTTTTATCCCCATTCCTCCACTCATTCATACACTAGATAAAGGGGGGTGTGATCCACAAGGTCTTCACAATCACACTGTCACCCCTTGTAATCTACATTATTATATAATTGTCTTCAGAAGTCCAGACTGCTGGGTTGGAGTTTGGTAGTTTCAGGTATTTACTTCTAGCTATTCCAATACATTAAAGCCTAAGAGGTGTTATCTATATAGTGCATAAGAATGTCCACCAGAGTGACCTCTTGACTCCATTTGGAATCTCTCAGCCACTGAAACTATTTCGTCTCATTTTGCATCCCCCTTTTGGTCAAGAAGATACGCTCAGTCCCACGATGCCAGGTCCACATTCATCCCCGGGAATCATACTCTGCGTTGCCAGGGAGATTTACACCCCTGGGAGTCAGGTCCCACGTAGCGGGGAGGGCAGTGAGTTCACCTGTCGAGATGGCTCGGTTAGAGAGAGAGAGGGCCACATCTGAGCAACAAAGAGGTACTCAGGGGGAGACTCTTAGGCACCATTACATACAACTTTAGACTCTCCTTTGTGGTAATGAGCTTCGTAAGGGTAAGTCCCATGCTCGAGGGCTCAGCACATCAAACCGCCAGTCCCAATGTTTGTGACAACATCAACACCAGTCCAGGTGAGGATGCCCAACACATCCACACCTTCCCCCAGATCCTCGGGGCTGGGGAGGGGGAGGCTGTAAATATATTTTTTATTATCTGTCCAAATTACTCTGGGATGTGTCACTATTTCACTACAGCCTATACTAACCTACCGTATCTCACTTCCTATTCAAAGTTCCATGCAATCGTGGTGTTTGAACAAATCGACTGTAGAGTTGTACCGTTTAGAAAATTTAGATCCTGTACCAAATAGATATCTATTCCCTTGGTCTCATATGAAAGTTGAAGTTTTAAAACACAATCAGTTTCAACCTTTACCCTTTGGCCTGGCTTGCCCTGGTCTTAACCAGACCTGCTTCATTCATATCACTAATTGAAGTCTGGGCTCTTCTTCAGCTTTTTTTTTTTTTTTTTCTTTTTTGACAGTGGCTGTATGCACTAATACTGACATTCATATCTGCCGAGCTCTAGCTCTGAGTTTCAGGTGTCTCAGAGATACGCATTGTTCCAGAGACCAATCAGGTTACATGCTAAAGGATCAGCATCTCAAAGTTTAGAGACAGGCCTTACAATTCAGGGATAGAGTTAACTGCTGTAAGAGCTTACAATCTAGGGACTATTACAATTATTGTGTCCACGTTAGGCTATGTTCTAAGATTCAATTCTGAGTTTACACATTGTAGTTAGTCCACATTGGTGAGGCATCATCCCTCTCACCATGTTTTCTCCAACACTTTTACTCCTATATATATATATTCCTACAATTTTATAGAGTTATATTCACATACTATACATTTATCCACAGTGTACAATCAGTTGTTCATGGTATCATCATAAAGTTGTATATTTATCACCACAATCAGCACTTGAACATACTGATTACTACAAGAAAAATTGTTTTTTTTTTTTTTAGCAATAAGAAGAAATGATAAAAAGAAAAATAACATGTCATACAATACAATATACTACTAAGGACAGCAAATAACACCACTACCAAGAATCCCATATTACTCCCCTATATCCCCGTCTCATATACATTTAGCATTGGCATATTGCCTTTGTTACATTTAATGGAGGTATATTACAATGTTACTGTTGACCATAGACTCCAGTTTGCTTTGATTATGTTTTTTTCCTGAATACCATTCCTTTTTCATATTTCTACATGGTTGACATTCATTTGCTTTCCCACATGCAAAAACATTTTTATATTTGAATATTTAGTAACTGTCATTGGCCACTCCAGTTTTTGCCACGTTATACAGTCCCAGTCTTTATCATCTCTCTTTACCTCTGGTGTCATACATTCTCCTATCCCACCTCTTTCAGCTTTACTCAGACATCTTTGTTCAGTGTAATTACAATACCGTGCTACCATCACACAGTATTATGCTATCTATTTCTGGATCTATGCAATCAATCCTAAACATTCTGTAGTCCTTCAGCATCAAATGGCTGATCTCTGCCCTCTTACTATCTCCTGGTCGCCTGTGTTGTCAGCTTTTAACTCAGGGTGAAATTTTGATGAGGAATAGGATATTTGCATGATCTTAAGGTGTGTCCTCATAGATAGCTTTTTAGTTGCAAGGAAGAAAATAATGATTATACAATGAAAAAGTCAGACAACACCTAGACCAGTTGATCAAAATTAACATAATCAGTGAGAGAGAAGTGGGGATCACATGCCCCCAAATGTGATACCCTGAGAAGGACACATAATCACCCATGCAGTATTCAGGTCAAGAATGCAAACCCCATTTAATTATGGGGAAACATCACACAAACACAAAATAAGGACTATTCTGTTAAAGGAGGTGTGACAGGTGCTGTGTTCTTCAAAAATGCCCAAGTCACGAAAGACAAAGAAAGTTGTGCAATGTTCCTGATTAATGGAGGCTAAAGAGACATGACATTTAAACCTTGACTTTAGACCAGATTCTATACTGGAGGGGAAATAATGCTATAAAGGACATCATTGGGTCAATTGGCAAAACTGGAATACAAATAATAGATTAGATAGCAATATTTTTTCAATGTTAAAATTACTAAAGTTGATAATGAAACTATCGCTATGTACATAATATTATTCCAAAGAATAATATCCCTATTCTTTGGAAATACACACTGAAATATTTAGAAGTAAAGGACCATTTCTTTTCTGAGCCATTACTCTCAAATGGCTCAGAAAAGAAATTTAGATAGATAGATGATAGAAAAATAGATACTTAGATGATTAGGTAAATGAGAGAGAGAGATGATGAGGGAAAAAAATGGTAAGCAGATGGGAGAAAATGTTAACAGTAGGTGACGCTGAATAAAGAGTGTATGAGTGTTTTCTTGGTACTAGTTTTATTTTTAAAAGTTTTCTGTAAGTTTGAAATTATTTCCAAATAATTTTTTTTTTAATTTGCCACAATTTCTCTAACCCCACCTTGTAATTTATTCATTTTTTTATATAGCAGAAGATACAGCAGGAAGTCTCCAACATGGAAGAGGCTCAGCTTCTTTTGATCTTTCAGTTCCAAGAGGCTGTCACCTTACATCCTGTCCTCTCCATCCACAGAAGGTGAGGAGCAGAGAGCCCTTAGAGGGTGGTTGGTTTGGGCTCAGGCACCAGCTGAAAGACCAGAGATTCAGCTGGCTCCAACCAGATTTTGGTGAGTTTGAAACAGTCAAGGTTTTGTTAACATTCTGAAACTGAGACTGTGTTCACAGAGAATTCTTATACTGGTGGGGCCCCATCTCCTCTCTGTGCCCTTTTCCTGGGCCATGGCCATCCTTTCCACATCTTTTGGTCACCACACACAAGCTGCTGACTCCCACGTTTATGTCTCTAGACTAAGCCTGTTCTCTGAACTTCAGACCCCTATATCCAGCCACTCCTTGTAATGTCTCAGAGGTAGAGCAAAATTGCCATTCCCAGACCCAAACTCTTCATCTTCTTGTCCTCAACTGGTCCTTCTCCAGGATTCCCTTTGACAGAAGATGCACCACTCAGGAACTGAAGCCAGACACTCTCTCCTAAATGGCTGTTAAAGTCATCTGCTTATTTCCACCTCTATGTCAACACTAAAATGGCCCACGTGCTGGCCACGTTCACTCTCTAGGCAACAGCCAGAGGGGTCTTTTCAAAATGGAAATCTTCATCCTGCCCCATCCCTGTCTAAAACCCTCCTTCAGGTTACACTTCTGATAAAAGCCAAAAACTTCAACAAGATTTACCAGGCCCTGCATGGCCAGCCCTGAGAGCCTCAGCTCGCGTCTGCACTGTAGTTCAAGCCCCAGCCAAAGACCTTTCTCCCCCTCCTTGAGTCCATCTTGGTCCTTGCCACCTCAGCATCTTTACACAGGCTCTTCCCCACACCTAGAACATTCTCCCCCAACCTCCCACCCATTCTCCTCTCTAACCTCTTCTTCCTTCAGCTCTAAGCTGACTTCTTTTCCAGTGTCCTCTGTACACTCCCTCTTCCATGTCACCAACTCACTGGCATAAATTATGCCAGTCACTATAGCTGTGCCTAGGTTGACAGATCCAGGAAAAAAGAGTTCTGTGGGAAAGAACATGGGTTTAGAAGTGAGGACAACTGGACAAGGAATATAGGGTGGTACCTTAGTCTCCTAGGGCTGCCATAACAAATTACCACAAACTGGGTGAATTAAAAGAACAAAAATTTATTGTCTCTTAGTTCTGGAGGCTAGAGTTTGCAACAGAGTTGTCATTAGGGCCACAATCCCTCAGAAACCTATAGGGGAGAATCCATCCTTGCCTCTCTCTAACTTCCAGTGGTTTTCCAGCAGTCCTTGGCATTCCTTGGCTAACAGCTGCAGCACTTCAATCTCTGACTCTGTTGTCACATGGCATGCTCCTCTTTGTCTGTCCACCTCTGTGTTTCTTCTCTTCTTGTAAAGACACCAGTCACATTGGATTAAGGATGCCCCTGCTCCTATATGTCCTCACTGAACTAATTACACCTGCAACAGCCCTATTTCCAAATGAGGTCACATTATGAGGTACTGGGGTGGGTAGGTCTTGAACACAACTTTTGGGGGACACAGTTCAACAAATAACAGTCCATGAGAGAGAAACAGCTCCCCCAAAGCAGGCATGAGATGGACCTTCCAGTAGAGTGACCAATCAGTCTTCCCCCAAACTTCCCAACCTCCTCTTTTTAAAAGGAAGAAATGAGCTGCTGAGTCCAGAGGTCTTTGGAATCAGGGTGACAGGTAAACTGGGGGCCCTACCGGCCTGGTTTGAGTCACCCCCTTTGGTGGGACGTGATATGCGGGCACCACACAGCAGGTGAAGAGCAAGGTGACGGGCAGCGTGGGGAGGCCCGGCAGTGAATGTGTGGGCCTGAGGGCGAGACGGGGAGCAGGGGTGCAGAGCCCAGTGCATTGGGTCCTGGTGGGACTGCAGATTTCACAAAGGTCCTGAGAGGTCTTTAGAGCTTCAGTCCTCCACCTCCCAGAGGGGAGCATGACAGATTGTACTTTCCAAAGACGGCCACAAAAATCTCTCCCAGCCCACATGCTCGTCTTCATGTGACTTGGACACTCCAGAGCTAAGTCATAAAAGGCAACATAACTTCTGCCAGGGTCTCTCAGAACACTCTCGAAAGCCCGACTACCCTGAGGCTAAGCTCCGAGCACATGGACAGGCTGCTTATAGGTGTTCCAGCCCCAGCCCCAGCTGAGGTCCCAACCAAGGGCCAGAACCAACGACGCTAGCACCAGCTGCCGGGTGTAGGAGTGAAGATGCCTCCAGCTGTGGAGCCTCCTCCAGCCTTCAAGTGTTTTCAGACAAGGCCCCAGACATCGTGGATTAGAGACAATCCATCCCCATCGGGTCTTGTCTGAATTTCTGACCCACAGCATCTGTGAGCATAATAAAATGGTAGTTTTCTGCCACTAAGTTTTGGGATGGTTTATTATGCAGCAATAGTACTTGGAACACCCCAGATGTTAATCAATAGTATTTAAAAAAAGGCGGGGTTTCTGTCATCAAATATTTTGCTAAGTGCTTGGTTACATAGTAACCTTTGCTGAGTTACTTGGTTCCAAGTAAAGCAGGGTCTCATTTTACTTCAGGGCTCTTCACAGCCTTTAACATACAAGAGGAGGATGTGGTATCTGCTGTTCTCTAACATATTTTCATGGGCTGTTATTCTACTAAAGGCTGAGATCCAACGCTCACCTATCAGAGGAGCTATAGGAGGCCCCAAAAGGTTCCAAAACCTGCCCGGACACAACCTGAGTTAGGACTAGAACCCAGAACACCTGATGCCTGGCTTAGGGCCGGCTCCACAGTGCTCGGCTGTTCCCATGGGGATGCTCAGTGGGGACATGTGGACTGTGCAGTGAATGGGGGGTCCACAGGGACGTGTCCAGTGGCTCTCTCCTCCTGCAGCTCTCCTGTAACCTGGGCCTCTCACCCCTGCCTCCCTCTTCACCCTTGTACCTGCTTCCCTCTACCCCTTCTTTCTCTAGGGGCCTCTAGTCTGCCATAGGCAGTTTGAAAGATGGGGAATGGGAAGGAGAAGTAGGAGTGGAGAGGGGACCCGTTGTTTGCCATCCCCACACCACACACACACACACACCATGCACACACTGCTGCCCACCTCACAGCCAACCTCAGCCCCTCACAGGTGGGCCTGCCTCTGTGAAAGCTGCTTCTCTGCCCCGAACACTGCCTGTTGTCCGTCTGTGGAGCCGGCTGGCTCCTCCTCCTGCCTCCAGCCCCCGGCTGGAAGAGAAACACAGTGCTCCCTTGTCCCTCCTCTTGATATTTCCAGTAAAAGCACCTCGAACACAATCTCGCTGCCACAGTCCTAATTATGTGTGAAATCATTTTTTTTTAGCTTGAAACCAAAGCAAACAAACGCACACAGAGAAGCCCATTCTCCATGGCCCGGGAGGAGCGGCCTTGCTCCCGTCGGGTTACCTCAGGCCTGCACAGAGCCCCGGCTGTGTCTTGCAAGCTGCCCGCCCGGCCAAGGGGCCTCCCAGGCCTGACCAGCACGCAGGCCGCCCCCTCGGAGGAAAGAGGGGGCTTCAGTCCGTTCTGCACTTTCCACACAGGCTCACAGGAGCCTCACACATCCCCGGTACACCATGAGGCCTCAGGAAAACGCCTCCGAAAAATCTGGAGGTTCTCAGGGGTAGCATGGCGCGTTCCCCAGAAAACAGGTACTGTTTCCCTGATGGAGTCAGATAATTTTTCACTTCTGGGCTACTTTTTTAAAAAAATCGTATTGTACTCTTATATTTTATTTGGGGGCTTCAGGTTCCCAAAAGCAGGGAAGATCATACTCGTCCCTGATCATGTGTGGCCGCTTTTCTGATTTCCATTTCTTCCCCCTTATTCCTGCATCTCCACTTTCATTCCCTCTCCATCAACAGCCACATTCAAAGGTGTTTAATAGGTGTTCTTCTCCTTACAGAACCTTTGAAACGATACTGTTATGCTGAGTATATGTGATTTTAATTTATGTAAGTGGTATTGCTGGCAATTCACTTTATTTCTAACTTTTAAATCTTGGCCCTATGTTTTGAAGATGCAGCTCTAATGCATTTCTGACCACCCCTAAAGCACAGTCACCCCTCACATGCTCCCACCATGTTTATCCACGTGCCTGGTGATGGAAACCCTGATTGCCTCCCACTCCTTACTACCAAAAATAACGTAATAAAGAGCATCCGTGAACATTTCCTTTGTGGATCTTTGCAAGAAATTCCCGGGCTTATAAACCTGGGATTTGGACTGCTGACTTGTAAGATCTGCACACTCAGTTGGTTTCACTAACTACTCTTAGTTGGGTTTCCCGAATGCCTATAGCCGGTTTACACTTTCACCAATCGTGCATGAGGGTTCCTGTCTTCTCACAGTCTTCCCAGCACTTGACTATCCAACAGTCTAATGATGTCAATCTTCAGAGAATGAAATGGTTTCACTGTTGTTTAATTATTTTTTCTTATTGCTAGTGAAGTAAAGTATCTCTTTAAATAGTTCTTAGCCTTTCCAGTTTCACCTTCTATTAATGGCACTTTTATAGCCTCTCTTTGCCCATTTTTCTAAGCCCCCCACCAAAAAAAAAAAATCTGCTGGAATTGTGATTGGAATTACATTGAATATAGAGTAATTAAAGGAGAATTTACATCACTACAATGTTGTCATTCCATTTATAATCATGGTCTACCACAGTCCACTAAAATAGAATATGAGCCACATATGTAATTGAAATATTTTAGTGGTCACATTTAAAAATGTAAAAACAAACAGGTGAAATCCATTTAAATAATATATTTCGTTTAACCCAATATATCCAAAATATTACCACTTCAACATGAGATCAAGATAAAAACATTAATTAGATATTTTACATTATTTTGTTGACCTAAGTCTTCAAAATCAGTGTGTATTTCACACTCACCCCACATTTTAATTCAAACTAGTCACATTTCATGTCCTCAATAGCCACATGTGGCTAGTGACTATTGATTGGATAGCATAGATCTACCTCTTTATTTATTCATGTGTTCATTGAGGACTTTAATTTGATTTTTAAAATTTTATTTATAAATATCTCAAGCATTTTTTTCCCATTACAATATTCATTACTATTACAAATGTTACTCTATTTTTTAGTTGGTTTTTTCCTAGAATACAGAAATGCTATTGGTTTTTTCAAGTTGACCATGAATCTGGCAAATTTGCTAAACACTCTTATTAGTTCCAGAGATTTGTAGATACTGCTGGGTTTTCACCTAATTGATCATTTTATCAATAAATAATATCTTCTCTTCCCTTCTACTTGTCCTGCTTATTATTTATTTTTCTTGTCTTATTGCATTGACCACACCTTCCAGCTTTATAGATAATAATCACCTTACTTTATCTTATACCACAAAACATTTTTGTCTAGGGCCAGGACTAGGGTGAGGCAAGTGAGGTGCTTAGCATGCTAACTTTAGGAAGCACTCACTCTCTGTGCAAGTGCAGGACTGGCAGGGTAGGTACCTCCCTAAATTTTGTGTCCTAGGGACCTTGCTTGCCTCACTTTGGTCCTAGCCCTTGATGGAGTCATTTAATAGTTCCATTTAAAATGTGGTATCATTTTAAGACCAGAGTTTAAAGAAAAGGGAATTGGATATTTTAAATGCAGACTTTATGAGCTCTTAAAAAGCCAGGAATAGTATATTATATCCTTCAAATTAGAAATGAAAAAGGCACAGTGCGGGACACTGATTACGTGCTTCAACTTGGCGGGCCTGGGCCAGGGGACCGGATCCGCCCCTGGGGAGGGTGGTGGGCACGGGTGACAGCGCCCTCCACAGCCCCCCAGGCCTGGGAAAGTGAGGCCGGAGGCAGGCCCCATTTCCTCACCCAAAATACCAGTGTTAGGGGAGGCTTGCCGGAGGGAACCGCCTTTTCCCCACCCCCTTATCTTGCCCGGACACTCCCCGTTGCCAGTGCAACTCCCATCACCACCAGTGCGCATACATTGTTTCCAGACACCGTTGCCAGAGCAACTCCCGCACCTTTTCAATCAACCTCCACGCCCTCTCAGAACCAATCCAAGCCTTTAACCCCTACAGCTACCCCGCCCTCTAAACCGCCCGATATAAGCTTGTACTCTCCCCTAATAAACTCTCTCTCTTGGTTTCTTCACCCTAAAAGAAACGTGTCCCGCCTGTTCCTTTCTCGCCGCCCTCCATACTTTGCACGCCTCCGCCGGGGACCTGGCCAAGTCCCCCGCCTCGCCCTCGCCTCCGGGAAAGAGCCCCCGCCGCCGGTACCCTCCGAGCAATCCTGAGAGCCTAGGATTTAGCAACCGGCCGCCACCCCCCCCCCCAGACGAATCAACTGCGACCGCACACAGAAGCATCTTACAGGGTGTGGTGGTTACTTTTTTGCATGAACTTGGCTAGGATATGATGCCCAGTTGTTTGGCCAAACACTAGCCTAGTTGTTGCTGTGAAGGGATTTGTAGACAGGATTCCAATCAGTTGGCTAGAAGTAAAGGAGATTACTCCCCAGTAATGTGGGTGGGCCTCACCTAATCAGTTGAAGGTCTTGTGAGCAAAAAAACTGAAGTTTTCCCAGAGAAGAAACTCTGCCTCAAGACTACAAAATCAACTCTTTCTGCTAGCCTCCTCTATGGATTTCAGATACAAGACTACAACATCAACTGTTGCCGGAATTTCCAACCTACTGGCCTGACCTGCCAGTTTTGAACTTGCCAGCCAACCCTAATGGCATGAGTCAACTCCTTAATATGTCTCTTAAAATACTGTATATTACATATTATATATTATATACATATATATTGTGTATATATCTATTACTTATGATTATTATATATTTTCATACACACACATACATATTTACTGTTGGTTCTGTTTCTCTGGAGAACATCGACTATACACAGGGTAACTAATAGAATTGTATTAACTGAGAGACTAATAAAGTCTTGTATAGTTGCCACTGCTGAATGCCTGCTGGATGAAAACTCAGTAAAATAATGTCATTGCCACTTTCCAATGATAGAGCAACTTACCAGATTAAAGATGCAGCTGCAAACAGGAAGACAGTTAATATCTTGCTGGCAGAATTGCACCTTTGCCTTACAAATGGATCAGTGTACAGGTGTGGCTGGACTTGCTGGGTTGCTTGTATTTGTCCAGTATCAGCACTGACTGATCATCAAAGATCTTTCATATGAATGCCTGGCAACGAATACAAGTAGTGCTAAAATATTCAAAGTGTTGAATACCTTTTTTGAGTTTTATGGTTTATCCTGGAACAATGGTGTTGACATTTGCACTGATGGTGCAGAAGCAATGGGGTAGCTTTAGCCCAAATCAAGCAGTGGCAAACTGTACTCAAAGTCATTGTATTCTTCGCTGCCATATACTTGCAATAAAGAAAAAAAAATACTTTCAAAAATCAATTTCATCTTAGAATGTCCTTGATGAAGCAGTAAGGATTACTAATTTTATTAAATCTCAACCATTGCACACATGTTTTTTTTAACACAACTAATTAATACTCTGTGTGATTAATTGAAAAGTATGTATAAAGCGTATCTGCTGCATCAATGTACTAGGATTATCCAGAGAAAAAGCACTTGTTCAGTTGTCTGAGTTGCAAACCAAACTAGCCACTTTTTTCAGAGAACATCATTTTTACTTACAAGAACCATTGACAGACTTTAGTTATTCAAACTTAGGCAATTGGCAGAAATTTTCTTTAAGTGAGCCTATCATTTCCAGGAAAACAACTGGCAGTATTTGTTGCCAGTAATAAAATTCAAGCTTTCAAGCAAAAATTAGAATTTTGGAAAACTTGTATCTGCCACCATGAGCTGGGCAGCTTCCCAACAAAGACTTTTCTGATGAAATTAGTGGTGATATTAACAAATGGTATTTCTAAAATATTGTGTAACAAAATGTGTCAACATCTGGAACATCTGCATACTTAGCAAACCATTATTTTCCAAATGATCACACATGGATAAAAGATCCACTCAGAATGTAAGACAGACCAATGGATTTGAATATAACAGAGTATGAAAAGTTCATTGATCTGATTTCAGATACCACATTGCAACTAACCTTTAAGAAACTACTTCTTGACAAGTTTTGGTGTAATATCAAAGAAAAATAGCCATAATTATCCAAAAGGACTATTAAAATACTCCTCTCTTTTACAACTATATATTCTCATTAAATATTTTTGTTTTGAAAAATACAGTAATTTTTCATAAAATGTTATTTATATTAGCATATAATAGGTCATGTTATTTAAAAATGAATGGATAGATTTTTTTAATTTTCAGAATTAACTTCAAATATGGCAAATATCCATAGATGTAACCCACAAAAACAAAAGCTCTTTGGGTGTGCAATAGTTTTTTTTTAATTCAGTTTTATTGAGATATATTCACATACCACACAATCATCCATGGGGTACAATCAACTGCACTCATCACCCCAATCTATTTTTGAACATTTTCCTTATACCAGAGAGAACAGAATCAGAATAAAATATAAAAATAAAAAAAGAACACCCAAATCACCCTCCCCCATCCCACCCTATTTTTCATTTAGGTTTTGTCCCCATTTTTCTACCCATCCATCCATACACTGGATGAAGGGAGGTGCAATAGTTTTTAAAAGGGTAAAGGGATCTTGAGACCAAAAGATTTGAGAGCCCCTGGCTTAAACCAGTCAGGATTCAGCCCCTGGGCTGGAGGTGGATCCCACCTCCCCTACAGTGCATGGCTGCCACCTTGGTGTGGAGGGTGCCTGGAAAGACTTTGAGCTTCTGTGAGGAAGGAGCAATGAATGTGGGCAGGTAACCAACTGGTCTGCCACAGTGCTTGCAGAGGGGATCCTGGCCTGGGGCAGGGACTAAAGGAACAACTCTGGCCAGCAGCTGCTGCATCAAGCCCAGTACACACTGCAGCAGACGGTCAGGATGAAAGACAGGGGACCTTTCTCCTAAAGGACAAGGAAGTTTTGTGAGTCATGAAGCCATCCACTCTGTGGGGTTGCATGACCTCTTCTGTAAATGGGCATCCCACTGGCCGGTGAGGCTCTTCTCTATGAAGTGCAATTATTTTGGCTCTCCTTACAACAAAAGCACCCCCGTCTTCATCACATCTGCAAAGTGAAAAGCCACAGCCAACAATTTTGTTCTGCTACCTAAATATGCAATCATATCACTTACTCATGTAAAACTCTTGGAAAAATCCAGATGTGCAGAATGAAGTCCAAAAGTTTAACTTGCACTCAAGCACTTCCACATCGTGGACCCCAGCCTATCTTTCCAGACATTCAGAATAATTTAACCTAGTAGTTAAGAGCATGGACTGAGGACCAGGCTGTCTGGGTTCAAAATCCAGTTCTACCACTTGGTGACCAGTGGCGTACTTAAAACCCTGATGTGTAGCATCTGCCAATTTCCATGGTATGTATACACCCACCATGGCCAGTTTCAAGCTACCAATGTGACATCTCTAAATTCAGAGCTGGGAAGTGATGCTCAGAATCAGCTACCAAGTGCCAATGTAAGCCAGCTCCAGGCCCCCGCTGGACCGGGGCCAAGGCACCTACTCACTCTGAGATGGTTTCCTCATCGGTGAAGTGGGGATAATGCATACCTCGCTACAGCACTGTTGTAAGGGTCAAATCGTAGAGTGCGATGATTCTCAAACTCTGGCAGACATCAGAAAGACTGGGAGGGCTTGTTAGAAAGCAGATCGTGCCTCACTCCCATAGGTTCTGATTCCCTGCTTCTGGGGGATGGTTCAAAGATCTGTATTTCTAACAAGTTCCCAGGTGGCCGCATTTTGAGAACCACTAGTATCAAACCTGTAGAAGGCTGAGCTCCGCTCCCAGTGCAGAGGGGCTCCATAGATGTTGGCTCTCATCTTGATGCCGCATCCTGCACCACAGCCACGCAGAGACTCTCACCTTTCCCTGGACCCGTGCTGCCTGTCCCTACCTCTGTACCTTTACTCCCCCTTCTCCTGCTCCTAAATGCCCTTCTCCCTGCACCACCAACCCTTCCCATTGGAATCTTAATTCAGCTTAAACACCACGTCCTCCCTAAAGCCCTCCTTGAATCATCAAGTTAGAATTAGCTGTCCCTAACTTGGCATCTCTTAAATTCACAGAGCCTCCTACTGGAACAATTGTCCCAATACCTATCTCTCTCACTCAACTGTAAAGCCCTGGTATGCAGAAAAATATCACGGGCAAACTTGTCCCTCTAGCATAGTGCCTTACAGATAGAAGAAGCTCCATGAGTGATGATTCTGTTCACCAGCCTCCTGGGAAAAGATTTCCTGCAGAACAAGCATCTTCCCAGGAAAGGAAGCTGCCCCATGAGGAATATATGACCCTCAATAAACCACAGGCTCCCTCAGGTTCTGCTCCCCAGGCACCCTCCAAGAGTTGGCTCAGCAGCTCAGCTGGTTGCCCAACAACCCCTACAAAATTCACTCAGGCTGTTCTTGCCCCTGTCAGCTCCCCAGGAAAGCTACACTGACAGAACCCTAGGGGCCAGATGTAGCTTTTGAGCTGAAAATGAAATCAACTTTTAAAAATCAGGACTTTTTCCATTGTGTCAGAAACCAACCTCAAACAGGCTGTATTAGCTTCCCATAGCTGCTATAACAAATTACCACAAACTGTTTTGCTTGATACATCAGAAATTCATCCTCCCATGGTTCTGGAGGCCGGAAGTTCAAAATCAAGGCATTGCCAGGGCCACTTTCCCTCTGGAGGCACTGGGGGGAGAGTCCATTCCTTACCTTATCCAGCCTCTCAGTCTGCATCTTGTGTCCAGCTTCCTGTGTTGGCTTGCGGCTGCTTCTCTCTGTGTTCTGTCTTCACATTGCCTTCTCTTCTGTGAGTCTCTTTTAAGGACACTTGTCACTGAATTGAGGATCCACCCAGATACTCCAGGATAATCTCATCTCAAGATCCATAAATTAGTCACAAACATTGGGACTGGCGGTTTGATGTGCTGAGCCCTCAATCATGGGACTTGCCCTTATGAAGCTCATTATCACAAAGGAGAGTCTAAACTTGTATGTAACGGTGCCTAAGAGTCTCCCCCTGAGTACCTCTTTGTTGCTCAGATGTGGCCCTCTCTCTCTCTAACTGAGCCATCTCGACAGGTGAACTCGCTGCCCTCCCCCCTACGTGGGACCTGACTCCCAGGGGTGTAAATCTCCCCGGCAATGCAGAATATGACTCCCGGGGATGAATGTGGACCCGGCATCATGGGACTGAGAGTATCTTCTTGACCAAAAGAGGGATGCAAAATGAGACGAAATAGTTTCAGTGGCTGAGAGATTTCAAATTGAGTTGAGAGGTCACTCTGGTGGACATTCTTATGCACTATATAGATAACACCTCTTAGGTTTTAATGTATTGGAATAGCTAGAAGTAAATACCTGAAACTACCAAACTCCAACCCAGCAGTCTGGATTCCTGAAGACAATTATGTAATACTGTAGATTACAAGGGGTGACAGTGTGATTGTGAAGACCTTGTGGATCACACCCCCTTTATCTAGTGTATGGATGAGTAGAAAAATGGGGATAAAAACTAAAGGACAAATGGGGTGGGATGGGGGGGATGATTTGGGTGTTCTTTTTTCACTTTTATTTTTTATTCTTGTTCTGGTTCTCTCTGATGTGAGGAAAATGTTCAGAGATAGATTGTGGTGATGAACGCATAACTATGTTATCATACTGTGGACAGTGGATTGTATACCATGGATGATTGTATGGTGTGTGAATGTATTTCAATAAAACTGAATTTAATAAAAAAATAAAATTAAAAAAAAGATCCATAAATTAATTAAGTCTGCAAATATCCTTTTTCCAAATATGGTCATATTCACAGTTTCCAGGGATTAAGATATGGACATATCTTTTGGGGGGCCACCACTCAGCCCACAAACTATTAATTTATTTGCTCAAGTATATGGAAGCTCATTGGTTGAACTGACTTCAGTCATGGCTGGATCCAGGAGCCTGAGCCATGCCATATTGTTTAAGAAATTGAGAGAAAGCCAATGTAGGTGGATGACAGAATGAAATGAGTGAAACAAGGCAAGGCTAAGAAGTAGGGATGGGCTAGACCCTGCGGGTCCCTCTAGAATACATTAAGAATTTGGGTCTTTAACCTAAGTGTAATGGGAGGCCATTGGAAGGTTATAAGCAGGGATCAAAGCTGTATTTTTACAAGATCACTCCAACAGCAATGTGCAGTTGGACTAGAAGGCACTGGGGAGGCAGGATGTGGAGATGAGAAGTGGAGAGAGTTAAGAAATATTCAGGGGGAGAAGAGGACGGGGTCAGGGAATGGATCAGATAAGGAGTGTGGAATGGGAAGACCCCTTGGTTCCTGACTCTTTACCTGGGTGTCAAGCAATACCACTCACTAAGAGAGTCAGGACCAGGTTTAAGAGACCCAGGTTTGAGGGGAAGAAGTGTTTCATATCAGCTTTGCACATGCTGAGGAAGGCAAATAAAGATATCAAGTGGGAGACTTTGAGTTAAAGATAGAGGATTAGACATGGACATTTACTCTTTTTCCCTTCTGAAACCCCACGAAAACAGCAGCATTGTTGTGGATGGTGGCAGTTTTGGTTTAAGGGTGCACATACAAGGCAAAGAGAATGGGAAAGAGATCATTGGGGGGTGAGGGGTTAAGAGAAGGAAATTGAAAAACGAAAGGATGTATGGTAATTGACTCGGCCGTTAAATCTTAAGCCAGCTTTGGAGGAAGTCAAGAAACAGCTGAATTTATAATACAGAAATCTCAGGATTCTTCTAAGCTCAGAAATTTGTAGTTCCAGAAACTTCAGGAAAAGTGTGTTTGTATATGGAGGGGAGCTGAAAACAAGAAGACAGGTTAAAAGTTCGTTTAAGAAGCAGTAAGATCCCCAAGACTTCACCCCACTCCCCAGACAGGCCCTAACATACCCCAGCAGAGAATGGGTAGTTATTACCTGGAGAGGATAAACAGAGGGTCTCTGGATTGGGAGACAAGGCACACCTGAGGATAGGGGTACTCAGTCCAACTCCTAGGCTCAGACAAGGGGGCCTCTCCTGGGCCCCTCACTTTAAAGACCCCACTCTGGCCTTCCTCTACCTGTGCGCCTTCCTACAGATCATGGGTCAAAAGATTATGCTCATTCAGAATTAGTACCCACACCCCTGACCACGCCCCAGATAACTAGGACCTTGGAATTCCCTGCCCAAAATGTCCCTTAGCCTGTTTCCAGGCCTGAGTAGGCCTCTGCCTTGCTCCAACATGCCTGTCCTGGAGTGTTCATACACCTAAGCACTAGAATAGAAGAGAAGACGATGAGCCACTGGCCAGGGACCTCCATCTGTACTTTTGCACTGGGCCCCAAAAATATGAGGAGTGGACCTGGGGAATGAATATAGAAGGATTAAGTAAAAATCTAGATACTAAATATTAAGCCAACCTCCTGCTCACTCCCTACCCTGCATGCCCCAAACCTATTTCTACCAGCTGTTTTCTGCCACCCAGCTCCTTGAAAGATGTCTTATTCTCTCAGTCTGTCTCATTCTCTCCAGGCAGGATACTGGAAGATTCTTCCTTGGGGAATCCAAATATCCCAAAAGAAACTGTTGTCAGAGATTCCCCAATGAAACAGCCCAGTCAAATCACTTTAGAGTGAGACCCTTAGTCAGCAAGTGCTAGCCACATGCCAACTAACATCTTGCTGCCCCATTCTTAAATATGAGCAGAGAGCCAAGGATCACCAGACATCTGAGGGAAAACTCTTTAACATGAAAGAAAAGACCAAAACAAACAACAATAAGTAACTTGGAAGAAACAGGCAGATGGAACAGATAAATGAAAACTCTTCCTAGAAAGCTGAGCAAAACAATGAAAACACAGAAACTAAGGAGGGAAAAGATTTCTCAAATTGGAAAAGAAAGCCAACATCCCCAAAAAATAAGAGTTCCAGAAGGAAAGGGTAGTGAAAATGGAAAGGGGAAATCATCCAGAGACTAAAGCATATCTGTTTTTTCAAATTTAACAGGCCCACCAAGTGCCAATTCAATGAGTCAAAACAGACCCCCATCAAGGTATATCACAGTGAAATTCCAGAATGTTGGGGACAAAAAGAAGATCCTAAAATGTTTCCAGACAGGAGACCAAAAATTATTTAAAAGAATCATAACTCTGAGTGTTTTTTTCTTCTCCACAGCAAGGCTGAAAGACATGATAAATTCTAAAAGAATTTTTTTTACAATATAGGATTCTAAATTTAGCTAAATTATTAATGAAGTATACATGGAAAGGCATTTTCAGATATACTAGAGCTAAGAAAACTTACCTCCCATGCACCCTTTCTCAGGAAGCTACTGAAGGAGGTATTCCACCAAATTACATGAATAAGCCAGTAAAAGGGAAAGATATAGGATCCAGAAAACAAAGGATCCAACCCAAAAATTAAACAGAAGGAGTCTCCAAGATGGTAGTGAAGGGAGATCACAGATTTACAATTGGGCAGCAGGAACTGGAGTAGATCAAAGCCTGCTGGAGAGATGTCTCAAAAAAAAATGAAATTTATATAATACCTGGTGTGTTTGAAAGTGAGGGGAGACTTAGACCTTGAGGGACAGTCTGACACTGAATTAATAATATATATGTAGAAAACAAATAAAAATACTAACTCAAGGGAAAACAAAAATTTGTGCAGGAAGAGACAAGACATGATAGTATACTACATGGCTCAGCTGTAAGGCAAATTTGCATAGTCATAGCAGCGCTGAATACTGACCTACCCCAAATTATTATTTAACTCTATCAGGGGGATGGAGGTGACAGAAATCATGCACATATTGAGAGGTGATAGTGAAAGAGAGATAAATCCTCATCTCTAACAGAATGAGAAGCCAATAGATAATGCCTAAAACTTAAAAACCAAGATATATCACTATGTGCATGTTATTTAAGGAGATGGAGGCAAATCCCAAAAGAAAAAGATGAAAGAGGTAAAGTGGTTGGCACTCACTGGGGAGCAAAAAATGGGGGGGGGTCTGATTTGGGTTGGGGGTGAGGTTATAAGCCTTAGAGAATGACTGACTGTAAATTGTATGTGTATGTGTATATACATACATATATACATATATACACACATATACACATTCTTCTGTAAATAAAAACTAAACTTCCTGAAAAGGACAAAAAGGCAGTTGGACATACACACTTTGAGCTCAAAAGAAAAGTCAGACTGGAGATGGAATAAGTATAGCTTCAAGGCAGAGTCCTGATAACCAAAAACAGAGCCAAACAAATCCAATGTTCCATGCATCTGTTCTCTGGCCTGAGGGAGCATATTTTGCACCCAAAAGGTGATCCTAGGGGTGTCAGTCATGGCTGGAAAACAAATTCCAAGAGAGAAGGGGTGATCTTGCTATCACTTCAATTGGATTAAGTAAAAACAAAACAGGGAGTGGCATGTTTTGTCCACGGAGGCAAGCCTATGGAAGACTGGTTTCTGACTCTCCCAAAAGGAAGGAGCCTGACACTCTGCCTCACCTCCTCTCTTCAGAACAGAAGTGTTGTTCTCTTCAGAACAGTTGCTCTCCAAATTAGTGGCATGTTGGAATCACCTAGGGGGCTTTAAAAATCCTGCAGCCTGGGTCCCACCTCCACAGATTCTAGTTGAATTGGTCTGAGATGCAGCCCAGGCATCAGGAGACTTAAATGTCCTCCAGGTGATAATCATGTGCAGCCAGGTGGCTTCACAGCAATTTTGGAGCTGGAGCACATGCCTTTCCCAACACCCAGGTTGCAGAGATTTCTGGACCATTCTGAAGGAGAAAAACAAACAGCTTACTCTCTCCTTACAGAACTGCAAAGCTCTAGCCCAGGCCAGAAAGAACACCAAATAAAGCTGAGCTTGGTTAATGTCTCCTGGGCCTAGGTGCCTTGGCTATGTAGCTGGGTTTGCACATTATGAGCAATCAAGCAGGAGAACTTTCCCAGAAGCACTGGTCAAGTAGAGGAGGGCAAGGAAGAAAGTCCAAGTGGCTTCAGGTGTGGTGTGAAATCAGGCATGAGGGACAGTCAATCCTATGGGGAGAAACAACCCAGACGACAAACAAACAGGGAAGGGTGGACTGAGACCAAGTTATGTGGATAACTCAGTGGTCATGAGACTCCCAATGGAGCCAACAGAGCAGACTTCACTATGCACCTCCAGAGACTGAAACTTTCCACTAGGGATAGAACGTTTGGAGACAGTGAGATGTGGCCATCCCCAGACAAAGTCAGAAAGTCAATGTCAGTAGGGACCCAACACACAGTATTAACCTCAAGAAGGAGCCACCCACTCAAGTGTCTAACAAGCATGGGTATGCAGCTAGCATGAAGGGGGCATCTGCAGGACAAAGAGAACCCCCCACCCCCAAGTACTCTTAAACTGCAGCAGTGACAGAGCTCCAAAGACCACAAGATTCACCCACTTTTCCCACAGGGTCCTGCTGACCCCATCTACAATGGCCTGTTTGCTTATCTATCTGCCACCACAAAACCTGCCACACTGTTGTACCTCAGAGTCCAGCAGAGGAGTCAGTTATTACTTAACTAATGAACAAATGAATGAAAGGGGGGGATTTGTGCATTATTCTTAAACAAAGATTCAGCAGCTGTCAGTCTAGGGAAGTGTTTTTTAAAATACACAAGTCTGGTGGCTTACTGGAGACCTGCCAAATCAGACTCTCGAGAGTTGGGGCTCCAGTGTTGGGTAATTATTATTTACATTCCTGATTACTCTAAAGTTCTCATACTTTAGTAGGCCTAAGAATCACCAGAGATGTTTGGTAAAAATAAAAACTTGAGAAACGAACAATTTGGAAAAGGAAATTTTTAAAGCACTACCATTTACAATAGCATCAAAACACATGAAACACTTGGGGATATATTTAACAAAAGATGTGTGAGACCTATACTCTGGAAACTACAAATCACTGCTAGAAAAAATTAAAGAAAACCTAAATAAATGGAGAGATATACCATATTCATGGATGGGAATATTTAACATTGTTAAAATTGTTCTTTCCCAATGGATTCAACTCAATCCCTAACAAAATCCCAGCAGGTTTTCAATAGAAACTGTCAAGTTGATTTTAAAAGTTATATGAAAATGCAAATGACCTAAATAGCCAAAATAATTTTTGAAAAAAGAGTAACGTACCCTACCTGACTTTAAGACATACTATAAAATATAAAACTACAGTAGTCAAGATGTGTTGATATTGATGTAAGGACAGACATACAGATCAGTGGAACAGAAAAGACAGTCCAGATTTTCACTGATTTTCAATGAAAGTGCCAAGATTATTCAATGGGGAAGAGCTAATCTTTTCAACAAATGGTGCTAGAAACTGAGTGTCTATAAGGATAAAAAATTAACCTTAAGTCTTGCCTCACACCATACACAAAAAAGTAACATATATCTAAATGTAAAAGTTAAAACTATAGAATTTCTAAGAAAAAGCAGGTGAAAATCTTTGTGACACTGAGGTAGGCAAAATTTCTTAGAATATAAAAAATACTATCTATAATGGAAACATTTGACAATCTGGACTTTATCAAAATTAAGGACTTCCGCTGTCTTAAATTCATAGCTAAGGAAATGAAAAGGCAAGTCATAGACTTGGAGAAAATATTTGTAATGCTTATATTCAGCAAAAAACTTGTCTCCAGAATATATAAAGAACACTTATAGCTCATTAAAAAGATTGTTTAATCAAAAGGTTTTGAACAGACACTTCAAAAAATAAGATATAAAACTGGCCAAAAAGCACACCAAAAAGTGTTCAACATTGTTAATCATTTGGAAAATGCAAACTAAAACCATAGTGAAGTACCTCCACACACTCATTTAAATTTCCAAAATTTTTTAAACTGACAATACCAAGTGTTGACAAGGATGTGAAAAAACTAGAACTCCCATGGGATTGAAAGTGGGTGTGCCGGTTTAAATGTATTATGTCCCCCAAAACACCATTATCTTTGATGCAATCTTGTGTGGGCAGATGTATCAATGTTGATTAGATTGCAATTCTTTGAATGTTTCCATGGAGATGTGACCCACCCAACTGTGGGTGATGACTCTGATAGGATAGTTTCCATGGAGGTGTGACCCCACCCATTCAGGGTGGGTCTGAATTAGCTCACTGGAGCACTATATAAGCTCAGACAGAAGAAGCAAGCTTGCTACAGCCAAGAGGGACACTTGGAAGAATGCACAGAAGCTTACAGAGTAGCTGCAGATGAGAGACAATTTGAAGACGGCCATTGAAAGCAGACTCTTGCTCCAGAGAAGCTAAGAGAGGACAAATGCCCCAAGAGCAACTGAGAGTGACCTTTTGAAGAGGAGCTGTAGCCTAGAGAGGAACGACCTGGGAGGAAGCCATTTTGAAACCAGAACTTGGAGCAGATGCCAGCCACGTGCCTTCCCATCTAACAGAGGTTTTCCGGATGCCATTGGCCATCCTTCAATGAAGGTACCCGATTGTTGATGTGTTACCTTGGCCACTTTATGGCCTTAAGACTGTAACTGTGTAACCAAATAAACCCCCCTTATAAAAGCCAATCCATTTCTGGTGTTTTGCATGCTGGCAGCATTAGCAAACTAGAATAGTGGGGATACAAAATGTTACAACCATTTTTAAGAACTGCTTGATAGTTTCTTATTAAATTAAATATACTCTATCATCTGTGCCAATGATTACAATTCTAGATATTTATCCAAGAGAAATAAAAATACATATCCACACAGACACACGTGCGCACACACACACACAACTTGTTTGTAACAGCTTTATTCATGATAGCCTGAATCTGGAAACAATCCAAATATCCATCAGCAGGTGAAATGAATAAAGGAACTGTGGCACACCCATACAATGGTAAACTTCTCAGCAATGAAAAAGAATGAACTATGGATGCACACAACATGGCAGAATATTAAAATCCAGCTGAGCAAAAGCTGTTAGACAGAAAAATATATACAGCTGCATTATTTTCCTAGGGCTGCTGTAACAAATGACCACAAACTTGGTTGCTTTAATCAAAAGCTTTTATTCTCTCGTGGTTCTGGAGGCCAGAAGTCTGAATTCACAGTGTCAGCCATCCCGGGCTCCCTCGGGAGGTTCTGGGGGAGAATCTGTTCCATGCCTCTTCCAGCTTCCAGTGGCTGCCAGCTTTCCCTGACACTCCTTGGCTTGTGGCCACATCACTCCATTCTCTGCCTCTGTCTTCACTGTGTGTTGAATCTCTCTCTCTCTCATAAGGACATTGGTGATGGAATTAAACCCAGATGGATAATCCAGGATTATCTCCTCATCTCAAGAAACTTAACTTAATCCCATCTATAAAGACACTTTTTCCAAATAAGGCAAGATTTACAGGTTCCAGGGATAAGGCCCTGATACATTTGTGGCCACCATTCAGCCCATTACATTGCATGATTCCATTTATAAAATTTTAGAATGGGTAAAACTAATCTACAGTGACAGAAAGCAGATCAGCAGTTGCCTGGAGCCCAGGGTAGGGGCTGACTGACTGCAAAGAAGCATACAGGAATGTTCCGGTGTGATTGAAATGCTCTGTGTCATGAGTGTGGTCATGGTTATATGACCCAGAAAATCTATCAAAACTCATCAAACTGTAACCTTAAAATCATTGCATTTCATTGTACATAAATTATACTGTAACAAAGTTGAGTTAAAAAGAAAGCAAAAAAGTGTAGATTAGGGGAGCCAACCTTGGAGAGTCTGACTCAACAAGTCTGGAGAGGGCTCCAGGGACTCTGCATTTTAAACAAGCAGTCCAGGTGCTTAGGAGGCAGGTGGTCCTGAACTTCACTGGAGAAACAGCACTCAGGAAGGACAGGACCTACCACATCCTGCTGCTTCAGCCTTTCCTTTTGGTTCCACAGATACCTGAGTGTCAGGTGCTGAGCTGGGGGTGCCCTGCAGTAAAGACCTATCCGCAGGTCAGACTGCTGGGAGACACACACACACATTACTAACTCCAGTACAAGGCAGGTGTGACAAGATGTGAACAAGAAGATGAATTTTGATGCCAGAGATTGGTAAATGCTCTTTGCAGAGGGTAGCATCTGAGGGGCTCCTGAGGGGCTCCTACTGATGGAGCAGATTTGGCAAGCAGGGACTTGACCACCAGTGTCCTCCTGCTCATGGTCCCTGAGTTCATTCTGGGCTCTCTGTGCCTCCCTCCTCATCCAAGTGAAGTCCACTCACCATGGCCTCTCCTTAGGCATTCCGATACTGCCTTTTGCCCAAGACAGGCCATGGGCCAGGCATGACAGCACCTTCCCTAGGTTCTCCATCAACAAAGCCCTACAATGAGACCTGGTCTTCAACAAGCCACCCTAGAGAGGCCCCTCCTGCAAAGAACTAACCTGGTTGTCCCCTTCTCTTGACTACTCCATCCCTAGGCCCCAATCTGTAGTTCCAGCCAGGATGTTCCAAGATCCCTGCCTCTTTGACCTGACTCCTTGGTCTTTTCCTATAGGTGGCTCTAACTTTGGTTTCCCCATAAAGCTTTCCAGTTAGACTCTGCCCTGCACAGCGGATCACCATTCCCCATCCCCAGTTCTTCCTAGGCCTCCATTTATCAACTCCTGTAGTCTCAGGGAAGGACCCAGCCAGGGCCCCAGACATCTCTGGCCCAGAAATGAGGCCAATCTGAAACTTCTCAGACCCTGAACCCAGCTCAACTCCTTGGATTTGGTCCCATGTGCCTTGTATTACAGAGGCAGCTTGGTATCTTGAAGCTTTTATCTTCCCCATCTTCCAATGAGCAGGTAAGCTCCTACTCACTCCCCTCCCTCTCTAAGTGAGGAAGGGCAGGCTTCCTGGAGCCAGGTACAAGCCACGACCAGGAGAGCTGAAACCCATGTGCTTCAGACATGCCCCCCTATTTCCTTGCTCTCACCTCCCAAGGTACTGCATTCCCTGCCTGTAGAGCTCCCCATTGGCAGACTGAGCAGCTGAGCCTGGAAGATGTCCCAGGATGGGAGGTCTGCAGCCTGCGGGGCCACAATCAACTCCTGGTGATGCTTCAACTGAGCTCAGTGGCATCCAAGATCCAGTCCCAGGAGACAAGGACTAAGCCATCGGGAAGGAATGGGGCAATCCTAGGAGCTAACAATCCTAGGGCTAAGAGAAGATCTCATCCAGGTAAGGGCCATGAACCCACCACCTGCTTGTGGGGTCATGGTGCTGTCTAGATTCAAACTCACATCACATTCAGGACTCTACCATATGCAGTTAGGTGTCCAGGAAAGCTTTTCATGCCAATGGCTTGTGCAAACAAACTGCTTCCCGTGCCCCTTCCCCACCACAGTTTCCATCCCCCATAACCACCAGAGGTGACACCCAAGGCAATAACCACAAGTAAACGTGTTGCTCCCTGGGACATGGAGGTAAACACGCAACCACAGAGCTGTGTCTTGGGCCCAGAATGGAAGGGGCCAAGGTGCCAGGGATAGATGACAAATCCCCTGAGAATCCAGTCCCAAGCTCCCCCCAGTGACACCCCTCCCCAAAATAGGCAGAGAGAGTCAGGAACACCCATGCAAACAGCTGATCCACAAAACCCCTGCTGTGCCACGGCTTTCCCCCTCCTCGGCCCTTTCTATTTTTATCAGGAGAGTGAGGGGGGTGCCAGGCAGGGCCATGCCGCTGTTTATGTCTGAAATTTGAAAAGATGCACAGTGTACTTGGGAGAAGGCGTTGCAGTTAAAGGAATTTTGGAGGAGAATTTCAAACCCAGCAGGGTGAATAGGTGCCTTGTGTTCTGGCTTTTGACTCTGGAAAAGCTGCATTTCCAACTGAGGGAGGCAGAAGGGCCAGGGATGGGGATAAAATGCCCACGTGTGAGGGTTGGACAGGGAGTGAGCAGCTCATACGGGCACAGGGAGCAACTGATTTGCAGATGGGGCTGCTTTGGGAGGAAGCCCTTCTGCCCCTCCAGTTTAGCTTCTATTTATGTATCTCCCAATTAATTGATAGACTTCTTGATTTTAATTCTACCTCATTAACCCACTCAGTTCTAACCATTCTCTGCTCTGCATCTGCCATCCCTCTCCTCCTGGTCAGTAAATTTTACTGTGTATGAATTTTCTCATAGTACATATTTTTGTTAATATATTTCCAATTTTTAATTCATCAAAGAGCATCTGATGCATGTGCAAAAATGTTACATTATATTCATTCACTTCCCTCCAAAAACAAAAATGGAAAAATTCTTTAAACACTCTCTTAGCACATGAGTCCTTGTTTTGGAGTAGAGGCTCTTTCCATTGGGCTGCTGGAGTAAGTAAGAAAGAACATTTTACTAAAGAAGGCAGAACAACAACAACGGTGAAGTAATATGAATTAATAACAGAAATCAATGAATCATTGATGATTAATAAGACCAAAACTTTTTAAAATTTAAAAACAAACCCCAAGCCAGCCTACTCAAGACAAGGTACACAGCGCAAATGTACAAAACTTAGTATGAAATAATTGAAAATAATTTTCTAATTCCCTTTCCAGCTTAAGATGTGGACATTTTCTCATTTCTTTTCTGTATGTCATATCTACATATTTGCTTAGTGTGGCTTTAAATCACTCCAATTTGTCAGTATTCTGTTGCCAGAAATTGTAAGTAACCCTTTGGTGGCTGCAAATCTACTATTTCTTTGACCCACACAACTTAGGACCTGGATGAAGGTTTTACTCTCTGTGGATACACAGCGGATGGAGTGACTTGGTCCTATTCCTTCAACAGTGGAAAAAAGGAGGCAAGAAAGGGCAACAGCTCCCCCCACCCCCGGAGCTGAATGAATTTAATCCTGTCTGTCCTCTCTTCTCCTTCATCGTTCAAAGGTTAGCCTGGCTCTGACCCAGCTCAGTAGATTCCAACCCAGACTACTTATTAAGCCAGGGGTCCTCGGGATGTCAGGGGAGACTTCTGGGGGGGTTGCACTTTGGGGACCTAATGTGGACCCATTCCCTGATTCAGAGGTGAGAAATGCTCAGCATAGATAAGATCATGCCCAGTTAGCTCATTTCCTTGGACCCGGGGGTAAGTGCCAAGAAGCACCATCTTGTGTATGCCCATAGCCGCAAAAATGCAACAGTTTAAAAAAAATCATTAGCTGCAAAGTCCTAATAGCCATAAGGTGCAGTTGTCCTGCAACCAGACTCTGTGTCTGTCTGTGTCTGATGAAAGTTCATCATTTGACACTTGCGTCTATTTCTTTTTCTCCAGAAACTCCTTATACGTATCACTTGTGTGTGTCAGAGTCCACGGGGTGTCTCTCCCTTTGGGTCTCTCTCGGTTTCTCTTGGCATCTTTATAACTCTGTGCAACGGCCTTGTCTTCCATCACCATTTCTGCCCTTTGCCTTTCTCCCTTAATTAGTTACAGGACGCAATTAAAATATATTTTAGCATCTGCATTTGCTGAACAGAATTTAATGTTCCCTGTTCTTACGCTAAAACCAGATGTGCAGAATCTCAGGTTGACCATCTCCCTGGGCATTTCTCTCTGCCTGCTGGCTACTGTCACCTGCTTCTGAAAACCCAACTTGTCTACAGCAGAACTTGCCATTTTTTCTCCCCAGGCCAGTAACCCTTCCCAAACCCCTTGGTGCTGTTGGACTCTTATCTCCCAAATATTCAGGTTCAGAAATTTGAGGCCATCCTTGGTTCCTGAGTCTTCCTCTCCTCCAAGATCTAGTGTCTTTGATTTCTCTTTGCAAAAGTCCATTCGTTTTCATTCTCACTGTCCTCATTATCCCACCACCCATAGATGCACTGTGCTTACCCTTCAATGTATTGACACACACTGTACTTGAATATTTTTAAAGTCATCAATTTTTTTAATTTTCCATAAAAATCTAGATAGTTGACTTCTCAAGGATGACAACAGGAACAGTAGCATCTAGCAACAATGAACCTGAATTTCTGGATGGCAACATCCTGCTGGAGCTGGGAAGTGGCTGCCCCTTTGCCTCCAGTTTGAGTGAAAGAAGCCCAACACAAAGAAGTGTACTTGGGAAGATAACATTTATATCAAATTCAAAAATAGAAGAAACTGATCCACAGTGACTAGGTCAGAAGGGTGGTCTCCCTGGGCTGGGGGAAACTGGAAGGGCACCGGGGAAACTGCCAGGTGCTGGGAAGATCCTGCACCCTGATTTTGCTTGTGATTGCAAAGGTGTTTACATATGTAAAAATTCATCAGGTTGTACATTTAAGATGCCTTTTACTCTTTGTAAATTATGTATCAATAAAGGGAAAGAAAGGAAGGAAAAAAGGTGGAAGAAAAGCTGTTGGTACAGTGCTTAGCTTACTAGCCAGCACATAGTAGATGCTCAATAAACGGTTGCCATTAAAATATTTTTTAAAAGGATGAATGAATGAGGGCTCTGGAGTCAGGTGGCCTGGGTTAGATCCCTGGCTCTATTATTTAGCAACGACATGAACTTGGGCAGCTTTCTAAACTTCTCTGTCCTCAGTTTCTTCGTCAGCTAAATGGAGCTAATGAGAGTCCCCATGTCTTGGGTCGTGGTGAGGTTTGGGAAGTTCTTAGCATGGTACTGGCATGCAGTAAGTGCCCCGTAAACATTACCATGATAAGGAGGCTGTGTGAGCCCACTAAGGAACCAACATTCCATTTTTTTTCAACTTGAGATTTCGAGACTAGACAGAGTGTCCTCCAGCATTTTGGTAATGCCTGATTTTTTAATGGGCTATTTCAAGATTGGAATGCTAACAAGTAAATGTCCAAATAATAAAAGATAGCCAGTTAAATACTACTTTCCCCTTATATATTCCGCATTTTTCTCCCCTTAAAGGAGTAGGCATTAAAAGCCAAATATAGCAATAGCCACAACAACTAAAATGTCAAGATATTCCCTGGCACTGCAATATCAAATGAGTGCCGAGTTTTGTGGGGAGCAGTCTTGCAGATCATTTTTAAGCAATGGAGTTGCTCTCTGTCTCTCTTATATTCATTTCTAGTGAGTGTTTGTGGGATATTATTTTGTTCATTTTCTAAGTGTATATTTTTTTATCTATATTCTAGCGTGTAAAATTTTGCGACAAAAGCTTTTCAGAATAATCTAATGTTTATCACTGAAAGAGAATAAAAACTTAAGCCCAGTGTGACAAGAGCTGGGTGGTCAGTCCAAAAGGACTCTGATAGTTGGAAGAAAGCAGAGAGCAGAGATGGGCCTGCTCAGGTCTGGGGTGTGGGATGCTGCCCCTTGGGATTCAGGGTTGGGGAGAAAGAAAGCAAGCAGCTCCTGGGAGCTTCAAGGCCTGGGGCTGCCTGCAGAAGCAAATTGTCTTTCCTCTCCTCTTACCCCAAATCTGCTGGAAATATGTTGTTGCTGAGGATAATGATGATGATGATGATGATGATGATGATGATGTTATAAACCAACAAAGTTAACACCCCATTAACATCGCTCACTAAGTATCCTCAACGATAAAAACAAAAAAACCTAGTGAGTAATGAGGAAAGTGCTTGCCATAGTTTCCTCTTTTATGAATGGCAGGTTTTATTGAAAATAAGTACTTTAATTTGGAAGGAAATTGAAAACTGAGGCTGTAAGAAATGCGAGTTTCCTTAAAGTGCCCTTCAATTCCCAGGTTTTACATGACACAGCACTTTCCTGTTACTGCTCTTCATTATTCCACACAGGCCTGCGGTGAATTGTAAGTGTTTCATTAACTCCCTCTATGTTCTTTATTATTAGAACATTTCCCTCTTAGTTTGTCACTGGTACAGTGTTAAAGTCATAAAATAGCACTTTTCAATTGTTCCACTAGTTCTCAAAGGACTCCACTTCCCCAGCCCAGCTCTGCAATAGGAAGGTTTTTCCATATCATATATCTATGGCCTTTTGCTTCCAAAAAGGATCACAGTGTTCTCTGTACACATTACATATAGTATTTATCATTGCCACATTCCTAAAAAGTGGGTATTTTTAGCTTCTTTTACAAACCCAGAAAGTAGTACACGGAAGAGAGTGAACTTACTCAGGGACAGCAAATAGTGGTAGAAGAGGCAAAGTAGAGGGGGAAGGTGCGGGCTGGGGGTGGGAGAAAAGTAACCATCATTGCACCTGAGCCAGATGATTTACTAGGTGCTGACATTCGTAATTCATTTTAATTCTCATGGCAATTCCATAAGATAGCTCCATTTTCCAAATGAAAAAACCAAGACTCAGGGAGATTGAGAAACTTGCACAAGGTTCCCAGTGGCAGAAATGGGACTCACATCCAATGCTATTGAACGCACAGGAAATCCACCCAGCCACCCCCTTAACTCTGTGTTGTTGCTTAAGATAGAGAGGAAGCCTTTTCACGGTGGCCAGCATAAAAACAATCTGATGGTTTTTATTGTCCATGACCTTCAATATCAACTAAAAGTGTGACACAGTTCTGAAACCTAACAGTCTTTGGTCATACCAGTAGGAGTAGACTGTCCAAATGGTGAAAGGGAAGTGTTAGCCTGACTGCTTAATAGTCAGACCACAGCTGGACTTGTGCATCCAATACTGGGGGCTGCACTTTAAAGGGGTACTCACAAACAAGAGTTTATAGAAAGTGAGGAAGCCAGAAGCCAAGTCCCTTGGAAAACAGTTAAAGAACCCAGGAGGAGAGGGGGCTGAGCTGTGAGGAGAGCACGGCAGAGTGACATGTGAACCCTCCTGGACTATCTGAAGGCTGTCCTGTAGAAATCGGAACAGATCATATTGGTCTGGCTGAACTGGACCACTTGCATGTACAGGGGTATTGGATGGATGCTTCAGGGAAATTCTGCAAACACTTTATATCAGGACTTAGCAAAGAACGTTCATGGTTACCTCAATGTAAGGTTAAGAAGCAAGCACTTCCTGGTGATACAGTTAGATGGTCTGGGTGAATGGCCATTCTCTAAGTGTCAGTTTAATGGATTGTGGAAGGCAGCCTCCCAGCTGCCCTGTAATAATCCTCATCTCCTGCTACTCAACCCTTTGTACAGCTCCGTCCCACACTAGTTCTGAGCTAGGTCTCTGTGACCAACAAAATACAGTGAAAGTGACAGTATGCAACTTCCAAAGCTAGGACATAAAAAGTACTGAAGCTTCTACTTGGCCTCTTGTATCGCTCACTGTGGTGTGACCAGCCACCATGCCACGAGAATGCTCAAGCAGCTCCATGGAGAGAGCCACATGGAGAGAAACTGAGGCCTCTAGCCAACAGCCAGCACCCACTTGCAAGCCATGTGAGTGAACCATCTTAGACTCACTCCTCAAGTCCCAGGCAAGCATTTAATTCATGACAGCTCTGGGTGACATCCAAATGCAACCCCATGAGATACCCCAAGTCAGAAATGCCTCCCAAATTCTGGGCCCATAGAAACCATGAGATATAGTAAATGATTATTGTTGTTTAAACCACCAAATTATGGGGTGATTTGTTATGCAGCCATAATAAATGGAATGTGGAGCCATGTCATCCTAGGAGGAATGTCCCTAGTGACTTCTCTAGAGCTCAGCCCTAGGCTCAGTGCTGTGCAAGAGGCTTATGAAAAACTGAATGAAGACATGGACTTGGTATCCTAGTTAGCTCTGTCAATGGTCTGCAGCTGAAGGGAACAGCAAGCACATAGAATGATAAAATCAGGATCCAAGATGATGTGATAGGCTAGAATGATGAGCTGAATTTATTAGGGTAGTGTTTAAAAGAAGCAAATATAAAGCGCCATACTCAGATTGTAAAACCCATTGCACCAGGTCAAGCCTGACAACAATACATATGGAAAAGAGGTCTGGGTTGGCTGCAGGCTCAGAATGAGTCATGACGAGACTGCCAGAACAGCACACACACACCAAAAAAATGTAGGTTGCATTAACAGAAGCATAGTCCCCAGAACAAAGGAGGTGAGCTCTTACCTGGGCTGAGCACATCAAGAGGAGGACCGTGTTCAGTTCTGAGTCACCCTTTACAAGGGACCCAGGCAGTCCAGTCTCTGCTCAAAGAAGAATGATGGGGAGAGGTAGAGGGATGTTGAGCAAGTCAAATGAGGAAGGACCAAAAAGAGTGAGGATTCTCAGTTCAAAGGAGGAGGGGAAGAGAAAGATCTGTTCACATGACAGAAGGCTTAGAGGACAAGGCCAGGAGGTGGAAATGGTCTGTCTTGTTCAGTGATGGATCCACAGTGGCTGGCATGAGTAGCTGCTTCTATTAAATACCAGAACCATATGAAAATGGGACATGGCCTCAGAAGGGAACCAAACCCAGGGGCATGTCCAAGAACAGTCAGCTGGCCCATTTTGGGGGCAGAGGGGCATCGTGAAGAAGACCGACATACTATGTGAAGAGTTGTCCTCATGATTCTCTAAGAGTCCTTCCCAACTCTTATTCTGGAGATGCACTTATTCTATAATTTTGTGAATCAATGAGTAGAACCTGCTGAATATGTCACATGGTGCTTCTCAAACCTCAGCAGGTATATAAAACATCTGGGGGATCTTGTTAAAATGAAGATTCCAAGTCAGCAGGTCTGGAATGGGCCTGAGATTCTACATTTCTAACAATCTACCAGCAGACACCAGTAGTCTGTGGACCACGCTTTAAGCAGCAAGAGGTTGGAACTTGTTAATGACAGCAGATCAGATTGAGCAGCCCAGAGAAGGCATTTGGCAATGCTTAAGTCTCCAGGTAGAGGAGAGATGACCAGCATCAGAAATACTATACAAGGGGCAGGAACCCTCCATTGGACAGCAAGAGCATCCCCACACCACGGAGGGCTTTCTCACACTTCATGTCTCTGGATTCTCTGAACACTCTTTAAAATGTCCAAATACACTATCATCATCCTGGGTTTTCTTTAGCCTTCAAGGATAGGCCATGTGGAGTCCCACCAACCTGCACTCAAATCCCAGCTCTACCCCTTCCTACCTGAGCGGCCTCTGAGTCGCAGTGTCTTTGTGTGTAAAATGGGGATAATATTCATGAGAGGGGCTCAATATATTTTGTCTTAGCTTTGTTACATAAACTAGATGATCAATTAACAGTTGCCCTCTTCATTATAAAGATTAACTATATAATTAATATTTGTCCTTGAATTGAATTGTCCTTCATTAACGCCACATGTCCTGGGATGTATGTCAGCCATGACCCCATTTTACAGGCAAGGGGTGGTTTGTTCTCTCCTAAAGCATCAGACAAACACTGGTATGAGTATCTCTGACCCTTTCTGTTGGAATTTTAGGGATTGATTTTTAAGAAGAATGGATTTCATCCCATGATTTGCCAGAATGGTTATTTCCTGTGGTCCAGGCATTCAGACAAGTAAGTAATAAGATTTCATCCCATTTCTTTGTCCTAGGGGGATGGGGCTGTTTCCCTTTGAGGAGTTTTGGTCACCAGCATCTTGGCAGTGCCCAAGTGCTCCAGCAACTTAGAGACCTAACCTGGAAAAACCAAGAGACCCAGGTAAAAAAAGGGGTGAAGGGAAAGCACCAACCAATAAAACACCTTAACCATAGCTCCTAGAGACTCATGAGTGGCACCACCAGCTTCACTGCCCTGCTCAGGGGACAGGCAAGAGGGCTCACAGAGAAAATGCTGGGCCTGGACCAGTGCTGCCCCAAGCAGAGACGACCAATAATTTATCCACACAATTCCAAAGGAGTCACCCTGGGGAAACTGAGGCACTTCAGTTCCTTTTAATCAAGGACAGGCTTTGCTGTATCATCTCTGTAATGGGCAACCCACTTCTTGATCTTCCTTCAGTACTTGCCGAAAGAGGAGGTCAAGCAGCTTGCACCACGTTGACGGAGGCCACTAAGTCGTAGCATCTGACATCTGAAACACCACCACCTTCCTCCCTAGGGATCCTGAGGGTCATCAGCCAAACTGGGTCTCCCCAAAGTGCTGCAGCTTCACTAGCAGGTTGTGAGGCAGAGAGCATGACCTTGGGTTTGAGTTCAGACCCCACCTTATGCAGGTAACTCCACCCCTTTCTAAGCCTCAGTTTTCACATGGGGTGGGGGTTGTAATATTTACCTCGCTGGGCTCTTTGTAAAAATTAAACGAAATGTTGTCAATTCTTTTATCCTTTTGCCCAGAAACAAAATTTTCAAGGAGGCTGGTCCCTGGCGCTATGGAGGTACAGCACTGGAGAATTCCTGCTTCGTTTGAGATATCCTCGGTCTCTCCTGCAGTTTGAAGACCCTCAGCCTTCTGCCCTGTCTCCCACCTCCCTGCTCCCTAGCACACCTCCCCACTGCCCTCTTACCTCCTTTTCTCCCGGGCCTCCCTGCCATCCCGGCCCTCCCCAGCCCCCAAGAACTTTCAGCCGGCGCCTCAGTGAAGGTCCTTCCCAATCATGGCCTGGGAGTGGGGAACAGCGTCCCTGCCACAGTTGCAGACCCCTTGCACGGGACACGCGAACCCATCTGGCCCCGGCTGCCGCCGGGCCCGACCCGCTCGGGACTGCTGGGTGGGTGCAGCCCGCCAGGGCCCCAAGACTGCGGAGCTGCCGACCGCAATGCAGACGCGGGCCCTCCAGCCCTTCCCGCGCCGCCTTCCTTCCGCCGGACCCGGAGCTGCGGGTCGGCGCCGCCTTGAGGAGCGCTCCTCCTGCGCGCGGCGCGCCCGGTGGCTTCCCCAGCGGCGCGCGGGTCGGGAGCCGGGTTCCAGCGCGCGCCACACACCTCTGCCGTCCCCTCCCCCTTTCGGCCGCCCCTCGGGTCCCCCGGGGGTGGGGTTTCCCTCGGCGCTCGCCCCCTCCCACTCGTCACCCCTCCCCCTCCCGCCCCTATGTATGTGTCACTGCACGCCCTGCCCGCCCGCCCACCTACCTCCCAGCCGCTCCTGAGGGGCTCGCAGAGCTGACGACGCGCGTGGCGCTGTTCAAGGTCTCTCTCTCCACACCCTCGCCGGCCGGCATCTGACGCGGGTGCCAGGCGGCTCCGGGCACCTTTCAGTGTCCCTTCCCTCGACTAGCCGGGACTCCGCATCCAACCGCTGCCGCTGAGGCCACCGCCGGAGGAGACCTGCGGACAGGACACCAGCAGGAGGAGGGGTGCGCAGCGCCCGCGCCGAGCGTCTCCCCTGCTGCGCAGCGAGACCCGGGCCTCGCGGCCCAGGAGCCCCCGACCGCCCCGCCAGGTGTATGGGACTGAAGTTCTTGGAGAAGGGAGTCCAACTCTTCAAGGTAACCGTCTCCTTCCCTCCAGAGAGAGGCTCTCCCAGGGCGCCCTGAGCGCCAGGAGCTGTTCTGAGGCTACTGGCTCTGCCGGGGGCTGCACTGCCTGGGTCTCCCCCCACGGGAAGGTGCGTGCTGCGTCTGCGGTGGAGTTGAGCAAACTGTTTGGCGGTTGCAGACTCAGAGTGAATGGGAAGAAGGAACACGTGAGAAAGGTCTCTAGAGTGTCCTTAGATTGAAGAATAGAGAACAAGGGAGGCTTTACTCCCAACTCCTATATGCTCTCAAGTCTTAGGGTCCCAGGAAGAGATGCGGTTGACAGATGAGCAGCTTCAGAGTCAGGGAAATGTGGGTTCAAATCTGCTCTGTGCTGCTTTTGAGCTGGAAGTTGCTTCATTTCCCTGAGCTGGTCAGATGGGAGTGATTCAGCCTCCTTGACAGGGTGGCTGGGGGAATAAATGAACTGACGTGGACAGTGTGTCAGGCACAAAGAGGTGCCTAAGCAGAACCCATCCTCCCCACTTCCTTGGCCACAGGGCACTTGAAGAGATGGAGATGGGGAAAAACCAGGAGGAGATGAGCAGAACTTGGGACAGGGCTACTGAGCTGCCCGCGAGAGAAGACAAGGGCAGGGCTGTGAGCATGCCCACGCCACCCAGCAGGGGCATTTCTCAAGGAAGAGGAAGGGAGATAAGCACTTTTTCCTTCTGCAAGTGAAGCCAATGATGGGAGAGCAGGAACTCTTTCAAACCCTGGGGTGGGACGGGAGGCTCTCAATATGTCAAGTGAACCCACATTCTAGGCCATAGCAAGTTGTGGCTGTGTCGGGGTGTCTCCGGTTGAGACAGAGTCTCCAACCCACCCAAACTTTTACATCATTATCCCCTTTCAGCTGTGAGCTGGGTTCTGATGGGATGTCACTAGGGCCTTGGATATACACCCATCTGGTCTCACCATGTTGGAAACCAAACCCAGTGAACTGCACTGACTTTCTAAAGGTCCCACTGCAACTTAGGAACAGGACTAGGACTAGAATCTGGGGTTTTTTTCAGAGACCCTAGTGGGTCCCTAGTCCTGATTTAAGAGTCCTGAAGTTTGGGCCCTAATTTTTATCTCTGTTTCTTGCCTTCTGGGCTGCCTTGGGCTAGGCATCATCAGGTAGCCTGTGGCCCCTGGGCAAGGCAGTTTGAGGAGGTGCTGGTGAAGACAGATGGAGGAGTGTTGGCCTGTAAATTACTGAGCTTGGGTAGAGACTGAGCAGGTGTGGAAGGGAATGCAGGAGAAAACCTAAAGGCTTGTTAAGGGAGTGGTAAGGGAGAGATGGTCCTATCCTTTAAAAAAATTATAGAACAAAAGTTACCCCAGTACAGGAATTCTTAAAAGGAAGAAAATGTCTCCGAGAAATGCTGGAATTCCTCAGGTTGCATCAGATTGTGTTTAAATTAGATACATGGCCTGCTACTGTTTGGCGCAGGACCTGGTGGCTTTCATTCATTCGCCTGTGTTTCTGGAGCGCCACCTAGAGGCCAGGCTCAGTGCTCAGTGCACATAGCCGGCCCTCAACAAACAGTAGCTTGTGGGATGAACCAAGTAAAGCCCGGTGCCTGCCACAGGGCAAGTACTCGATTATTTAGTATTATCTCTGTTGGTATCCTATTATTATTATTAATTTTATATTGAGTAGGCATTTTTCTTAGAATTTTCAACGAAAATCGTACTTAAGAGGGGATTCTTTATTTATTGATTTAAAGTCTGCCAGTCAATACAGGAATAAATAATCCAGAGTTAAAAGCGATGAGAATATTATTACTTCTGGGTGTGTGCGTGTGTGTGTGTGTGTGTGTGTGCGTGCATGCATTTGCAGTGACATCCTGCACTGTCTGGTGTGAGCCAAACCTGACCCCACTCCCTGCCCCATACCCAGGCACACATCTGGCCCCTGCTCACCTTCTCACTTCCCCCACGCCCCAGGCACCCCCAGTTGGAGGGGGAGCTCCAAGGCAGAGCTGGCTTCCTGAGAGGGGGGGTAAGAGCGGTGAGGGTGGGCAGACAAGGCAGACCCGGGTTCGAATCCCAGCTTGGCCACATAACTTTTATCAGGCGATTCAGCCCCCCTGAAGCTCAGTTTCCTCTTCTCTAAAAAGGGAGAAAAAATCTCCCATAGGAGGATTTTTGTGAGGATCAAAAGACACACTGTGGGTCTGAATTACAGCAAGCACCACAGACCTTAGTTTCTCTCCTCTAACAGCTCCTGGGCCCTCTTGGGGTCACAAACGGTAAGTTCAGGATAGTAGCAATTTCAAATATTCTGTCTTAGTGTGAGATTGTGTGTCCCAACTTTTGGTGTGGGAAAAAGAAAACATGACGCCTTCTAGCTTTGGGGCCCCTCCCAAGGCCCTTCTTGTTGAGCACTAGAAAGACCTCCACTGAGTCAGGGAAATTTCCACAAGTCTCATTTTTAGTCTGTCTCTGCTTCCATGGGAACATCTAGCACAGGATTTGCCCAACTGCAGGGCATGAAACCAAGTTAGTGAGGGTTTTATGAAACAGGAAAGAATAGAAAATCTTAAACTGCCTCCTATGTAGTAAGGGTAAGTATTGTTTCTGGAAAGCTTTGGATCTGTTATATATTTGGCAGCCCAATATGTGTATGTGCGTTTGTGTGTATCATATACGTATATATGCAGATATATATACAAATTAATATTGTGTAGTGTATTTTTGGGGAATTCCTGTCTCAGGGCTCCAGGTGGCAGGCTCTGGGGTCTTCCTTGCTGCCTGGACCGGATGCTTCAGTGTCTCGCAAGTGAAGGCAGCTAGGGATGGAAGCTGGGAGTGGGGGTGAAAGGCAAGTGCAAGGAAGAGAACTCGGTGTCTGGGAAGAAGCAAGGATTGGAAGACATGCTTGCTTACAGATGGAGCTGGAGATGGGGTGGTGTGTGCCGGCTACACTGGGCAAGGGGGTCTGTGGTGGGGGTACATTCTGGAAACAGGAAGGATTCCTCTTCTGCTCTCACCAGGAGAAGGTGGATTTGAACCTGGGTCTACCTTGCCTGCTAGGCTGCCCACCCTCACCACTCTTGCCCACCATCTGGAAAGCAAGCTGTGCCTTGGAGCCCCCTCTCCAACAAGGGATGCCAGGATCTGACCACCTGGCCATGCTGCCTCCTTAAGGAAGCCTGTTAGACTGGGCAAAGGGGGCTGTCCCTGTGGCATCTCCCCTGAACAGGGGGTGACTGCTCCCCTTCCCCAGGCCCAACAGGACACTCCCATCCCTGGGAGGGGGTCTGAGCCCTTGGGCACTGTTGGAGGTGGAGCCCAGTGTGACTGCAGAGGAGGGGTCGCTGTGGGGGTGGGGCAGGTTAAGGTTAGAGAGGGGGAGGGAGAGGGCAGGAAAGAGAAGGACCAGAGGGGGAGGCAATTTGCAGGGAAAACGGGAAAACGGTTCCCCTTTTCAAAAGTTGAATCTAGGGCAAGAACGGAAGCAGTGGAGTTTACTTTTAAAAACTCAGAGCCTCCTTGTAAGCAGCCAAGTGTGTGTGTCTATGTGTGTGTGAGTGTGTGCTGGGAGGGCAGGCCCTGCGGGCTGGCCTGGGTGTGTGCGTGTGTCAGCGGCCACTTTCTCTCTCAATGGCCTTACAGTGTATCCTAAAGAAGCTTTTTGTTAAACTCATGAATAGGTGGATTTGGGGTGTGCAATACTGGGCATCAGGATTTGGATATTTGGTTACCTTTGAGGTTACATGTTCTTCCTTTTAAGACACACACCCAAAAAAGGAGCCACCTCTCCCGTACAGGGTCTATTTTTTGGAGGGGGAGCGAGACCTTGCTTGTCTCTCTCTAATTGATTTGACTCAGGGGAGGTTAAGGAGGAGAGATTCGTGTCTGGGCAGGTTGGCAAGGCGAGGCTAGGGGACAGCCCCCTCCCCAGTCCCCTGAGCTCTGCAGTGGGACATGGCGAGCCCCTGGCGTGGGTGACTAGGGCCTTTGGGCCTCTGAAGAGGCTTATTTAACAGATTGCAAAGGAGGCTGAGACTCAGAGAGAGGGAAGGAACGTGTCCCAGGCCGCAGAGCAGGTCCAGGGGATCTGGATAGGAACCCAGGCTTCAGGCCCTGTCCCAGAACTTCTCACCATGTCCACAGAGACCCTTCATTCATTCATTCACTCATTCATTCATTTGTTCACTCATAATTCTTTCAGCAGCACTTGCTATACATGAGGCACTGCACTGGGTGTGGGTGACAACAGTGAAGAGAAAAAGTCACTCTTCTTGCCCCCTGGCTGCTCACCATCTAGTGGGAAAAACAGGCTTTGACCAAATTGGCCTTGACCCCTGAGTTCTATAAAGCAGTGGTTCCCACCTACGGGGTGATTTTGTGCCCCAGAGGACATTTGGCCACTTCTGAAGACATTTTTAGCTATCATGTTGGAGTGCTACTGGCCTCTAGTGGGTAGAGGCCAGGGATGCTGCTAAACTTCCTGCCATGCACAGGACAGTCCCCCAAAACAAAGAATTATCTGGCCCCAAATGTCTATAGTGCCTGGGGTTGAGAAACCCTAGGCTAGACATTCATTCAGCTGCCAGGCTGGGCCATGTCCAACTGTGGGCAAGGGCAGGAGGCCTTGGGGTAGGAGGGCAAGAAGAAAGGGTTTGGTAGGCAGTGACGAGTAGACAGCAAATGGGGAAAAGCAAAATTAAGGTAGGGCCACAGTGAAAAGGTAGAAAGAACTTGGGCACGGAGGCTTAGATCTAGATTGAAATCCTAGCTGTGTGTCCTTGGGCAAGTCACTTATCCTCTCTGAGCCTCAGCTTCTGCATCTGTGAAATGGGGCTTGTGGGACTGTTAGGATTCAAGACAAAGCAAATAAAGGAGCTGGTGCAAAATAGACCTACAATGAAATAGCAGCTGGCATTGTTAATCTTTGAGGCTGTTAAAGATCCAGTTGTGGAAAATTACAGCATCCTCAGGTGTGGACATGTAATCATAAAGCCAAAGGAGGATGCTGTTTGGGGCATGTTTGCTGCAGTGAGGCCTTGTGTGGGAGGGGGCCATCCACAGCCCCTATGAAGGAGTGAGAAGAAGGAGGAAGGGTTTGCTCCAGCAAGAAGCACAATGGGTGGCAAACAAGCCCCGTCCCACAGCCCCAGGTGCACAGTGGGTTGTCACGTGAACTGGGCACTTACTGGATGTGTGATCATGGGGGAATGGGTTCCTTATCTGTAAGATGGAGATAGTAAGGCCTGCCCTCACAGCTCAAGATTCAGTGAGAAACAGTGGAGATGCTGCCTCGGGTGGGGGGGCTGTGAAGTCAGGGCAGGGACCTTTTGTATCTGGTGTGCCCCGTGCCTAGCCCAATGCCAGACACACAGGCAGGCTTGTTGAATGAATGAATGAACAAACGAGTGGGCCGTGGCACACTGTAAATTCCTTTCAGCTCTTGACAAGGAGATTACCAACAGGTTCCAAAAAGAGCAGTCCTCCAGCTCGCCACCCCTCCATACATGCAGGCCGGAGGAAACGGGGACCTGGGGATCCAAGGGACAACTAGACTCAGGCTGCAACACCAGAAGGCGGCCTCTAAAGGGCGCTGCAGACAGCGACTGTGCTTGAGAGCCTCAAAGAGGTTCCCCATAGGGGGGTGGCAGTTGGGGGTAAGACACCTGAGCTGAGGAAGGCCCAGCTGCCAAAAAGGAGACCAATCCAGGTTCAGGAACCCAGAGACTTGTCTCAATGCAGACACGTCATTGAATACCTCCATTGTCCCATCTGTAAAATGGGGCTTTGCTCAACCACGTGGAGATGAAATCACAATGAAATTAAGGCCAAACAGAAATCCACCAGGCAAAGGGGTGGCTTCGGGTAAATCACCAGGCCTCCGTGAGCCTACAATTTACAGAATCATGCAGCAATAGAGCAGGAAGGAGTTTGGGGGTCACCACACCCCACCTTCTTTGTTATTCAGGTGAGGAGACCCAAACCCAGAGAGGGGAGGGCACAAGCTGTTCTTGGCAAAGCCGGGGCTCAACCAGGCTCCTGCAGCTCCGCCATCCAATGAAGCCTGGCTGTGGGCAGAGATAGCTCTGGGATACCCACTGTCCAGCCCAGGGCCGTTTTCTTTCTCTGTCCTTCCCTGGTCCTTGCTTTGATCCCAGAACAGCCTTTGGGATAAAAGTCTCTTAAGAGAGAAATGTCCAAGGCAAGGTGGGACCCAGTCTCCCTTCTCCCCAGGGGAGGTTTCCCCAACAAAGCCTTCACCCTTGGCCTGACCTTCCTCCCGTTTTTTGCCTCCCCCTTTCTTCGCCATCCTACCCCCCTCACTTCAACCAGCACTTCCAGATGGCTCAAGGGAACACCTGGATTTTAGGATGACTCAGGGATGTAGCTGATGTTTTCTCAGCTTTAAAAGAAACAGAAAGAAGGGGACTGGAGGCTGTCACCGGACGTACCCTTGGTCTCTAGAATCAGAATCTTCTCAAGGGCTTTTGAAAAACGCAGGGGGCAGCCCTAATGTACTCCCCCAGAGTCTGCTTCAGTCAGACCACAGAGCCCAAAGAATCTAGGATTTCTGAAATTGCCCCAGGTGATTCCAATGCAGTTAGGTTTGTGAATTCCAGGTTGAAAGCCCAAAACATTCCTCCTTGGTGTGTTTGGTTCTAAGTCCTTCTCTCTAGCCCTGCCTCTGGGTGGCTCACCCTCCCCTCTTTCTTCGCCTCTACCTCCAGCTTGTCCTTTAGGGGAGTGAGAAGGTCACGGCCTGCTTCCCCTATCTCCTCTCTCCTACCTGAGACGGGGCCCTGCTTTCATAATATAGTTTTTCTTCCTCTGGATGAAAAGACATTTGTCCCTACGGGCGGACAAAGCTAGGCCAGGGCTCCCCAAAGTAAGCTCCACAGAACCTTCCTTCCGTGGATGTCAACAGGCATTGTGTGTAAAAAGCATTCCATTCCCAAAGGTCATTTAGGGTTAAACAAAACTAAATGCGTCCCTTTCCTGCAGAACTTCTAAATATGCTGACAGATTTTGGAAACTGCAATCAAGCTTCTCAAGTTAATTTGACCGGGGACCTTCATTTTTCTATAGCACATTGAGGGACTCTGAGTCCATAGAGATGCTGATGTAGGCAATTGCCAGGGTCTGATCCTGCAGCAGGGATAAAGGCAGCTGCACGAGGGGCAGCCCCCAGGGAAGGGGCAGACCCCACCAGGTGGAGCCTAAGGCCCTAAATCTCAAATGCAGCCTCTGACCCCGCAAGCCCTCTCCACCACCTCCTTTTCACCTCAAACCTGCACCCTTCCCTTCCATGACCATTTTAGTTCCACTTTCTCCTGGATTGAAAAAATACAGAGAGAGTGAGGCAGGGAATTCAGCGTGGTTTACCCAGAGGTGGTTCTGGACCCCATCCCCTCAGCCAAGCCCTGCCTCTGGGTGGGTTATTTATCCAAGCCTGGCTGCCCCTTCTCCCCAAGCGTGAGCCAAGGGCCTAACTCATATACTCCACCTCCTTACAACCCCCAGGGCTGCCAGTCTCCTCAAGGTTTCCGGGACCAGCGTGTCCTGGGGATGAGCAAGGCCCCTGCAGCTGAGCCTGCGATCTTGCCTCCAGCCCTGGAACTTCCTGCCACCCTATCCGTGGGCCTCACCCCCACCCCAGGCCCACTCAGCCCAGCCAGGGGCCTCACCACCCCTCACTCGGGTCATCCACTCCCCTTACAGCAGTCTCATTCTGGGATTCCCACTTGCTTCCTAAACGCAACACCAGTTGGCTTCTGCTGTAACTTGCTTTGTTGATGTTTGAACAGAGGGAGTCCACCCTGGTGTGTGGGACCTGATAACTCAGATTGACTTTATACCCATTCCTTGCGGGGTAGGGGCAATTGGCCAAGGAAGGTCCTAGCACGTTGATTCCTTGTGAGGTGTCTGTACCCATCCCTCTCCCTGCCCCACCAAGAACAAAAGTTGCATGAGACAGGCATGTTGTTGTCTTGATCACTCTGTATCCCCAGCACCTAGGAATGTCTGGCATATGGTAGATGCTCATTAAAAGTTTATTGCCCTGACAATAGTGCTTTTGTCCAGTTCAGTCCTTTCAAACTGTGCTCCAGAGAGTTGGCATTGGGGGAGTGGTCTATGACACCCCATTGGGGCCACAGGGTGGGTCAAGGGGAGGCAGAGGCAGTGGATTTGGAGGGTCACATGTCAGATTCAATCACAGCAACTCCAATTTTATGTCTTTTAGCATTGGGCTTCAAAGTAAGATTTTGTTTGAATAAAGGTTTCTAGCTTAAAAGAAAAATAAATGTTGGAAAACCATTGGTACAGCGCAATCTGCAACTTCATAGATAAGAAAACTGGGACCCAGAAAAAACTATGTTCTGCCTAAGGTTGTGGCACTGAATGATAATAGACTGGAACTTTGTGTTCTGTCTCCCGAACCGGATCAGCCGTCCCAGCCCACCTCAGCATCCCCTCCCACCTGGGTCACTGCTCAGGGACTCTGTGTAGTTAGAACAGCCACCTGGGCCAGCCCCTGTTATGACCCCAATGGGGACACCAATGACCCACCTGAGGAGAGGGGTGGTCACCCTCCATATGCCATCCCCTTACCTTCCAGCTTCCCTTAGTAGTTCATGATGACTCAGTCATCATTGGGAAGCAGCTACTTTTAGGAATACATTTATATTTTTAGGTTCTACCACCTGTGGGGCCTTAAGTTCTATCACTAGGCTACCCAACAGGGGCCTGGGGCCATCTTCCATTTCATTGCCTCTACCTCTTTCAAGCTGCAGAGTCCCGGCAGCCCCAGTGCCATGGCAGGAAGCAGGCAGGCCTAGGGATATGAGGGGGAAGGAGATATGTTTTCCCCAGGCTGACATCACTCAGAGTCTTCCTGACTTTGTAGACTGCAATAGGCAACTCTTCTCACCTTCACTGTCCACACTGAGTAAAATCTCGTCTCCATCTCTTACCTTTGTCTGTCCCCTCAGGCTCCATCCCTGTGGGCCTTTCCTGAAACTCCAGCTTCATTTTGCCTTTCTTCAGTTTCTCCCCTGGAGTTTTATTCCCAGCACCCTTCCTGATGACATCTAGCACAAAAGAATCCAGGAGGCCGTAGGCTCCCAAGTAGAGTCATATAGAAAGGCTCCAAGCCCAGTTTGGCCACTTCACCACGGTGTGACAGGAGAAGTGGTTAGCCTTGTTCTGCCTAAGTTTCTGTATCTGTAAATTGGGTTTAATGACTTTCATCCCATCAGTTTGTTGAGGGGTGGGGGGGTGTTAATGAGATAATGTAGCTAAATCACTGTACCTGGCACAGGGCACGTGCTCTCAAAGTGGCAACTGCTGTTAAAATTTTGTAGAAATGGGTTGGATGATCTTGTCTTAGCTGCAACCACCTCCTCTTGCCCAAACTGAAGTTTCTCAGCTGCTTTCTTGCCCATTTATCCTCTTGAGATATTCACACAAATCCCAGAGCTGGAAGGGACCTCAGGAATGTAATGAGTCATATGGCCTCTGCTACCGTGAAGCTAGCAGGGGAACAGGGTAAGTGAAGAAAGCCAGACCTGGCTCCTGATAGACCGGGAAGGTCAACTGCAGAAGGCCCTGTTGCACCCAGGGCCCCCACACTGCATAACTCCAGGGGGTGCCATGACAACAGGATCCATGCGAATGGGTGCCCCCTGGAGTTGTGCAGTGCACAGCCTTTGCAACTTCACACATCGGCCCTGATTGTACCCCTCTCCTTCACCCTTTCTCTTGGGACTGCACTGCAGATGTGGTACTACAAAGGATGATGGGCAGCAATTCCTCTTCAGGTGTTCTACCTTCTAGCCAGCATGGGTGCACTATCAGGAGGCAGGCTGGGGAGGTGGGGAGTGGTGCAGGGCTGGGAGCTGCTTCTGGCCCTGCAATCTTTCCTCCACCCCCATCCCCTTCTCTTCTGGGCTTGGAGAGTAAAGAAGTCTAAATTTCCCAGGAGAGCCTTTGATGGTTTGGAGTAAGTTATGGCAGTTGAACAGACTCGGTTCTAACTCCGGCTAAATCTTTGGTCTTTCTTGTTCTTTTTGGATCCCAGGAGAAATGATGCACTGAGTCCAAATGGGGCCAGAAACCTCAAAGATACTTTCACTTATGGTGTTTTTTGTTTTAAATAAAAGGCAAAATCCAGACCAAGATCTGAGATCTGTTTCTCCCCTCTCCTGGTTCCCTAGAAATACAGACAGCTCACATTGTGTCAGTCAGAACAGAAGGGAGGTAGAGACACTTGCTGATAGCTCATGAGGGTGAGGGAGCTAGACCAAGTCAAAAAGATTGGATTCAAAGTAGAAGGGCAGGGGAGAAGGATCTAGAAAGAGCCATCAAAAAACAGCCCAAGACACGAAATGTTCTTTCTCCACTGAGAAAAAAAAAGAAGTCAGAAATCGTTTTCTAAAGAAGGCTAAATGATCCTGAGGTTGACTACCAAGTGAGACTGGGGAATCTCCTGTTTTTAGAAGTTTTTAAAATTATTATCAGTAGTAGTATAATAAAAAGTTCCCCTTTTTTGATGTTACTCTATTTTAGACCTGTGCTTCATCTGAGAGATTTAGAGGAAGTTCTATCAGAGGAGACAGATGAAATAAATCCCTATTCTCCCATAGGGCGGTGATTTTATGTTAATAGGAAACTAGGCAAGTTGCACAGAAAGGAGATGGGGGCCCCTCCATGAACCGAACTATTCCTCAGAGCTGAGATTCTCAGGTGCACACTCTCACGCTGAAGCAGCCGAAAGCTCTATGAAGTCGGTCTCTTGATCCCCATTTTTTAGATGATGGAATTGAGGCATAGCTGGTAAATGGTGGAGCCAGAACTTGAACTTGGGACTGAGTCCAAGGCCTATGGATGCCTGGCTATTCCAGGCACTCTGCCTACAGAGAAGAATTTCTTGAGCTAGGTCCTGACATCTACTGTAAGAAAGAGAAGCAAAGGGGCCTGCCACCTAAGTCAGGGGCCCATCAGCCAGAGTGTGGGTGAAACCCTGCTTCTTTCCTGTGTGCCTTAACCAAGAACGTCCTGGGGATTCCTATGGCTTATGACGAGATAGAGCCGAGAGCTGGAAAGAGCTTGAGCTGATTGCACCGAACACTAATTGTGACAGAAGGGAAGTCTGTTTCCCAGCAGATTCCCAAGAGTTTTAACACATAGAGAGCTTGCTCTCCTCTCCTTCCCGAATTGAGACAACGCCCCTCCTTCCCAGCCTGCAGCTGGCTGCCTTCTCTCTCACTGGGGAGTCCACTGGTTTTGACACACAAACTCCAGTCCTCCTAATGGCCTGCCAGAGCTGGAGTTTATTTTCTCCTGTGATTATCGCCTTGAATGTAGATTTTTTTCAAAAGGATATGAAATTTCATGTCATTTTTAGAAACATCTTTCCTTTAAAAAATAATACAGGATACTGTAGAACGTTTAGGAAATATAAACACTCAAAATGGAAAAAATTAAAATTTACTATAAACCAGCCAAAGATAACTGGATTTAAATTTCTGTATATCTTTGTCATCTTTTTCCATGAATAGATATATCAAACAAACGGAATGAAATCATGTTCTATGAATCACGTGGTAACTTGCTTTTTGAGCTTAGTGATACAGTGTGAACATGTTTCCAAGTCAGTAGTTTTCCAGAACTCAAATATTCTATATGCTGGGCTCTTTATTGGACATGGTAGGGGATCCAAAGAGGAATAAGAAATTTTCCCTGCCCTTAAGAAACCTACAGTCTTGGGGAGAGAGACATGTCTGTAGTGAAAGCCATCATCAGTATGATGCAGAGAGACTAGTTCCCTGCCCCAGTACTCCTGCTGCGGGTTTTTCCATCAAGGAAAATGGGAACAGCTGCTCCTGCCAAACTCTCAAGGGTCTGAGGCTAAAACTACAGCGCAGTAGCATGTAGTTGAGAGAGTGAGAGAGGACAGCTCGGTGGGAAATTCTGCAGACACTCCACCCAAGGGGTGTGTGCCCCCAGTGAACCAGACGGGGGGCAGGCATTTGCTGCTCCCCAAGTTGGCCTCTGCTCCCTTGCACGTCTTGTGTTGTGAGCAACTTGCAACCCCAAGCGTGTTTCTAGCGTTTAATGATACGTATTTTTCGTACGACATGGCCCTCGTAGCAAGCCAACAAATTCATCTGCCGCTCAGATAAGGAAATGATAGACTAACCCAGCAAAGGAAGAAAGGCTGGCTGTGTTAGACTCACTGGGAGAGTGTGTGTTCAGCTCCAACATGGCACCTTCTTAAGAGACTTTCAAGGTAAATTTCGATCATACCTATTTCAGTCTTGTGTGCAGCTTTAGAGCCCACCGCCGTAAAGGTGCAGCTCCTCTGGCTGTGAGGAGTACATGAGACATCCCAGGGCACTGAAGGCAACACGGCATACAAGAGGGTCATTTGGCATATAGGTAGGCTTCCTTGGATATACAAAGCATTCCGGAAAAAGAATGGAGCCTGTCCAATTGAAATGGCACATGAAGATCTCCAGATACTATGATGGATAGGGATATTGATTTCTCTCCTTAAAAGGAAAGGGAGCTGTCTTAGGAGGACAATGTCATTGAATCACCGATTGGGAGGAACTGGTTGGTGCCAGATGGCCTGAGTTCCTAGAAGGCATTTTAGCTAAAGCAGCTGCTCCATCATCCTGTTGGGAGGCTGTCATTAGGAACTACAATCCTGACAGCCTTGCAGAGGACAGTCACACCACCAGAAAAGGCTGGCAGAGAACAAGGGACATGCTGGGGACAGCTGGAAAGGGAGGAAACAAAGTGGAGGCAACATCTTGTCAATGTTTGCTGCTCTTCGCTGGCTGTTCCAGTTTGCTAGAGCTGCCGTTGTGCAATATACCAGAAATGGATTGGCTTTTATAAAGGGGACTTATTAGGTTACACATTTACAGTTCTAAGGCCATGAAAATTTCCCAATCAAGGCATCAACAAGAGGATACCATCACTAAAGAAAGGTCAGTGGCATCTGGAACACCTCTATCAGCTGGAAAGGCATGTGGCTGGCATCTGCTTGTCCTTTGCTCCCAGGTTGTGTTTCATAATGGCTTTCTCCAAAATGTCTCTGACCTTCTGTTTCTCTTAACTTCTCTCATTCTCTGCTTGGCTCTCTTGAGGCGTTTCTCTCTAAGCATCTGGGAGTCTCTTTTAGCTTCTCTGGGGCAAACTGTGTGCTTCATATCTTACGTTAGCATCTCCAAATGTCCTTCTGTCCACAACTCCAACCATCCCTAAGCATTAGCAAGCATCTGGGTCTGTGTCATCTCTTTTTAAAGGACTCCAGTAAACTAATCAAGACCCACCCTGAATGGGCGGGGCCACACTTCCGTGGAAATAATTTAATCAAAGGTCTCACCCACAGTTGGGTGAGTCACATCTCCATGGAAACACTCAATCAAAAAAATTCATCCTAATCAGAAGACTAATAGTCTGCCCCCACAAGATTGCATTAAAGTACATGGCTTTTGTGGGGGACATAATAGATTCAAACCAGCACATGGGACAAGGCAGGAATTGGAGGGGGTCTGTGAGGGGCTCAGAGAACCAGGTCTCCAGTTAATTCTGGGTCTTATTCTATAGCCCTGAGGTGCCTTGGTCTTTTTAGTCAAATTTTGAAGCTGAACCCAATCTATGCTAAGACTTTCTGTAGATCAGGCATTCAACAAATGTCTGTTAATTGAATCCATGATTTTAATCCAGGGTCACTGATTATCAAAAGCCTTTTGACACAGATTGTCAAAAACTCCTGAGGGGTGCCATCCTCAGCATCTCACATGGTACATGGGAGGCAGGGTGCTGGCTAAGGGCCCTGCTTTTGAGTCAGAAGATTTGGTTGGAATTCAGGCTCTGCCACTCAGACTGTGGCATTTCAGGTGAGCTATTGACCTGCTCTGAGTTTCTGTCCCCTCAGTTCTAAATAGGGCCAGTAATAGTGTCCCTCTCCCAGGACCCAGGTCAGCACTGAATGAGATGATGCATCTGTTCAAAATGCTGCCGGTCACCATAGCTGGCATGAAGTCGAGCCTCAATATACAGCCGCTTTTAGAAGAAATAGTGTATCTAGGTGCTCATGGATGAAGAGAGACTCAAGGATGAAGAAGACCTGATGCTTGTTCCCCATGGGTGCAGTCTCATTGCAGAGACAGACAAATGCTGCAGGCAGGGTGTGCTCCTCCTGGATGGAAGAGGGTGAACTTGATTGTGATGGGGGCACCAGGGAGATTTCACGGAAGAGGGACCAACTGTCCTGCCCTTCAAGGATGGAGAGCATTTCATTATGCAGAGAGTGTGGAGGCTGTGCTTTCCTCCTGATGCACATCTCTGAAACCCTGAGAGGTCCCCTTACCTACAGAATGAGGGAGCCTGCAATCATGGAAACACTTGTGCATCTGGCCCAGCCTTGTTTGATCCTACACTACTTGGATCTATCCCTTCCTTCATGCCTTTGTACTTGTCATCCCTTCCTCCTAGGATGCCCTTTTCCTGTCACTACACGTCCATGTTACACCTGTCTGTCAAGGCTCAGCTTAAATACCACCTCCTTCTCAAAGCTCTCCCTGATCCCCCAAACAGGAGGCACTTCTGCATGCTCTCAGCTCCTGGAGCCCTCTCTCTTTGCCTCACCCTCTTTTTCTCTGGTATTTTTCCACCATCTCTTCTCCTCTCCTCTCCTATCCCAGTGAGCTCCTGTGGTAGGGAGTGGAGCTGGGGGGTGGGTTCCCAGCTGGTCCCTCCTTGGGTCTCCCTCAGCCCCTACTACAGAGTCTTTCCCGTGGTGGGTGTTTGAAAGAGGAGAGGAGGGCAGGAGGAAAGCCAAGAAGTGCTTGGAATTTTTCTGGATGGAAGGCTATCAATCCTGCCACAAGAGGGCTGAAAAAAGATAGCTTACTTCCTCCAGAGGACATCCGTCCCCAAGAAGGGAAAGCAGTGCCACTGAGGGATGACATGGAATGAACGGGCCTCTTCCAATATCCACCCAGCCAGTGCTGAACATCCTCGACGTTCTAATGAAGGAGGGAAGAGCTGTTCCATGTATCTCCTGAAACAATACACAAAATCCCACAGATGTGGGCAGTATTTCCCAAGAACTGTGTCCACAGCTCCCATCAGCTCTCAACAAGGAACATGACCCAAAATGAGCTAAGTGGATGTTCTCTGTAAGGTCCTTTATCAACCCTGGAATCTGGGAATGAAAACTAGAAGATGGGTCTAAAAGAGAGATTTGACTCCAAATAACCCATCTCCTTTCTCATTCTCAACTGGTTCCCAGGACCAAACTCCGTGAATGCAAGTATCCACCCTTGAAGTTCAAGGGGAATGAGCCAGTCGCCCCTTTTTCCTTTTCAGCTACATCCCAGGCACCTGGCTCGCCACTTGATCCAGGAATTCAGCTGTAACCCCAAGTACCTGATGACCCTTCTGACAAGCAGGCCCTTCCACCAGACCCTCTGCTTCCAGAAACCTTTCCTGAAGATCAGTTTTGAAACCCGGGCTCAATCCCTACTCACATAGCCGCTGAGGGGGAGCGCTGGGTCTCCTAATCGCTTCCCAAGTTCCTGCAGGAACTCTCTGTCCTGCCAGGTTGGCAGTCAACACTCATCAGATGGAACACAGTTCTTGGCCCCTGCTCCCTGCCCCAGGAAAGCTGCTGGTACCTGGTGGGAAGTTTGGGCTGAAGGACGCTCCTTTCCAAAAACCTAGGTCTGATATTTACACAAAGTCTGAAATTAATGCAGAGAAGACTTCCAAGTGGCCAGGCTGGAATGGAAGGCTGAGAACAGGAAAGGGCAGGCACCAAGTACCAGTTTTTTTTCGACAGAGAGAACTGGGCAAAGCTGAATTTCCCTGTGTGAGTAAATCAGAAACCATTCATGGTGACTATGCCTCTCCACTTTAAACTAGTTTTCCTTTGCAATTGAGAGAGGGGAGGGGTGGGGGAATAATGGAAGTGTTGGGGAAAGGCTGGTGTGCTGAGCTGAGAGGGCGTGCCTCTCCCAAGGATATTCTGAGGGAGGACGGCACGGCCCCGGCCACCCCATCCTCAGGAAGCAAGGCCCCTGCCGGCCTTCCTGCCCAGCGCCTAGACTCTGTCTCCTCCCAGCTCCACAGAAATGCAGCATTCATCAGGCTGACATCCAGGCTCTAATTTCTGTTTTGTCCCTGGATGCTGTCTCTGGGGTCACCCAGCACTACCTGCTTGATGGCCCCACTCCTGATCTTCTTTTAGCAGGAGAGGAGTTTGGATAGATATTTCCATGGACCATGTGTGCACCCCAGGCTACCCTGACAGGCCCCGCTCAGGGTTCCCCTCTGTCCCTGAGCTTCTGATGCTCTCTGGGGCCTGAGGAGGAGCAATGCTTTGAGATCAGGCAACATTTACGGCGGCTATCATCCGTCTACAGCTTAACACTCTGTCCATTCCCAGACTTCATCCAGAAAGGACATTGCCCATTCATTGAGAGCCACCCATTCACTCATTCACCAAATACTTATTGAGCACCTACTATGTGCCAAGCACTGTTCTAGGCACTGGGAATACAGCAATGAACAAAGCAGGTGAAAATCCCTGCCCTCATGGAGCTTATTCTCTGGTAGGAGCAACAGACAATAAACAAATAAACAGAAAAGGACAATAATTTCCAAATAATGCTGATGCTATCAATAAATCGTAATAGGGTGCCATGATAAGAGTGCACCTGGGGTGGGGGTCGGAGGACAGAGCGTTCAGGGAGGTGGCATTGGAACCAAGGCTGGAACGATGAAAAGCAGCCAGCTAGGGAAAGCTGTAGGGTGAGTATGTTCCAGAAAGAAGAAAAGCAAATACAGGAGCCCCAAAGAGAAAACAAGTTTGTGTGTTCAAGGAACAGCTAGAATGTGGCTGGAGCCAAGAGAATGGGGAATATAGGGTGAGACACAGTGGGAGCAGTAGCAGGGCAGATCCCGGGGTCTTGCAGGCCCTTGGAAGGAGCTGGATTTTACTCCCAGAAACTTCAGCCTGTTCTGCTGTGAAGCACAGAGGCCAGGCTTCCTTTTTTAACTGTAATTGTATTGAGATATAGTCACATACATACAGTCATCCACAGTGTACAATTAGTTGTTCACAGTATCATCATATGGTCGTGCATTCATCACCACAATCAATTTTTGAACATTTTCATTACTCCAAAAAAAAATAAGAATCAAAACAAAAATAAAAGTAAAAAAGAACACCCAAAGCATCCCATACCCCTCACACCACCCTGTTATTCATTTACTTTTTGTCCCCATTTTTCTTCTCATTCATCCATACACTGGATAGAGGGAGTGGGAGCCACGAAGTTTTCACAATCACACAGTCACACAGTGTAAGCTATATAGTTATACAATCATCTTCAAGAATCAAGGCTACTGTATTGCAGTTCAACAGTTTCAGATATTTCCTTCTAGCTATGCTAATACACTAATAACTAAAAAGGGATATCTATATAATAATAATAACCTCCAGAATGACCTCTCAACTCTATTTGAGATCTCTCAGCCACTGAAACTTTTTTTTGTTTCATTTCTCTTCCCCGTTTTGGTCAAGAAGGCTTTCTCAATCCTATGATGCTGGGTCCAGGCTCATCCCCGGGAGTCATGTCCCACGTTGCCAGGGAGATTTACACTGCTGGGAGTCAGGTCTCACATAAGGGGGAGGACAGTGAGTCCACCTGCCAAGTTGGCTTAGAGAGAGAGGTCACATCTGAGCAACAAAAGAGGTTTTCTGGGGGTGACTCTTAGGCACAATTATAAGCAAGTTTACCCTCTCCTTTCCAGGCTTCCTTTTGCTTTAGCTGTCCCTTCTGATCTCAACTCAGCACCCCTGGCTCATTCAAGATTCCAGTGTGATACAAGTTCCCTTCCCCCCAGCTTCTCCCTCCACCCTACCCAATAGTAACCGACTATCCAGAGGATGTTCGGACTTTTGTTTGGTGGTTTGGAGGGAACAAGAGGAAGTTTAGAACAACCTGTCACAGGGAATCATTGTTCCTTGCCTCTTCTCCTGACAGCTCTGAGTATCAGTGATTTCCAGAGGCCTTACCCACGGGAATTCTGGCCAGAGATGCCAAGAAACTTGCCCAAGGTCACTGAGATAGCAGGTTATAGGGCAAAGATATGAACTCAGGTTGTGTTCTTTAAGCACTTGCTTTCTGCCATCCCATGTTGTCTCCCAGGAAACAAAAAGAGGTCATTTCAGGAAATTACATAGACCCTGGCTTCAAAGTAGACCCCAGAGGGCAGACGAAGAACAGCATAGCTCATGTAACTACAGATCCAAGTCAAAGAGGTATTACAAACAGGGACATACGTCAGTGGGCAAAGGCACAGAGACTGGAAAAAGGGAAAATTGGTATCAACTCCTGAGTATTTTCTCTGACACATGTCCTGAGCCAGGGTCACTCCTTCCAGTTCCCTGATGTGACGACTACCCACCTCCACATGGGCCTCCACCTATAAACCCATGCAGACATTTGGCAAACCAAGGCCCAGCTCTGTTCTGACTGTTGGGCCAGTGTCCTCCTGGTCCCCGGTCAGGACAGTGAGGTTGGCCACAGATCGGCACTGGCAGGAACAACTCCTAGGACTGATTTCTGACACTGAACCTCAGGAAGGACTTCCTTCTCTTGGCTCCCCTCTCTCTGCCCCCCTGTGATCAGTAGCCCAGAAAGCAGCAAGGAGTTGGCTGCCAAAGATGAGGGTCCTTAGTTGGCTCCACTGACTTTTCTGGCCCTCAGGAAGGGCTCTTCTGTCTTTTCTGGAAAGCTGGCTGATAGTAATCCAGACACTCTTGAACAAACGATATTCACTCCTTTCAGATGTTGGCTGCGACATGGCCCATTTAATGGGAGATGACTTGATTAGTGTTCTTTTAAAAACCTACCCGGAAAATCCCTGGAATGGAGTTACTCTGCAGCCCTGTCAGGCAAAGGTGGATTTGTCTAGAGCCATCTTTTTTGGAGTCCTTGGACACTTTGCCTAAGGGCTTTGGGGAGGAGCTGCCACATTGGGCTGTGGGAGCCAGTCTATCAGTGGGCTTCCGGGAGAGCAGAGAAAACCAGGACCCAGAGCTGCCCAGGGTTTCTCCCTCCCCATGAAAGACCCAAGAGAGGTTAAAGCCCTCACTTGGAAGCCCAGTTCCTCCAAAACTCTACCCTGCATTAATCGCCATCAAGATTCCCCCAGCCCTACCTGTACTCCAGGTACAATGTGGGCCCAGCAGAGCTGAAACAGGTCTTGGTTTTCCCTCTCTTATGAACTAATTAAGGCGACTCCATTTGAAATCTCTCAGCCCCTGAAACTTTATTTTGTTTTTCCTTTATTTTTCCTTCTACCTAACCCCTAAAACTCTCTGGATCTGAAATTCCATGAGAACATTTCCCATCTTCCACCTAATTAAAATATGTTTGACTGAACAATGGAATGGATGAGTGAAACTAATGAATGTAGAGGGACTAGAAATGTGTGTGGTGTGTCAGGGGGGTGGGGAGGAACTATGGGATTTGTAGCCAAAGATCTGAGTTCCAGAACAAACTCAGTCACTCACTATCTGTGTGATTTTGAGCAAGTTACTTAACCTCTCTGAGAAGTGGTCTCTCTGACTAAAAACGAGGGTAATAACGCCTTTGCAAGGTCGTTTGAAGGATGGGAAATGACATGGATACAGCTGACATAGAGTAGGCTCCTGGCATTGAGTAAGCCCAGTCTAGAGGTAGTCCTCAGATTGTCGGTGAAACCACCATGTGAGCTGACTCTGGTTAAGATGCCCGCTGTTGCCTGGGGGGAGGGAGGTGATGGCCACCCTCACTCGGTGACCATGGAAAAGCTCCAAGAGCTCTGTGGCCAGCCTTGTGTTCCTGGAGATGGGCAGTGGTGGCATTCAGATCCTACTGTCCAAACCCACAGCTTTAGCTGATCCTGTGTCCTGTAGGCTCTGAGAGAAGGCAAGAATGAGCCCTAGGCTAACCAAGTATGTCTCATTTGCTGTCATTGCAGATCAAATGCCCATTTCACTTGAAGCACCATTGAATTAGATATGCATGCAAATTATATGTAGGTATAAATTCTTAATCAAGTCAGCAAGTGCTGGTGGAGGGGCTGCTGTGTGCAGAGACACCACTCCTGGTGCCTGTGCTCAGTGCTCAGCGCATCTGTGCTAGATTAAACACAGTGATCCTTAGATGCCACTCGGGCTTCCCTCTACTCAATGAGGGGGGATCCAGTGGGACAAGACGTGGGAAAGGAGACAGCATTCACTGAGGGCCACACGGCATCTCCTTTTAACCCCACCATTGTCATACCAGATGGAGTCTATTTTATCTGCATTTTAGAGGTGAGGAAATTGAGCCTCCTAGAAGTTAAATAATTGGGTCAAGGCTACATGCTCACATGTAAGAGTCAGAGCTGGGAGTCAAACCAGATCTCTGTAACTCCAAAATCATGCTCTTTCCACCACACAGCCTTGCCCCCCACACACACCCTCGCCATCCCCCCATGCACCCACCACACGATGGCAAAGGAGTCACAAGCTAGGACCTTATTAATAAATAGATAGCAACAAAAAGAAATGACAAAGTAAAACCTAGGGAAGGTTTTCTGGAGGTGGCATTTGCACTGAGCCTCAAAAGAAGGGTATGATTATGTCAGATGTGGGACTGTGTGAGCAAAAAAAGAGAGGGGAAAGGGCAGGGCCAGATCCCAGCCAAGGGCCCAAGGAGGGCGCTGCTGGGAGATGGTCTGAGGCCACCACTTGGATTCTTAAGTACCAAGGTAGGAAATATGACCAGTCCCCTCTCTACCTGGAGTCATTTCTTGATTTCTTATTTTTCTCCCCTAGTTTCACGACCTGAGCCTTGCTCCTTCCCCCAGAGCCTCCCCACACTCCTCCCAGTCTCACAACCTTGCAGCTCCCTTCTCTGCATCCCCACATCCCTTGCTTCTCCCCCAGCACAGCCAGGGCGCAAGGGCATCTTTCCAAGTGGGCTCCAGTCTTCTCAGAGACTGAGAGCCATTGCCGGAGGGCCTGGGCATTGGAGCAGAATGAGTGAGAGATGAGCTGGTCCCAAACCACGAGGGAGGCTGGGAGAGGTGAGATGGGGCACATTCTGATCCCAGAGGTCAAAAGTGTACAACCCCCTTCTGCACTACAGGGGGCTTGCATTCAGAATCTCAAATAACTCTGGGGTCAATTCTCCTTAACCTGCCCCCATTTCAGAGATGGAAAAAACTGAGGCTCGGGGCCATGCAGCCAGTTAAGGCAGTGTCATGGTTAGGACCTGGCACCCACTCACTCATGTCTGCTGTCAACAGGTGCGGGTTTGTCTCCACCCACGAGGCTGCAAGATCCTCCTTCCCCTTCACTGGCTCCTCCGTCTTGGCACACAGCGATTCTCGAACCCTACCCTAGACAAAACTGTGTGCTTGAAATTTTATCTGCAGCCCAACTGCCATGGACCTATTTCAGTGGACCCCATTCCCAGAAAGCAGGGAAGAAATTGCAGAATTTGATTTAAGATGCCTTGGTGATGATGGAGCGAGTAATAAATTTGGAATAAGGAAATCAAAGATGTAGAGAGAGGGGAGATAAGGAGGAGAGGGTGGAACGGGGAGAAAGAGGAGGAAATACAAAAAAAAAATACTCTCATATACACATAGGTCACCACTGCAGTCACTTGGAGGGATGGCTGGCTTTATGACTCCAGTTAATAGATGGGGAAACAGGCCTTAGGTGAGTTCTCTGTGAGTGAGCACAGAGCTAGGATTGGAGATGGCTTCCAGCTCTCTGTTTCTACACATTACACCATCTGCTTAGAATATGTGGAAAATTAGCAGCTATAGTTGGGGTGACTCTGGCTAGAGGGGCTTCTGGGTGGGGTTGCTGGTTTTTCCCTATGCTGAGATTGGGAAATCTCAAGTGCAAATGCCACCCACTTCTATGTGCAGATATCAGGATGCATCTTGTCCATGGGCGAGACGGACATGCAAATAATTGATGTGCTGGCGGCTGGGAGGGAAGGTGGCCTTGGTCCTTTTGAATCCCTCCTCCAGGACTTGAGTCACAGCCACAGAGCTGCTTGGTCAACTGGCAAACCTTACTGGTCAAGAAATGTACCAAATCCCAGCACCCAATGCATAGGTGTCAGATACCACTTGCTCTGTGCATTACCATGGAGGGATTTTTTTTAAAATTAAGGCTCGATTGTCAGCCTGAAGGAGGTCACAGTCTACATGGCTCACAGCCACATGAGGGATAGCTAGTGGGATCCATAACACAAAAGGAAAAAAAAATTAAATGCTAAAATGACTGGAGGAGCAGCCATAGTTAAGAGAGCAGAACCAAAGGACAGGGACAGATAAGGCTTCATGGAGGATAGGATCAGGAAAGCGGCCGTGCACACATTCACTTATCCAGCAAACATCACCTGATTTGGCACTGGTGTGGCAGGCCTGGGCTGGGCCAGGGCACAGGAAGGAGAGGAACAAGGCCCAGTCCCTGCCCTAGGGCTGGCCCACCTAGCCTTGGTTTCAGGGACAGCTTGGATGTCCCCAGGGACTCACACCAAGCAACCCAGAGAATGGAGAATGATGTTTCATAAGATGGAAAAAGAGAAGCACCCCATTATCTTTCCCCCAGCCTGTTTCTTATTTTAATATTAGTTACTTCCAATAGTGCACTTGTACATCCACTCAAAAAAAAAAAAAAAAAAAAGCCTGATTTGTAAATGTGTTCTGATTTCCGTGGTGTAAATATTCCCATCATGGCCAGTTTCTAGCTACCATTGTGATATCCCTGAACACGTTGCTGGGAAGAGCTGCAAGCCAGCTCCAGCACAGCACTGATTCTTCCCTAGAAAGGGAGGAGTCTGACTGTTACCCCCTGAGCCGCAAATAGTTTGGGACATTCCCAAAGTCCCATGCCATACTGAGGGACTATCGTGAATCTCATCATGAGCAAGTGAACTCTACCTATAGCTGAGATGTACTGAGTGTGACATGGGATTAGTCTACTCCACTGGGCTGAGCACCACATGGGTGCCCAGCAAGTGCAGGCCTGCAGCACCACTCAGCCTTCCTGAGTTCTGGAGTGGAAGAAGATGACTTCTGCGGTGCCTGGGCCTCCCACTATTCACTCGTTTAACAGGCATTGACCAGTGGCCCCCTCTCTCTGTGTCAGGCACTAGGCTGGGCATCGGGGAGATGGTGGGGGACAGGACAGGCCGAGTTACTGCTTTGTGGAACTTGCTAAGCCTGCAAACTGAAAGTGGGGGGGAGGCAGTCCCCCTGGATCTGGGTTCTGGTCCTGGCTATACCACCAACCTACTGCACGGCCTTGAACAAATCCCTTAACCTCTTTGGGCCTGTTTCTTCACCTGTGAGGTGAAGGAGTTGGACTAGATATTCACTAAAGTCCGTCCCAGCTCTGACCATTGGTCAGAAGGGAGGTGAGAGGGGTCTGGAAGCCACATGAGGAAGGGCTGGAGGAACTGGGAATGTCTCCACTGGAGAATGGCATATGGGAGAGCTGCTGCTGGACCCCTGAAGATCTGCCAGGAGCCACGTGAAAGAGGAGTGGATGTGAGTTGTGTAGCACCTGAGGGTAGAACTCATAGGTAGAAATCGTAAGAGATGGTGGTTGTTTTGACTCCTTCTTGGAAGCTCATTAGCTCAGCAATGGGACAGTTCACCTTGGGAAGAAACAAGCACCCTGCCATTCAAGCAGAGGCTGATGACCACCTGCCTAGGCTGTGAGGAAGGCTGTGATTGCAAAACCCCCAAATCATCAAGTCTGAAGGAACAAAAAGAGTCATTTGGTCCACTGTGTTACATGGAAAATGCAAACAGGATGCACAAAGATTACAACTACATAAAACACAAGTGGACACTCAAGAAAAAAGACTAGAAGGAAAGTTATCACAACACTAATTATGGTCAGATGAGGATCATGGTGATTTTATTTCTCCATTTTCCTATTTTGTAAGTGTTGGTAACGTGATGATGTTATTTTTGAAATGAAAGCAGTTTTGTTCTTTAGGGAAAGTCATCAAGTCCAACCCTCATCCCAGGACAGGAATCCTCCTTACAACCGCTAAAAACTCTCTTTGGATCCCAAAATTCTGAGAGGCTCGTAAGTCTTGACAACCAAGGAGGTGGGGAAGACAGTGACCCTGAAGGATGCTTGCAGTGCTGGGGACAGAGCCAAAGACACAGCCCCGGCTCTTGAGGAGGGAAACTGCCCAGCAGCACATCATCACACCATGGTGGTGGGTCCTGTATTATTAAGCAGCAGGTGGCCGAGGTCTTAGGGTTTCCATGTACACATTGTTGGAAGAGGCATTCAGGTGAGTGGGTGAGCTGCAAGTTCAAACTGCAGCCCCCAGCTGCATAGGCAGCCATGGATAGACTCTAGCTGATAAGGAAGTGAAGGTTTCCCAGTCTCCAAACTACCGGGCCCTCCCACCACACCCACATACACCCACACCCACACACTGCCTCAGCTCGGGTTCAAAGCGCTAGCATGCTTACTTATCAAGTCTCCTAGTAATTCTCTCCTGAGAAAGCCAATTCCTTGATGATCCACTCAAGCCCCCCACCCCGCGGGTCCCGCAGAAACTCCACTCACACCTTCACCGAGCACCCACTTCCTTCTCCCCTAAGCTCCTCTTTTGAATGCATTCCAAGCTCCCCCTCTCCTCTTCCTCTGCCCCAGCCACACAATCCCCTCTCCCCCAGCTAATCCTGTTTTCCAGGGAGAAAGGCCTCCCTGTTCACCATGGCGGGACTGGCTGGCAAAGTCAGCCGCCTCGCATGAAAGGCTCAGTGAGTCCGGGACACTTGGACCCCAGACAGAATGGAATTTCTCACTATTTTCTTTACAGCTGAGAAAACACACACAAACACAGGAGCATGTTTATTGAGATATTTCTATCCCAAAGTTTGTCTTTAAAAAATGAAGAAGAAATAAAATGAGTTTCTCTCCCCACTCCACCCCTTTACCCTCCACCACCAACCCCCCCCCCCCCCTTAATTCCTTCCCATTTCCTGGTCCAGGCCACGGAGCAAAACAGAGCGGCCCCGAGCCCCACAGACAGCGCCTGCCTCCCTGGACAAAGTCCGGCTTGTTCAGGGAGCGAGGGAAGAAATACAACTCTGCAAACATACACAGAACTTCCCAGTGAAGGGTGTTCTGCGGGAGGAGGAACAGGCGGGCCTTGTGTCTGAACAGGGAATCCCTGAGGCTCTGGGAAGAGCGGAGCCCGCCAGTCTAGCCCCCTCCCCAGAGCCCAGGGGACGCCCCGCCCGGGAGCGCCCCCGCGCAGCGCTCGCTCCCCGCGTCGGAGCCCCGGAGCTCCGGGGATTGCTTTTAAAGGCTGTCTCTAGGTAGAAAAGTCCCTGAGGAGAAACAAGGGGCCGCTTCTCAGAGCTTTGGGATTTTCCAGACTTCCCACGGTGGTGTGAGGGGGCCGTGCCTCGTGCATTCGGCTCTTTATCTCCCAGGTGACCGGCCCGTGTCCGTCCCTCCCCGACGTCGTTCCTGGATGGGGGCGCCATTGCCTCCCCACCCCCACCCCCAGCGCCCTCCGGGGCCCAGAGGCCCCTCAGGGGTGCTCCCCTCACCCCCAGATGCACCTAAGCCCAAGTCGGTGGTGCTTGAGCCAACAGCTACCCCTGCTGGACCGTCGTCGAGGTCCGGGGAAGCCAGAGGCTTCTCATCTGTGCGTCGCTCTCAGCCAGCGAAAGCGCATGCTTTTTTTCAGTTCTAGATCCTGCACCGCTCCGAGACTGCCCCCCTCCTCCCTGCAGAGCCTCTGGGAGGCAAACGCTTCTTACACCAAGACTCAGGGCTCACAGACTGAGGAGGAGGGCAGAGAGGAGAGAGGAGGCGCCCAGGCAGGTCCCCTGGGACAGAACCACCCAGTCCGGGTCCTGGGGCATGGCTCCTGGGTGCAAGTCACAGAATGTGTCTGTGGGGTGGACACCACCAGGGAGCTTTGAAAACTCCTGATGTCAGCATGCAGCCAAAGTTCAGCACCACCACTCTTGTTGCTCTCTTGGTAAATTCAGCTGAGCCTTCCTTCTTAGGGTCTACCTGTGTCTCCCAGGCAGCTGCCTACAATTGTGCAGATTGTGCTTTGCACAGTTCTTGGGGACTCCCTTTCCACTGTGGTTGCCACAGATTTGCATATTTATCGTGACAGTTTTCCAGCAGACGGCAATAAGGAAGGTTTGTTTTTCTAATTTATGTGAAGTCATTAGTTAGGCCAGCAGGAGAGTTGTATGTGGATTTCTCTCCTAAATTGTTAATCTGTCTATCCCATGGGCTTCTCAAGAGTTCTTGGGGCTGGGTTCATTTCCCTGACTTGAACCAGGCCCCCAAATCTTGCCCTAAACCTTGGGTGCACACTCCATTCTAAAATGCACAAGATTCCTGGATTTGAAATTGATGACAGGCCCAGATTTTCATCAGGGAGGCTGGGTGACTTGCATCTCTTCTCTAGGTCTGAGGGATTCTTTAGGACGAGCCTCCCCTGGCTGGAAGTTCGGAGGGTCCCTGGAAAAAGTGGGAGGAGATTTTTCAACCTAACTGCCGTAATTAGACTGAGAAAGCACAGTTTGACCTGTGAAGGTTTTGTTAGAACAAGATTCTTGGAGAAAATCTCTCTCACAAGCCACATGCAGCCTCCGTATCTCATGTGATTTCAGATCCTTGGGCTTGGGGATTATCATCTGTTGTCCTGTGTAGTATGTGACCATCCTCGACCTCACCATGACTTTCCCACCCAAATAACACATCTGCCTTCCCTCTTCCAGGTGAACTATGACCACTTTACTTTTGGTGTTAGTGACTCTGAGGGTCATCACCGCGGCCATCTCAGTAGAAGTTTCAGGTGAGGACAATCCCGTGCATGTTTCATTTGTTCAGTAAGCCCTGAGTACTGGGTATTGGGTACTAGGTACTGGGTACTGGGTACTAGACTCGGCACTGCTAGTCCCAGGGAAATAACTTCCCTTCTCCTGGCCTTTTCCTGGCCCTGCCCCTTTCCTGTCGAAAACAAGCATAACTGCAGCGGGAGACCACCCACACACACACACCCCATGCATGCAGCCTCCCTCACTCAGATCTTAGTGCTCTTGGCTGCCTTCTAGGATGGACACTGAGGGAAACGGCTTCAGGTAGATGCCTTTCTGGGATCCCCTTCCTGGATCTCACCTGAAACTGCTGCACACTGAACTTAGGGTTGGGACACCTACCTAAATCAGAAGAGAAAGAGCTCCCAAGAGAGGATCAAATGGAGTGTCAAGGAAGGAAAAAATCATCCGAGAAACAGTCAGAAAGAAGCCCCCATTAAATCAGTCAGTTCCTTGCCTTTCTTGGCAAATCAGTTCTCAAGAAGCGCCAGCCTGGTCCTTGGCATGTGGCAGGCATGGGTATATTTCTGATACTTGAGCCCTGAACCAAATGAACAAATCATCCACTGACCCCTGTATGTTGCATGACCCCAAATGAAGTTAGGATGACCAAGTACCTCTCTTAGACCCAGGCAAGAGAGGCCCCTGCTCTGGGTCATGCACTTTATTGGCCCTGTCTGGCCCTCCTCCAGACTCAGCCCTTCCCAAAGCACAGGGATTCTGCAGGGCAGGTGGGGCACGTGCACCCAGAACCCTATAGACCACACTCTGGGTACCCAGGATGCCCAGAATTCTTTGTCCAAATGGGCCCAAGCCCACTGACAGGGCCTGCCTGGGTCTCTTCTCTAGTCCATCCCCCTAGGGGTCGGCCCCCATGCCTGAGCCCTCTAGGCCCAAAGTTGTTGTTCAGGTCCTTGTTGAGCCCCCCTAGGCCCAAAGGAGAGGCTCAAGGGTGCCTGTTTGCAAGGGGTGTGGGCAGAGCTTGGATGTAATGGCTGGGACAGCCACCCATGTGCATGAACCCCTCACAGTGCAGGGCAGAGTCAGCATGGAAAAGAAGGGGGCTGCCCCCAGCCCAGCCCCCACCACTACCACATTCCAACACACAACTCCAAGGACTCTAATGAACCTGTCTTCCCAGACCATTTTGAAAGGTATAATTGTCAAATGGGAAGACAGAACCTATTTCATTTAACAATCTGTTGGCTTGATTTATAACTTTTAAATATTTAGACAGATGGTGCACGGGCCTCCATTTGTACTCTTGCTCTGGGACCCGCCAATATCCAGCCCCCATCTATAAGCTGGGGTGGTTTGCCCACCCAGGCAGACCAGGTCACTATGCTTGGTTGAGAGTTTTCAAGACTGTGGAGCTGGGGATTGCAGTCCCCTTCAGTGCTCCCCCGAGCACAGCCACCACCGCTAAGCTGTGTTTGAGCCTCAGTGTGCAGAGGGAGATTTTTGTGAGAGCCAGTGGTGACCATCAAGGACATCACAAGATTAGGTCTGGACTCCAGGCACTCCTGGCTCCCCCTCCCTTGCCCTTTTATATAGCCTATCACCCGCAAATATCTGAAATATTTTTATTTTCAAACTCTGGGCTCTCCTGGAAATAAAAAAGTGGTGGGGGTGGTTTCCGTAAGTTTATGACTTGACATGAAAGGTGCTCTTTTCTCAAAGGCTGCTTCTTTCCCATTCCTGGCAGGTCTTTTACATCTAATAGGATTTAGTAAACACACTGCATCTTCCCAATCAATGGTCTCCATGATTTGGGGGGCATCTAATTATATTCTGCACCCCCCCCCCACCTACCCACCACTGACTCTTTGCAGACTAAAATTTCTGATCCCTTCTGATGCTTCTCCAGTGAGTTTCCCCAAGTCCCTACCAGCAGAAGGGAGTGGCTCGTTCCCTGCAAGGTCAGAGTTAGATCCCCAAGAAGACCTCCCCAAGCAAGGCAAATCACAAATCAGAAATTTTGTCTTTGCTTTCAAAATTGCATGGATTTCTTTTTCTACCCCATAATTTATCCCAAATGCAAAAATAATTGTTCCCAAAATGTTTGAGTAAAGTTGTCATGTCAGGAAGCTGGGCCTTATTCATCTGAAGGCTTGGCATCCCCTAAGGTGGGAGGACCCCAGTCTGAGAAGCAGGGAGGTGGCCTTGGCCCTGATGTCTCCCCCGCCCTTCTCCGGAACATGTTTCTGGCTCCACAGTTTGTGTCTTGAGGTGCACGAACCAGGGTCTTGGGGGGGTGCTGCTCTGGAAAGGGGATTGCAAGACGTCCTGGGAATTCCTACCACGACACAGGAACACCACCCACCGTAGTCACAAACACACTCACTGGATTTTGGCCTCTCAGAGAAGTGCAGTTCCAGAAGGAGGAGGCTGGGGGTCCTCTCCAGGCACTAACAGGTGCATCTCCCACCCCTCTCTCCCCACACAGACCATGACAACTCGCTGAGTGTGAGCATCCCCCAGCCTTCCCCACTGCGGGTCCTGCTCGGGAGCTCCGTCACCATCCCCTGCTATTTCATCGACCCCACGCACCCCGTGACCACCGCCCCCACCACCGCCCCCCTTGCCCCGAGAATCAAGTGGAGCCGCATCTCCAAGGACAAGGAGGTGGTGCTGCTGGTGGCCACCGAAGGGCGCGTGCGCATCAACAATGCCTACGAAGAAAAGGTCTCGCTGCCCAACTACCCAGCCATCCCCAGCGACGCCACCTTGGAAATCCAGAACCTGCGCTCCAATGACTCTGGGATCTATCGCTGCGAAGTGATGCACGGCATCGAGGACAGCCAGGCCACTCTGGAGGTTGTGGTGAAAGGTGAGAACCTCTCCCTGCTTCACCCGGGGAGAGAACTGGAATGGGACCCTCAAATCCCAGCTCCTCCACCCACTGGATCAGGCCTCGGTCAAGTTATTTATCTCTAGTTGCTTCCTCTGTGGAGCTGGTAATACATTCTCTTGGGAGTATTGTAGATGTCACTTGGACACAAACTTCGGGCACAGTCACATGAAAAACAACGGTTTGTGCTTCCCACCACAAACTGTGATTTGATCAGCTTTGTGATCATCCCCATTTTACAGACAAGCATACTGAGGTTAAGTGACTTGCCTGAAGTTGCCCAGCGAATGAGTCAGAGCACTCTCCTAACTCTCTATCTGGGTGTCTTTTCCCTCACCTTCCTGCTCCCCCTCATTCCCAGCTCCAGAGCTAAGGAAAGGTCTGAAGACTCTGTCCCTGGTCTCTTCCTCTGGGGCCCAAGGAGGATGGTGGGGTCCTTGGTTGGCTTTGGGACTTTGGACAGCGCCAGATGATTCCCTGTGTGAGGTGCAATAGGAAGCTCTGTGAAAGATGGCTCCCTTTTGGGTGTACTTTAAACAGGGCTCCACTCAGATGACCCTGGGCTGAGGGTGCCTGAGGCTCTAAGTGTCTCCCCAGAGCAAATACAGGGTTCCTGGAGTGATGAGAAAAAAAATTACAAGACAGCAGATTTTGGTTCAATTCAAAGAAGAACTTTCTGATTGTCAGAGGTATTCAAAAAGGAATGCCTTGTGAAACCATGAGCTCCCCTTGACTGGGGGTGTTGCAGCCAAGGCAGAAGGACCCCTTGCCAGTGTGGAGAGGGACCCAGACATCAGCTAGTGGCCCAGACCAGATGTCCCCAAGGTCCCTTTAGGACATTACCGTCCTTCTGCAAGGCCTCGATGATCAGTGCCTGACCTGCTCTCACCCACCCGTCTCTTGCAGGCATCGTGTTCCATTACAGAGCCATCTCCACACGCTACACCCTGGACTTTGACCGGGCGCAGCGGGCCTGCCTGCAGAACAGTGCCATCATCGCCACACCTGAGCAGCTGCAGGCCGCCTATGAGGACGGCTTCCACCAGTGCGATGCCGGCTGGCTGGCCGACCAGACTGTGAGGTCAGCCCCCAGCCCCCAGCAGAGAGGGCGTCAGGGACAGGGATCACCGGGGAGTGGAGCGGGTCGGGGGGTGGCACCGTGGCCAGCCTGGGCTGGGGGCTGGGGTCATATACTTTGGCCAACACCGGGTCAGGTACTCACTGACCGATCCCGGATCCTTATTATTCTGTCTGGCAGGGGAGTAGGGGGCTGCTGGAGACCTTGCCTTAAATGAGCATTTTCTCCGTGCAAATTACATGCCCTTCTTCCGCCTACCCATTTTCCCCTTTTCCTCCGTTTCCTGACTTCTTGTTTTTTCTTTAACTTTGATGTTTTATGTATTTTTATAAACCATCTTGTATCCTTTTAGTTGTTTGCTTTTTGGTAAACAAGACAAGACAGACATAAATTAAGCTTCTTCATACACTTCTTCCTGAGTGCAGCCCCTAGAAATGGGCTTTAAGCAGTACAAGCCAGAGCCCCTACCCTCGAGGGGCCTCAATCTGTTGTGAATAAGCCTCTGCAGGCAAGACGAGGGACTTAACTCCAAGTGGAGCATAACTCTACATTTACTAGCTAGAACCACAAAGTCTCAAGAAAAAAAACAAAAATATCTTTGCAATCTTGGGGTAGGCAAAGATTTCTCAGGACACAAAAACCACTCGTCAAATAAACAAGATGAGACAACAGCCAGCACAGTGCACGAGCCCAGAACTCGGGCTCCGAAAGAGCTGGGCTCAAATGCCACCCCTGAGCCTTGGAAGCATGTGACCTTGGACAAATGGTTTGAGATCTCTGAGCCTGTCTCCTTGAAATAAAATTGCTATGGCCCCTGCCTCATTAGGTTGACATGAGGCTCAGAGGATAACAGTGCAGGAGTCAGCAAGTTATAGCCCACCGGCCAAATCCAACCCAGCCCTTGATCTGTAAGTACAGTTTTATTGGAATGCAGCCAAGCCCACGTGTTACATATCGTCTACGGCTGCTTTCATGCTACAACGGCAAAGTTGAGTCGTTGAGTGAGACCCTGTGGTCCACAAAGCCAAGAATATTCACTATCTGGCTGCTTATGGAAAGAGTTTGCCAACCCCTGGTAGAGCAGCGTGTCTGGTACCAGTAAATTTTCAGTAAAGCAGGTTGCCTTTAATCATTAGTGACTGGAAAGACAGATGGACAGGCCACATACCCAGGGCAGACACGGTCAAGCTCATCGGAAGCGTCTGCTCCGGGCATGCGGCTTCCTGCTCTGCTCGGAGTGACACGCCCCACTCTGGGTTCCCCGGCAGGTACCCCATCCACACTCCCCGGGAAGGCTGTTACGGTGACAAGGATGAGTTTCCCGGCGTGAGGACCTACGGCATCCGTGACACAAATGAGACCTACGACGTGTACTGCTTTGCCGAGGAAATGGAGGGTGAGGCCACCCCGCCCACCGTGAGAAACTTGCCTGGTTCCCAAGAGCCCCTCTCACATCCCTGTCACCCCACTCACAGCCCTGACCACCCAGCCTCCTCTGGGGAGGGCCCCACTCTGCTCCTCTGCCCCACCTGCTCGCCCTCCTTTGCTAGTGTGGGAAGGTGGGGTCTGCGGGTCTGGTCGCTCACTCTCCCTGCTTTCAGAGAGTGGCCCCAGGCACCTGCAAACTGTCCCGGAGTCACCCCTGGGCCCAAGACCACAGATCGAAGGTCTCTCCCTGGGACCGTCCCTCCGAGTCGGGGGTCTGGGTCCTGTGGCCGGCTCATCCCTGCACCATAAAACCCAGCCCGGCCTTATCACCCTCATAAGGGACACCCCAGGACTCTCCAGGTGGGCCCATCAGAACCGTAGCTCCAGGAGAGCTGGCTCCCCAGCCCTTCTCTCAGCTTCTCAGCTGCCAGCCCCTAGACCTGTTCCAGGCCTTCCCAGTGGGAGGCTCAGGAGCAGCATGGAGGAACCTGGATTCCTTCTCTGTTTTCAAAAGGGCGCTAATTTCGTTACAGCTGCCCTAGGTACCCAAGAGAGGGGGTGACACCCCTTCCCCCCCCTCCAGACTACAGCCCCCTCTCGCCTTTCCAAGTTCCAAGCCCAGGCTGGGGAGACGAGCCAACACACTGGCTCCTTCTGAGGCAGGGACCGTCCCCAACTTTCTCACCACCATAGCCCTTTTTCCTCCTGTTCATTTCAGGAGGCCAACTGGTCTATTAAATAACAAGTATTTGTGTTCCTATTTTTGGTTAACCAAGAACAAACACAGCAGCCAGTCAGAGCTGCCACTCAGCAGGGGGGCAACCAGAACCATCTCCATCAGCGGAGGCCCACTGCCTCCCCTCCCCAGCACCACCTTGTTAGGTTCTTGCAAATACTGAAAAGAGTTTACAGGCCCCAACTGATGCCCTGATGGACTCCCCAGGGCCTAGAGATGCCAGTTTGGAAACCGCCACCCTAAGGCACCCAAGTCTGATGCCTGCTTTTCCCATCAGAATATGAATTTTTTTAAAAAAAGTATTTGATTTGCATGGGCAATGCTTGACTCCTAGGAAAGATACCGAGTGGTGGAACGTTCCGCAGCAAACTGCCAATGGCAAGGATGCTTTTGAGCAGGGGGAGTTTCGTCCTGTCTCTCAAATTTGCTCTACCCTTTCCCCCACCTCCTGGCCATTTTGGCTGCAACCTTCTTGGTCCCCCTGTTTTCTTAACCTGTATCTCCCTGCTCAAAAACCCAGAAGATGGAAAATAGGAACTGGGGGTCAGGATCTGAGATTCAGGCATGTGGGACCAGGACTTTGAGATGCTTGAGGGCACACCAAGTGAGAAGAGACTCAGGACCTGGTGGAAATGCATGGATGTGTCTGGGGGACTTGGGGCAGGGGGGCAGGAGGGAGAGGCTCACGCTGCTGGCCACCTCTTTCACAGGCAAGGTCTTCTACGCCACGTCCCCTGAGAAGTTCACCTTCCAGGAGGCGGCCAGCGAGTGCCGGCGGCTGGGTGCCCGGCTGGCCACCACGGGCCAGCTCTACCTGGCCTGGCAGGGCGGCATGGACATGTGCAGCGCCGGCTGGCTGGCTGACCGCAGCGTGCGCTACCCCATCTCCAAGGCCCGGCCCAACTGCGGGGGCAACCTCCTGGGCGTGAGGACTGTCTACCTGCACGCCAACCAGACGGGCTACCCGGACCCTTCGTCCCGCTACGACGCCATCTGCTACACAGGTGAGGCTGCGGCCGGAGGTCGGAAGGGGCATCACAAGGCCAAAGACAGGGCCCCGGGGAAGAGAACTTGGAAAGGGGAGGACATGGGGTTCTCACCTTCCTTGAGCGGCCACTGGGTACCAGAACCCCGTGTCTTTGGCACACCCTGTTTGCACCATTTCCTAGGAAGTGCTAAAGGGTAGAGACAATGGAGGCTGCAGCGTATTTAGCCCTGTCTCCTCTGATCAGCCAAGAGCAGGATTAAAAGCACGCGCTTCCAAGTCTGTTTCCTCAAGTTGGCATCCCTGCTCTACCACTTACTACTGTGCCACCCTGGGAATATCAGAGCCTGAGCCTTGCTTTCCTCATCTGTCTAATGGGGAGATGATGGCATGGAGGGTGGGGGTGAGGGGTGCTGACATGGGACCGTGCCCCCAAGGGAAGATGCTGTTCTCTGACATTGTAAATTGAATCCACTTGAAAGGAGGACCAAAGTATTGTGGGAAAGAGTGGGTGCACATTTTAATCAGGACTTTCTCTTGAAAACTAAGACTAGACATTTTAAAAACAAGTTTCTAACATATTTAACATTGTTCAGGTGTTAATTACAATTAAGTGCTAATTCTTGGGGCCACAGGACAATAAATAATAAAGATGCCTAAAATTTTGACTAGATGCTTTATGCATCCAGACATCAAAGAATTGGTGATAGCACAATGACACATCTCATTTTGTGTTTATCTTACATAAAGATTTTTTTTGCCGAAATAATTAGGGTTTCATACCTGTGCCTCAGAACCTCTCTTAACCTTTGATATTCTGACCACTTTTTTGAAGTAGCATCACTCTTGTGGATATTTTTTTTTTAATTGTTAACTGGCCCATTTTGGCCAGACCCTTATCTGTCCACGACGGTGAGGCAGAGAGCTCTCCAAAATCATTTTTATCAATTTCATGAACTCCAGCATCTTCTGCAAGACTTTTCGATTTCACTTTGTGACCGCTTTGCATTGTCCCACTGGCTGCTTACATCAGCTGGTCAGCAGGGTGCCCTTAGAGGGTTGAGGTGGCAGCTGGTGTGAAGTGGGATGGGATGTTGGAGTGGAAACTGATTTTGTAAGCAGTGAGTTGATCGATCAATACCTTGTGCTATGCTGACTCTTGTATCCTTTTGCAATCCTGAAACTGTGGGGGACTGCAAATGAATATTCAGATAGTGACTGTAATGAATATTCAAATAGTGAGGACCCCTGTGGTGGGCCCTCCGAGGTGCCTGGCACTCAGTAGGTGCTTTCCTACCCTGGCAGGGAAGGAGGCAGAGCCGATCAATGCTCACCGCCAGCCCACCCCTCATGCCCCTCCGGCCAGTCCCAGGCTGAGCAGCTAAGGCTTGCCTTTGCCCCCTGCCCCAGGTGAAGACTTTGTGGACATCCCAGAAGACTTCTTTGGGGTGGGTGGCGAGGACAACATCACCGTGCAGACGGTGACCTGGCCTGACGTGGAGCTGCCCCTGCCCCGAAACATCACCGAGGGTGAAGCCCGGGGCAGCGTCATCCTCACCGTAAAGCCCATCTTGGACGTCTCCCCAACCGCCCTGGAGCCCGAGGAGCCCTTCACCTTTGTCCCTGACCTAGAGGCCACCACCTCCCCCGAGGCGGAGAGCAGGACTGGAGAGACCACCAGGCCCTGGGGCTTTCCCGAGGAATTCACATCTGGCCTGGGGCCTGCCACAGCCTTCACCAGCGAGGACCTGGTGGTGCATGTGACCATTGCTCCAGGGGCCACCGAGGTCCCCGGGCAGCCCCGCCCACTGGGGGGTGAGTGCCGCCCCCCTCCCCCCAGGGGATGCACGCAGGGGGCGGGAGGCCATCCTGGATGTATCTCCAACTTGTCCCGTGGCCAGGGGCCAGCCTCTGTCCTCTCAGACTCTGCTCTCCTCTTCTATAAAACAGAGGGCATCGGCAGGCCAGCGATGTCCAAACTCATTTGCCACAAAGCTCTTACTTCAAATGAAATCGCATGTGGAAACCCGGGGCATATATCAGATATATATGCCACCCCAGGGGTGAAGTGGGGTAGACTGGGGCCCTTCCTGTTCGTGAAACCTCCTTGCTCCATCAGCTGCCTTTGTAGAACCAGGCCACTTGAAAACCACTGTCCTGGGTGACCCTGAGGCCTTCCCCCGTTCTGACCCTCTAGGACAGGGTTGGCACACTGCAGCCACAGGCCAGATGCAGCCCGTTTTTATACGGCCCGTATGCTAAGCACGATTTTCACATTTTTAAGTAGTAGAGAAAAAAATCTAAAGAAGAATAATATTTTGTGATGCATGAAAATTATATAACATTCCAATTGCAATGTCCCTAAATAAAGCTATCGGAACATGGCCACTCCTGTTCATTTACATATTCGCTGTGGCTGCTTTCCAGCTGCAATGGCAGAGTTGAGTGGTTGGGACAGAAACCGTAGAGCCCACAAAGCCTAAAATATTTAGTATCTGGCCCTTTCCAGAAAACATTTGCTGATCCCTGTTCTAGGATGATGGTGTTCCCGGTGCCTAATTAGTGTCTGGAGAATGGGGACTTCACTCAGAGCTCAGCAGCTCCCCAAACCCAAGTCCAAGAACCAGGAGGACATTCTGGAGGGGTGTCTGTAAAGGCCCGGGTGGGCTCCCTCCTGGAGAGGGGCAGGTGGACATGGCCATCCATCGCCACACCCCCGATGCCCCCATTGTGGCCGGGAGAGCCGGGCCCATGGGGAGAGGCCTTGCAGTGCCCCATGTGTGCTGGAGACTGACCCTCGCCCTCTCCCCCTCTCGCCCTCTCCACCCTGGGCAGGAGTGGTGTTCCACTATCGCCCGGGGCCCACGCGCTACTCGCTGACCTTCGAGGAGGCGCAGCAGGCCTGCCTGCGCACCGGGGCCGTCATTGCCTCGCCGGAGCAGCTCCAGGCTGCCTATGAAGCCAGCTACGAGCAGTGTGACGCCGGCTGGCTGCAGGACCAGACTGTCAGGTGACAGAGAGCCAGGCCCCTGAGGGTCTGGCTGGGGGAGCCACAGCTGGCACAGCTCCCAGTGCAGAGTGGGCTCCCGATGCATTGTGGATTCGTTAATTCATTAGTAATTCCATAGCTACTCCTTAATTTCTCCCCAGGACCAGGGGGTATTCTGAGAGGGTGGGGGAGGGCCCCGGGGCAGGTTCTAAGAGACATAAAGAGGGAGCCCCTGCTCCAGAGACCCCTCCAGCCACCCAGCCCCCTCCAACTTGGCCCAGTGCCCTTGCATGCATCTGGCTCCATTCTGGAGCCGGGGACCCCCAGAGGCCTCCAGACCCTTCCCCCAGTGCCCAGGAAACTTGCTGCATGAGGGCCTCCTTCCTGGTGTGAATCCCATCAGACAACCCAAGACACATCCCGCCTGAGCCCCCAAGTGCCCAAAGGCCTGATCATGGGGCCCTGCCTCCCTCAGTTCCAAGAACAGGCCCTCATCCGCCCCTCCCGCCCTCCTTTGCAGATACCCCATTGTGAGCCCACGGACCCCATGTGTGGGTGACAAGGACAGCAGCCCAGGAGTCAGGACATACGGCGTGCGCCCCTCATCAGAAACCTACGATGTCTACTGCTATGTGGACAGGCTTGAAGGTACATACTCTGGGCCCTAGATGGGCAGGGGGTGACAGGGGATACCCCAGAGAGGAGGGGTTCCCACCCAGTTTTCCAGGTGGGAAAGGATCTTACTTAGAAAGGAAGGCTACCCAGCCACTCGCTGGGTCAGGCCCCAGGCCTCCCTGCTAGATGGTTGACGTGGTCTCCCCCAGCATCGTAAAGACACTTGGTTCCTTAAAATGAGTTCTCTGTGGGTAGATAAATCAATTTATTATAAATAAATTCTGCATATACCATCTGCCTCTCGGAGAGTCCCAATGCCCACAAGCAAGTCAAAGGCTCTGAGAAGTCCCACAGTAAAAAAAAACAACAAACCTTTAACTCTGTTTAACCCAGCATTTCCCAAGTATATTTGACCACAGACCCTTTATTTTGCTTTATTTAATTTTGTTTCATTTTGTTTCGTTTCAAGTAATATCCCACCAAGTTAATATTCCACTGAACCCAATTTTGGAAATAGATGATGTGCTAAAAAGATTTCAGCCACTCACTTATTCCGGGACTCTGAGCAATTACTTAACCTCTGTAGGCCTCAGTTTTCTCATCTATAAAATGGGGCTGATTTATACCCACCCCAGAGGTTTTTTTGAGAGTTAAATGAGACATGTATGAAAAGTGCCTGGCACAAGTAGGGGCTTGATAAATGTGAGCTTCCTTCCCCCACATCGGATAGCCACCCCAGCACAGTGCTGGGCGCTGGAAAACAGTGGCTCCGGGACCCAAACTCTGCCCTCCATGAGGTCACAGAGTGGTGGTGCGAGAGACAGGCCAATGGCACGACAGCGCTCGGTGCCATGGTGCAGGGAAGCATGGGGGGATTGGAGGGTGTCCAGGGGGAGCCCTGTGGGCCAAGGGAGGGGAATGCCTAAGAGTGACTGGAGAATCCAGAAGGATAGAAGGAGAGGAGTTATGCCCCCAAAGAGTGACCAACTCCTCCCAGTTTGGCTGGGATGTTCCCCTTTTAGCTCTGGAAGGCCTGAATCCCAGCACCCCAGTCCCGTACAAGCCAGGACATTGGTCACCTTAGTTCCCAGTGTCCCAGCAGATTTAAGGGGGTGGTCAAAGAAGATGCACATTTGAGCTGGACTGGGTCGCTACCCTGTGTGTGCCACAGGGAGCAGGGTTGGGGGTAGGCGTGCAGGTGAGTGGGAGCCCTGCCCCTGGGTGAGCAGGGGCTGCTCCGGCCATGGGCGTCGAGGGTCCCACACCTGCCTGTCCCCCAGGGGAGGTGTTCTTCGCCACGCGCCTCGAGCAGTTCACCTTCCAGGAAGCCCAGGAGTTCTGTGAATCCCAGAACGCCACGCTGGCCTCCACGGGCCAGCTTTACGCTGCCTGGAGCCGTGGCCTGGACAAGTGCTATGCTGGCTGGCTGGCGGACGGCACTCTTCGCTACCCCATCGTCACCCCGCGGCCCGCCTGCGGTGGAGACAGGCCCGGTGTGAGGACCATCTACCTCTACCCCAACCAGACTGGCCTCCTCGACCCGCTGTCCCGGCACCACGCCTTCTGCTTCCGAGGTATGTGCCTCATCTCTCCTCCAGCTCCCCCTTCTGCTCAGATGGTGACTCCCTGGGCCCACCCATCTGTCCACTGCCCCCTTCATCAGAGCAAGGGGGAAAGATCAGTCCCTCTGGAGTAGAGGCAGCTCTGGAACTACTGTGACCTTAGGCTTTGCCCCCAAGGTAATTGCATCCTTCTGAAGCTCCCCCAGAAGTAAGTAAAGAGTCATGAATAAGAACTTGGACTCTAAACTCAAGCAGACCTGAATTCGAATTATGGCTCTGCCACTTAATAGCTGTGTGACCCTGGGGAAGTCACTTAACCTGTCTGTTCCTCTACTTCTTCTCCTACAGAATGGTGAGATACAGTTCCCACTTCAGAGAGTTGTTGTGAGGATGAGCTGGGGTAGTACATGGGAAGCACTGAGGATAGATGTGCACGCTGATATTGTCCAGCTGGTGCAAATGGCTCTATGGAGAAGGCAGAGAGCCAGCATGCTGGTAAGGGCAGGAACCTCACCACTTGCATCCCCCCCTTAGGTGTTTCAGCGGAGCCCTCTCCGGGAGAAGAGGAGGGCAGCGCAGTCACACTACCCCCTGATGTGGAAGACTGGATCATCACCCAGGTGGGGCCTGGAGTGGCCGCCGGTCCCTTGGGGGAAGTGACGACCGCACTCCCTGACTTCACCACTGAGCCGGAAAACCAGACGGAGTGGGAACCAGCCTACACCCCAGTGGGCACTTCCCCACCACGAGGTGGGTGAAGCCTGGGCTCTGGGCACGCCCTGAAGCCGCAGTCTCCTGTCTGCCTGGGGTGGGCCCTGGGGGGTGGTTTCTCTCCCTGGGTCCTGTGCCACTGTGGGCAACTGTAGCTGCCTCAGCTGGCCTCTTGGCCCTCCCCACCTTGTCACAGAACACCTCTCTCTCTGTTCCTTTTCCTGCACAAAGACCCCAAATGCCCCACACTGTGCTGATCAGAGGGGACTCTGTTGTTCTGTCCTCCCACACTGACATCCCCCACCCCCAACCTTTTTTAAATTCTCTTATAGGAGGCTCTCCAGTAGAGGAGAAGGAACCAGGGAGGGTGTGATTGTTGGACATTTGACTGTGACCCATCCTCTTTTCTCCATGTCCCTCTTCCAGGCCAGGCCTCCCCAGTCAGAACATCCCGAGCTCAATCTGTTATAATTAAAGCAGATGTGACTTGATGGGGTGAAAGTAGCAGTCCCCAAACTTTTTTGGAAAAAGTATTTTGTGGCCACTAAGATTTGGGAAATGCTGGCTTACGGAAAGAGTAACGTGTCCTCGCTGCAAACTTTCTCAGAGCCTTGGATATGCTAATAGGCACTGTAAATTGCCAAGCTAGTGAGCTTGGGGGGAGAGGGGAGGTGATGCATGCTGTGTGTCCCAAATGAATTGAACCACAGAGCCTTTGTTTGGTGGAAACTTCCTAATATCTAGTGGCACCGAGTTTGGGTAAGGCCGAACTAAAGAATGTACAGTAATGCGCGTGTGTCAGCTTACCCAAGGCGTGTGCCTCTTAGGAAAACAGTATATCAGAACTTCCCATTCATCCATCCAGCCTTTCAGTCAGTGGCAGTTCCTGGGCTGTGCTAGGCAATCCTGTGGGTGCTGGAAACCCTCAGGCTCCCTCCACGCCAGAAGGTAAGAAGGCAGCGGCGGGATTCTCTTGCCCAGCAGCCACATCTGATGTGGCCCTTTCCTCATCCTTCACCAGGACAGTAACCAAGTCCTCTTTGGCATGAGACTGTGGCTGGGCCTAGGACCCTGACAACCACTAGAGGAGATTTATCAGAGCAGAGGGGTGCAGGAGGAGCAGGAGGGGGCAGGGGGTTCCAGCAGCCCCATAGAAATGTCTCCTGAACATCAGTCATTTCCCAACCACCTTGTTGATTTCTGGAAACCATCTGTATTATTGGGTGCTCTGTTTTTCTTTAAATTGACTTGCTTTACAGAAGAAACCTAAATAATAATTTAAAAGAGAAATTTGTATCATGACTGTGAATGGCTATCCCAGTGTTTTTCTGATATGTACATTAAAATGCGTAACTATCAAAATTAAAAGGGTGTTTCTCTGGACCCCATCTAAAATCATCTTGTATACCATCAGGGCTATACTTAACTCCCCCTGCCCCCCACTTCCACCCCCTCTCCCACCTGCCCAAGTGGGATCCAGCACCCTTCTGTGCCTCAGGTTCTCCATTAGGGAAATTAACTCAAAGGTACATACAAGACCCAAAACCCAGACTGGTTATCTTTAGAATGTCAAAGGAAACAAAACCAAAAGAAAATAATGTAGCCATGATTATTTAGAATGGTGGGATTTCCCTCTCTCTCTCTCTCTCTCTCTCTCGCTCTCTCTCTCTCTCTCTCAACCAAATTCACTCAGAATGGAAAAAAGTTTATATATTTTTACAGACAGCACCATCTGACCTTCCCTACCTCAGAGGGATGGGTTCAGATCAGTGGTTCTCACGCTCAAGCGTGCGTCAGTATCACGTGGCTCTCCAAAGGTTCAAGTGATAGGGCTGGCAGGCATTCAGAAGGGTGGAACTTCCCATAAAACTGGCTCCAGATCGGTGCTTCCCGAACTTCACTGTGCATAAAAAACCCCCCTGGAGGGCTTGTTAAGGCACAGCGCTGGGTCCCACCTCCCGAGTTTTTGACACAGTAGGTCTAAAATGGAGCCTGAGAATTTGCTTTTCCAATTTCCTGGGTGATGCTGATGCTTCTGGTCCAGGGACCACACTTTGAGAACGACTGGTTTAGATAAATAAAATGAATAATGTAGAAACACTTGAATGGTGACCATGGTTTCCCTCGCTGGTGGGCAGGTCCCCATATCAAGTGGGTTGTGTGAGTGGTAACCCCCAGGGTTTTGCAGAGCACCACAAGTCTGGCCAACACTGGTCCTGAAGGTGGCAGGGGACTTTCCTGGTCCCCTCCCTTCCTTCCCCCCTTCCTTCTTTCCTGAGATGCTATGCAAGGTTCCATTAAAAAGTGTCTCAACACATCTCTGAGCACTTAAGAGAAAAGTTTTACTGTGGAAGAGAGAGTTCATCTTCTCTGTATGTGCTTAAAATTGGGGAGAGTTAATAAATATACACCTCCTCTTTCTTCCGTCTCTCCTCCAGGAATCCCTCCCACGTGGCCTCCCACTGGTGCAGCAACAGAAGAAAGTACAGAAGGCCCTTCTGCAACTGGAGTGCCCTCAGCCTTGGAGGAGCCGTCACCGTCGGAGGAGCCGTCCCCATCGGAGGAGCTGTCTCCCTCGGAGAGGCCATCCCCGTCAGAAGAGCCGTCACCGTCGGAGAGGCCATCCCCATCAGAGGAGCCGTCCCCGTCGGAGGCACCGTCCCCATCGGAGAAGCCGTCCCCGTCAGAGGAGCCGTCCCCGTCGGAGGAGCCATCACCGTCGGAGGAGCTGTCACCGTCGGAGACACCGTCCCCATCGGAGAGGCCATCCCCGTCAGAGGAGCCATACCCCTCGGAGGAGCCATACATACCCACATCCTCAGTGCCCAGCTGGACTGAGTTATTAGGCCCTGGGGAGCCATCTGGGGCCCCTGAAGTCAGTGGTGACTTCACAGGCAGTGGAGAAGTTTCAGGAGGCCTTGCAAGTGCAAGTGGACTGCCCTCTGGAGACCTTGATTTCAGTGGTCTGACCTCTGTGGTGGGCTCAGGCCTGCCTTCAGGAAGTGGACTGGCCTCAGGGGATGAAGATAGAATTGAATGGTCCAGCACTTCCTTTGGAGGCGAGGGCCCAGAGGGCTCTGCTTCTGAAGTAGGGGACCTCAGTGGACTTCCTTCTGGAGAAGGTCCAGAAGCCTCTGCCTCTGGAGTATGGGACCTTGGTGGGTTGCCTTCTGGAGAAGTTCCAGAAGCCTCTGCCTCTGGAGTAGGGGACGTCAGCGGTCTTCCTTCTGGAGAAGGTCCAGAAGCCTCTGCCTCTGGAGTAGGGGACCTTGTTGAGATTCCTTCTGGAGAAGAAGGACCAGAAGCCTCTGCGTCTGGGGTAGGGGACCTTGTTGAGATTCCTTCTGGAGAAGAAGGACCAGAAGCCTCTGCGTCTGGGGTAGGGGACCTTGGTGGGTTGCCTTCCGGAGAAGGTCCAGAAGCCTCTGCCTCTGGAGTAGGGGACCTTGTTGAGATTCCTTCTGGAGAAGAAAGACCAGAAGCCTCTGCTTCTGGAGTAGAGGACCTTGGTGGGTTGCCTTCTGGAGAAGGTCCAGAAGCCTCTGTCTCTGGAGTAGGGGACCTTGGTGGGTTGCCTTCTGGAGAAGAAGTTCCAGAAGCCTCTGCCTCTGGAGTAGAGGACCTTGGTGGGTTGCCTTCTGGAGAGGGTCCAGAAGCCTCTGCCTCTGGAATAGAGGACCTCAGTGGGCTTCCTTCTGGAGAAGAAGGCCCAGAAGCCTCTGCCTCTGGAGTAGGGGACCTCAGTGGACTTCCTTCTGGAAGAGAGGATCTAGAGACCTCTGCTTCTGCAGCTGAGGACCTCAGCAGGTTGCCTTCTGGAGAGGAAGGCTCGGTGGGTTTTGCTTCTGGAATCTTGGACTTTGGCAGACTGCCTTCTGAAACGCTAGGAAGTGGGCAGGCTCCAGAAGCAAGTGGCCTTCCCTCTGGTGAGTATTCTGGGGTGGATCTTGGAAGTGGCCCATCCTCTGGTCTGCCTGACTTTAGTGGGCTTCCATCTGGGTTTCCAACTGTCTCCTTAGTGGATGCCACATTGGTGGAAGTGGTCACAGCCACTACCGCAGGTGAGCTGGAAGGAAGGGGAACTATCGGGATCAGTGGTGCTGGAGAAACATCCGGGCTGCCCTTTGATGAGTTGCATATTAGTGGGGGAACTAGTGGACTACCTTCAGGAACTGAACTCAGTGGGCAGGCATCTGGGTCTCCTGACATCAGCAGGGAAACATCTGGACTCTTTGATGTCAGTGGGCAGCCATCAGGGTTTCCTGACATCAGTGGGGAAACATCTGGACTCTTTGATGTCAGTGGGCAGCCATCAGGGTTTCCTGACGCCAGTGGGGAAACATCAGGACTCTTTGATGTCAGTGGGAAGCCATCAGGGTTTCCTGAAACCACCAGTGGAGAAACATCTGGAGTGACTGAGCTTAGTGGACTGACCTCTGGACAACCAGATGTCAGTGGAGAAGCATCTGGAGTTCTTTTTGGCCGTGGTCAACCGTTTGGCATAACTGACCTGAGTGGAGAAATATCTGGGGTCCCTGATCTCAGTGGGCAACCGTCAGGGTTGCCAGAGTTAAGCGGGGCACCATCTGGAATCCCCGATCTGGTTTCTGGTGCCATTAGTGGCAGTGGTGAATCTTCTGGAATTACATTTGTGGACACCAGTTTTGTTGAAGTGACCCCTGCAACATTTAAAGAAGAAGAAGGCTTAGGGTCCGTGGAACTCAGTGGTCTCCCTTCCGGGGAGGCAGATCTGTGGGGCACATCTGGGATGGTGGATGTCGACTCCAGTGGGTTTCCGTCCCAAGCTCCAGAATTCAGTGGCCTGCCCAGTGGAATAGCTGAGGTCAGTGGAGAATCCTCTGGAGCTGATGTTGGGAGTGGCCTGCCCTCTGGGGCATATGACGGCAGTGGACGTCCATCGGGTTTTCCCACCATCTCTTTGGTAGACAGAACTTTGGTGGAATCTGTAACCCAGGCCTCAACAGCCCAGGAAGCAGGAGAAGGACCTTCAGGCATTTTGGAACTCAGTGGTGTCCATTCCGGAGTCCCAGACATGTCTGGAGACCATTCTGGATTTTTGGACCTAAGTGGGCCCCAGTCAGGGCTAGTAGAGCCCAGTGGAGAGCCACCAAGCACTCCATATATTAGTGGGGACTTTTATGGTACCACCCATGTGAGTGGAGAATCCTCTACAGCCATGGGCACCAGTGGGGAGGCCTCAGGACTTCCAGAAGTTACTTTAATCACTTCTGATTTTGTGGAAGTTGTCACTGAACCAACTGTTTCCCAGGAACTCGGCCAAAGACCCCCTGTGACACACCCCCAGCCTTTTGAGTCCAGTGGGGAAACCTCTGCATCTGGGGACATTACTGCAGCTACCCCAGGGCTCCCAGAGTCTGAGGTAAAAGCATCATCCATCCCAGAATCCAGTGGTGAGACATCTGCCTATCCCGAGACTGAGGTGGGGGCGTCTGTTGCCCCCGAGGCAAGTGGGAACACGTCAGTGTCCCCTGATCTGAGTGCAACCACCTCTGCCTTCCATCACACTGACCTCGAGACAGCCCCAGGCCTGGGTGTGAGTGGCAGCACCTCTGCCTTTGAGGAGGGCCCCCGGGAGGGCTCAGCTGCACTGGAAGTGAGTGGAGAGTCAACTGCCACCTACCATGTGGGCACAGAGGCATCAGGCTTGCCTTCGGTCGTGCCCATGGCTTCTGGAGACCGGACTGAAATCAGCAGAGACCTGTCTGGTCACACCTCAGGGATGGAGGTTGTCATCAGCACCAGCATCCCAGAGGCTGATTGGGGGCAGCAGACCCAGCCTCCCGCAGAGGTGCATCCAGAAGTCGAGTCCTCAAGTCCCTTGCACGCAGAAGAGACCCAATCGGGTGAAACAGCCACCTCTCCAACAGATGCGTCCATCCCAGCTTCTCCAGAAGGGACAGGTGAATTAGCGTCAAGTGTTGCAGGTATTGTTGGAATGCTTGTCCTTTGAATGTGGTTGGCAGTTTAGACTTAGGCAGCATCATAGCATAGGAGGAGGAAGTATAGCTTCAAGGTTCGAGCACAGTCCTACCACCAATCAGCTATGCAGCCTCAGGCAAGTTTTTTTTTTTTTTTTTAATTCAGTTTTATTGAGATGTATTCACATATCATACAGTCATCCACGGTGCACAATCAGCTGTTCACAGTACCATCATATAGTTGTGCATTCATCACCACAATTTTTGAACATTTTCATTACTCCAAAAAAAAAGTAAAAATAAGAATAAAAATAAAAGTAAAAAAGAACACCCAAAACATCCCATACCCCTCCTACCCCACTATTATTCATTTAATTTTTTGTCCCCATTTTTCAACTCCTCTTTCCATATACTGGATAAAGGGAGTGTGAGCCACAGGGTTTTCACAATCAATCACACCATGTAAGTGTCAAGAATCGTCTTTAAGAATCAAGACTACTGGGTTGCAGACCGACAGTTTCAGGTAGATCCTTCTAGCTATTCCAATACACTAAAAACTAAAAAGGGGTATCTATATAGCGCATAAGAGTGACTTCTCAACTCCATTTGAAATCTTTCAGCCACTGAAGTTTTATTTTACATAGTTTCATTTCACTTCCCCCTTTTGGTCAAGAAGCTGTTCTCATTCCCACAATGCAGGGTCCAGGCTCATCCCCGGGAGTCGTATCTTGCATTGCCAGGGAGATTTACACCCCTGGGAGTCGGGTCCCATGTAGAGGGGAGGGCAGTGAGTTCACCTGTCAAGTTGGCTTAGAAAGAGAGAGAGGCCACATCTGAGCAACAAAGAGGTTCTCTGGGAGTGACTGTTAGGTACAATTATAAATAGGCTTAGCCTCTCCTTTGCAGTAACAAGCTTCATAAGAGCAAGCCCCAAGGTCGAGGAGTCAGCCCACTAAGTTGTCAGTCCTCAATGTTTGTGAGAATATCAGTAATAAATAAACCAGGTGGAGAAGACCAACATTTCCACATTTTCCCCCAGTTCCTCAAGGGGGTTCTGCAAAAATATTTTTATTCTCTACCCAAATTACTGTGGGATGTATCGGAATTTCCTACTAGTCTGTACAAACCTACCAGATCTCACTTCCTGTTCAAAGTTCCATGTAATTATGGTGTTTGAATAAACTGACCATACCAGTTAAATTATTTAATGTGCTGCAGAAAGTATAGATTCTGCATCAGGCAAGTTTCTTAACCTCTCTGAGCCTCATCTGTAAAATGGGAATAGTACCAGGGAAGATTAAACAGCATGTAAATATATATATGTAAAGCAAGCACTTAGCATCATATTTTGCACACAGTGTATACTCATAAAGATTAGTTACAGTGACATTTCATCACCAGAACATTTATATGTGAATTCAACTATATGTACTTGGCACAGGATGAGCGAAGGATAACTATTTAGATAGTGCTAGAAATTCTGCTTATGGCATCTCTGCCCCAAAGTGAATATGAGATGAGAGAATTAATCTGCTGAGGAGATTTATGCCCAAATATTTTTCTCGTGCAGGGTTAAAACCTGCACAATTTAAAGAACCATCCAGTGTGACTGTGGCTACGTCCTGATCTAGACCCTATGTGCCCAGCCCCACCCAGTACCCTGGTGACCCCTCTGTAACTATTGTGATTGTCTCACCTCAACATAAATCAGAAAGCTGGGCCCTCACTAATCCCGGGTACCAGACATGGTAGTTGCTGATTTCCTTCTGCTCTTTTCTTTGGATATCTTGCACCTATTTTGTGCTGTAAGAGCTTTCACAGACGGCCCTCACCCCCACCTCCACCCCCAGATGCTGTGGGGCAGGGGCCCAGGAGGTACAGGGTCCCCAAAAACATGCTGAGCCAAAGCCGGCCTTGTGGTCCTGTGAGGTCTCAGAGAATACCCTGGAACCCAAGGCAGTTGTGTCCTGATGCTCAACCTCTCCCCCGGCGGTTGCAGCCCCCGCCAAGTCCTGTGCCGAGGAGCCCTGTGGCGCCGGGACCTGCCAGGAGACGGAGGGCCGCGTCCTGTGCCTGTGCCCCACTGGCTACACTGGCGAGCGCTGTAACATAGGTAAGACCCCCACAGGCCGCAGGGACCCCTTCATCTCCCGAAGGGGCTGCAGGCAGGAGGAGGTGACCAATGTCCACCAAGGCCCAGGCCCCCCTCCTGGGATGGGAGAGGTGCAGGTGGCACGTCGGGGAGAGAAGCCACAGGGTAAGCCTGGCACATCTTTTTGGACCTGGCACCAATTTTGCATGATGGTTTAGGAGAAAAATGTCAAGGAATTAACCGGTAAGTAAGTGAGTAGAATATACACTGTGCTTGAATTTTGAAGCTAAAACATGAGACTTCATAGAAATGTTGAGTTGGGGTGAGTTCTGTGTTGGTCAGTCACGTCCCTCTGTTCACGGGAAGGAGACTCTGGGGTCACATAGAGTGAACCCACCAGGAAAGCCCCTTCGGTGCCCTGCATGCGTGGGTCCGAGTGGGTTCGGGTGCCCCTTCTTGGCCTGACGGAAATGGTGGAGGTGCTGCTCACCCCAAGCTCAGGGGGGTCCTGGATGCAGGGAGCCAGGACCCGGTGGCATCCTCCCCTAGGGACGCGCCACTCTGGAGCCTCTGTCTGTCATCAGCCGTGACCCTGTGGGACTCTAAGGATGGGGTGTGGGTGCGGAGCCTGGGGGGCATCTGACTGGAGACGGCCCCCAAAGGAAGTGATTAAAATCCACTTGCCATTCCACAGACACATCCAAGCTGTGGCCTTGGTGACACTTCTCTCTTCAGCATCACCCTCTCACGGGAAGAGATGCCCAGTTACCTCCTCGCTCATGTTCTTGGGTTAGCTCTCTCCACTGCCCCGAGCCCCAAGCCTCTCTCCTAAGTCAGGAATCAAAGACCCAGGGCTTTTCACAAAAGGACTTCATGCCTTGGACACACATAAAAATGGAGAAATGAATGAATCCCAGGGGAATAAACAGCCAGGACCAGGTAACCCATGCCAGGCAATGGTCCTCCAAAAGCATTTATTTACATTAGACACAAAGAAGGAGTCTGTGTTTATATGTATTAATATAACCTCAAGTTAAATGATTATATATGATACACTTATGTAATATAAATATACTGTGTGTATTAGTTTCCTGGTTTAAACAACGGGAATTTATTGGCTCACAGTTTGGAGACTAGGAGAAGTCCAAAGGGAAGGTGTCAGCAAGGCGATGCTTTCTCCCTGAAGACGGTGACATTCTGGGGCTGGCTGCTGGTGATCTTTTGGGTTCCTTGGCTTTTCCATCTTATGACAGTGAACATGGTGGCATCTTCTCCTCTCTCTTCCTGGTTCTATTGACTTCCATCTTCTGGCTGCTCCCTGTGACTTCCCTCTCTGTGGTCTTGGCAATCAGACGTCCGGTAATAGGATTAAGACCCATCTTAACTGAAGTAACCGCATCAAAAGCTCCTATTTACAATGGATTCACACCCACAAGAATGGATTAAGAACGTGTTTTTCTGTAGTTCATAGCTCCAAACCACCACTCTGTATATGGCATTTATACAGTCAATATCTATGCATATCTAACAGGCAGTAGGGTGGCTATCCATTCACCCTTTCCCCCTTTGGGGTCTGCCTCTGCCGTGTGTGGGGGCCTGACCTGGCCATACATGTGCCCCCCTAGAAAGGTCCTGGACTTACCGCTAAGGGGAAAGTACTTTCCTTGGGCCATAATGACCCAGGGACCATAGCTGCACCCCTCTATCAGCCACCCCTGACAGGAGGACAGAATGCTGTCTCCATCCTGGAAGGAGAAAATTCGGAGAGCCCCTGTGTGTGCTTTCCAGCAAGCCTCCTCCATCAGAGGAGGAAACGAGCTCTCTGTTCCATGAGAAGTTCCTCTGGGGAGCATGGTGCTGGGTCTACATGCATTTCCTCCCCACCCCCAGCACCCACCCTGCCTGGGGTGTGCAGCTAGAGAGGAAGGGGGAGTGCGTTTTGGATGGACCTCAGTTCAGTCTCCCAGCTCAGCCTCGGTTAACCAGGAACAATCTCAGATTCCCAGCAGGCCTTCCAGAACCGAGGCAGCCTCTAGGACCAGAACTCCTCTGCCCCCATGCCTTTTAGCAGCTTCTGACCCCTGTGTCTGTTCTCAGACATTCCTTTCCCAACCTGATACTTGAGGCCCAAATGTCACACTGGCATCAGAAGTCACGGCAGGGCCTGTGTCCTTGATGGCCCTAAAATGAGTAAAAGTCGGTGACAAGTAGACGTTAGCTATTCTGCCGTGTGTTTCTCTAAGCATGCGTATTTCCAAAGGGCTTTCCTCCCCATAATCACTTCCCACACCATTCAGTGCACAGCTTGGTAATTATCCCCAACTGAATGTGGAGCCTGGAGAGGTTAAATCATCCACCTGACTCCACTGAGTGCATCCGATCAAGAGTTGAGCTCTTAATTCACTTGTACAACACTTTCGGCTAAACAGAAAACTCCCTCTTGAGCATAAAAAGCAGTTCTTGGTCTCAAAGAGCTGAAAGCTGGACTTCAGTGGAGCCAAATGGCAAGGGGCTGTAAAATCAGCGTGGAGTCTGATGCGACACTCACTTCCCTTGTTTTTAACTAGAGATAAAGGTTGTGGTTCACAGCTTTAAAAAATCCTGATGCCTGGGTCCCATCTCCAGAGATTTTTATTTAAATGGTCTTGTGGCCCCAGCATTTAGGGTTTTTTAAACTCCCCAGTGACTCCAATGTGCAGCCAGGGTTGAGAACCACTCTCAAAAAGAGTAAAATAATATTTGTTCAACATCTGGCCAGAAGCATTTAATTAAAAATAAATAAATAAATGAAACCTCTCACTCTACTGGTTAGGAAAGCTTTATCATCTCTAAAAAGCAAGTGGTGAGGGTCAGCCCAGCACAAAACCTGAGGTCTCGTTCCTATGACTATACCCCCAGGGTCCTGTTCAATTTAGCTCAAGACTCTGCTTCCAAAAGGCCTGCAGACAGTTTCCAGCCCCTTTGGGTGACCAACCTGTTGTTTTGCACTAGAGAGACAACTATAGATTGTTAAAAAACAAAACCATGGACCAGTCATCCCCAGGGAGACAAAGGTCCTGGGTAGTTTCAAAAATGTCACATTATTCCTGGGTCAATACTTGAATACTTGGGGAAAACTTCCTTCCAGCAAAGGGAGTTGGAGGCTGTGTTTGGTCCTACAAGAAAATGTCTGACAATTACTGCCATCGTGTTTAGTCAGTATTTCATAAACAAGGTCTGGATAAATTATTAATCCATACTTTGAACATCAAAGTAAACATCTATTTAATGAATACTCAGATTCTTTCTCAATTAAAAGCAGGACCAGTCTAGACAATTGACCCACTTAAAAACCAGCAGCACATACCGCCCCCCACCCACCCACCCACCCACATACCCGCCTCCTGCTGATAGTACCAGTGGGGATTTCAATCCTGGCTGCTCCTTAGGGTCCCCTGAAGTGCTTTTAAAACACACCACACCTGGGCCCTGCCCTTAAGACATTCTGATTCAGTTGGGCTGGAGAGAGACTAGCAAGCAGGTATGTAAAAAGCAAAACAAAACAAAAACCTATCCAGGTTTCTAATGTACAGCCTAGGTTGAGAAATTTTCTCTAACCACATGTCACAGCCAATTTTCCAGTCACCTGTAGTGCTGTGTGTACTTCTCTTAACTCCCCAGTTAGTTGGGAATAGATGTAAAACTCCCTCTTCTTTTCAGTTTTGCTGCCATTTTTTCACTTTCTAGATTTGAAGCTCTGACCTATGATCTGATGCTTTCTTTTCCTCTAAGAGCAATTTTTGAATTTCAGTGAAAACCTTTATCCCTGGGAAAGAAATGCTTTCTTAGCAAGTCAAAATACAAATTATGCTTTCTTCACTGACAAATGGGAGTCCATGGACAGATTTCAAAAGACAGTTAGTTGAATTTAAGAAGGAGGACAATAAAGTTACATTCAAGATGGAATTTTAAAATATAAGTAAAAGCACTTGATATAGTATAAATGACTATGAAATACTTTTTAAATTAGTGATACTTATCTTAAATTAGTTTTGGTAAATGTGTTCTTAAAGTCCTTCTCGCTGTTATATAAGGGACCCAACCAAAAAGTGAATGTATTTACTCAGATCTGTTCATCCTGATTGATGCTAGGTCTTTAGAGGGTTTGGAGCATCAAGGAGCTCAGAAATTTTCTCTGTGCTTCCGAGGGGTTTTCCCCCATCTTAGTTCAGGAAAGTTATGTCCAGGCTCTCCACAGACAGCTGTACAGGTTGTGCACTGAACAACTCTACTGCTACTATTTATACAGTAGTCTTTATGAATGGCAGTACCTTTAGTTGGGCATCATTTGAATGAAAGCACCTACTGTTACTGTTCATTCAGCCAAATAAACTCTCACTCATTTGGAGGTCCTGGGCTCTGAACCATGCAAAAACTGAACAAAACCTATTCTAGGGGGAGTTCCAAGGTCTCCAGCTCAGACATCAAAGTGATTATTTGCAAGAATCTATTCTCGTAGCTTTCACCAGGGGATACTCAGCTATTTTCTCTTCCAAGTTGGGAGTATCTTGGGAAAGGGATAAGCTTTCACCTGGAGAGCACTGAGCTGGGGTTCAGGAACAAACCATCCCTTTCAGGAAGAGGACCCTAAGAGTCCTCACTCTCCCCAGAGTCCCTGCTCAGCGATGACTGGTGAGCCCTTTGCAGGCACAGCAGAAATGGTAACGAGGTGCTGAGCATCCTGGGCCCCAGAGTCCCTCATGGGATGGAGGCCTGATGTCTGGTCCCATTTCCTGAATCTCTCCTCCATCTCTTCCCATCTGTCCCCTCCACTTCCCGGCATTGGCAAGTCACTCCCCTTGTTTTGTCATTTGTAAAATGGTGTAATGATGTCCAGGCCACAGGGCTATTGGGAGGATAATGTGTATGAGAGATTCTGGCTCAGAGAAGGTTCTTGACAGATACTGGTTCTCTTCCTTCGCAAAGTCTGCCAAATACCCAAAGCCCTGCCCTTCCTCCAAAGCTGTCACCTTATCTGGGGTCCCCACTCTGAGCTCACAGCAGGGCCCAACTGACTCCTCTATTGGTTCGAGGAGCCAGGAGGTGTCCTGGTGGCCCTTGCTGCTGCCTTCATAAAAAGAGGTGGGCAAGGCAGCCTGAGGAAGAGCAGGGAGGAAGCACCGCAAGGCCTGAGCAGCTAGCAAGGAAGCCCCCCACAGGGTACCCAGACCTCTTCTCACTGCAGAAGATGCTGCCTGTTGGCCTCAGCGGCACCTGTAGGCTGTCTGGTTTTCAGGATTGTGGCCCTTCCTTCCCTCCTTATCTGTGAATTTGAGGTCCTGCCAAAAAACAGCTTCTGAGCCTAGGAATTGGTTCCTCAAGTTTCGGTCCCACAGCCTCCTCAGATTTTGTGCTCTGGCCAAATGTAGAAGGAAAACCACATGGTCCACCCCTGGGACAACTGGAAGCTGCCTGGGGTGTCCTGCCTTTCCCGCACTCCCTGCCATGGGTTGGCCAGAAGCCCCAGAGCTGATATCCAGCTCTCCTTCCCAGAAGCCCTCCTTGTCCCCTGCTCTATACCACTGCTTTAGCACCTACATTTGCTTAATTTCCCCTTGCCCAGTGCTTTCGGTCTCCCATAATGGCGCTAATGGACAAAAGAGGACAGCAGCTTTCCTGAAGCAGGAGAGCTGCCCCAGCTTCTGCCCTGCCGACTGGCCTGACCTATTGCTGCTACTGCTGCTGCTGGGAATCCTGGTGCATGCTGGGAATCCAAGTGCATGCTGGGATTTCAGTCAGTTCCTCCATGCATTTTGGTTTTGCTTGGAACAGTTCCAAACTTGGAGCTGTTGGTTCTAGTCCATGGTACATGCTCCCTGAGATGACGTTAAGAATTTCATGTGAAGAGAGAGATGCCTGAGAACTGGAGATCTTCAGGCCACCCACTGCACAAACCCAGCTCTAGCCTAGAAGATACCCATGATGCATCTCCAGCAGTGTAAGGAGCCAGAGGAAAGCACTTGGGTTATCTTATCAGAAGATTTACTTTAATGGTCTCAAGTTAGTGCTTATGGAAGGCAAGAACTTAGTCCTAGAACATATTTAGGACTCTGAGGTCCTCTTCCCAGCACAAGATTTAGCTGCTCACATGGACCCCACCTATAGACACTTCACCAGATCCTGAAGATTGTATGAACACAGCTGCACATCTCAAGGCTTAGTATCTTCAAACCACATGGTCTCATGCTCCACAAGCCAGTGGAACGCACTCATTGTGGCATTTGTTGATCTCCTGGGAAGAGGAGCGTCACAAGACTTATTGTGTTCCCATGGGAGGGAGACCAGGAGAAAAAAGCAAACAACAGGAGTTTTTGGAGTTCAACTACAAAGAAGGCAGAAGAGATCCTGCAGGTCATCTGGCTTCTCAGAAAAATGCAGAAAGACCAGATTAGATGATTCTGTTCTCACCTTGGCTTCTCATTGAAAATTTGAGGCAAAGGTCAATGACTTACTAGTTCAAGTCTTGTAAAGAAGGTTGATCAGAAGGAACATCTTGGAACTAAAAGAAAGAAGGAAAGAGCCCTGCCTCAGAAAAAGAGGCTGATGGGGATCTGCTGGTATCCAAGGCTGGTGCTGGTGGGCAGCCACTTCCTAAAGCATTTAACTGGCTTCAAAGTCTTATCTATCACTGGCCAGGATGGAACCTCTCTAGAATTGTGACTCCCTAGAGATGTCCACCTTCTTGGGCCCTAAACTTGAAGATTACTTAGGGAAATGTTGGACAGCAACAGATTTCTGTCCCTCCCCCAGAGAGAGATACTGGCTTCACCTTTACAAAATATTCCCGAATCTTACTTGCTGATGACAAAGAAGGTGTCTGCCACCCAATAAATGTTGTCATTTTCTCAGGGATTGACAGTCTGAAGACCACTTCTAGTTCATTCATTCTAGTCCTGCACAACCTTGCCAACTTTCCCTGGTTCATAACCACAGAGGAAGCCAAGTCCCAGATAGAAAGGAAAGACCCCTAGCCAAGCTTCAATAGCTTGACTGCCAGCGTCCTTGCTTACCACCATGTTCATAGCCAGTTCAGATTTCATGGCTCCTTGACATATTCACAAGAGAAGATGTCTTAGAGGAAGTCAGGCTCACTCTTGCAAAAGGCATTTGGCTTCAGAAGAACCAGATCTCTCCAACCCACTAGAAAACTTGGCTCCAGTGCTCCAATCTTGCCAATCAAGGATCACCACATCCAAGAAAACCCTTGTCTGGATCTTTGGTTCAGCACTCCAAGATGGCGGCAGCAGCAGCAGCAGCAACAGCTCTTAGGAAATCAAGCCAATTCCCTCCCAGGGCTCTGGAAAGCAGCAGGGCTGGCCACCCGTAAGGAGACCACAGTGCTTCGGAATCTGGAGTTGCCAGCAGGAGTCTTAATGGTGGCCCTTGGTTTCTTGCAGACATTGATGAGTGCCTCTCAAGCCCTTGTCTGAATGGAGCCACCTGCCTGGATGCCCTCGACTCTTTCACATGCTTATGCCTTCCCAGCTACGGAGGGGACCTGTGTGAGATCGGTACGGCCGTCTCGGCTTCAGCTAATGTTACTCACTGCTGCACCCTCTCCTCCTCCTTCATCCTTCCCTTCTAACCACAGGCTCTAGGCCCTGGCTGGGGCCCCTAATGTCCATCCAGACAATAATTCTAGGGGCCACCCCGAGAAGTCACTCACTCACACTCCTTCTCTTGCTCTTCTCCTTGAAAGCCCTCCTCTGGGATATTAGCTGATCTGACTGCAGGAGAGACAAGCAGGCTGGGCCAGCCTATACTTTGGAAGGTGGGACTCTAGGGGACCTTTAAAAAACTAACTTTCTCCAGGGCTTCCAGGCCGCTGATCCCACACCAAGTTCGGTGCATGCATCAGACTGAGGAAAGAGCTGATTTCATGCATTTGTCTTGAAGGAAGCTGTGGGGTGGGAAGCATTGGTTCTCCCTCTAGATGACAGCATGGATCTTCCCAGCATGGTCATGGGCATGCATCTGCCTGCTGCATTGCCCAGGGACCTTGGTGGCCCTTCCATGGCTTTGGGACGCCATGCCACAATGGCTAAGCTGTCTTCCTCTTTTCCTTGGGTGAGGGCTGTGTCACCAGCATGCTCAAGTCATGTATGAACAAGGACTGCTGCATGTCACCCCCCATCATCCCCATGACAATTATGTCAGTGTCACTCAGGCCTGTGCTACCTTTCTCCTTCCCTCATGCAAGGCAAAGACCTGGCCCAAGAGAACAGAGTCTTGTTGAAAGGGACAAGAGCTGAGTTTCCTCTCTTGGGTCTTGCCAAACCGTTCCCTTTTGCACCCAGGCCAGGCTGCCAGCTCTGTGTGCCAGGAGCTCTCCCAGGGCCAGACTGAGCTCCCAGCTCTCTCATCTTTGGTGCTTCTTAGGATTCCCCATCCTCCTGGATCTCAGGAGACTCCCAACTCAGAAAGGGAGAAATGGGGCTTTTGAATACTAGTAGCAATGATGGACCACACTGAACCAGAAGTGTGCAGGGGCCCAAACCTGTTTTCAGTGAACTCTCTAGTTGAACATCCTAGAAACTTCCAGAAAGTAGCTGAAATTCCAGGGAAGTCTCCCTTTGGTCCCAAGCTGTGTGAGAAGGTAGCTTTGTATTGTACATTCCTGGAGGCATTGCCAAGGAGTCAGGCTGGTGGAGGAACTTAAGGCTTCTGGAAGAAAAGACCTGGACTCATTCTCCTCTGCATCTCCCACCCTCCACCCTCACCCCAGGACACTGAGAAATTGGTACATGGGGTCTTGGCTGGGAGGGAAGTGAAGAGCTACAAGGATTTTTCTCCCCAGGATGTCAAAACATTAGCCACAGGAGAGAAGGGTCTGGAACATACTCGCAGACAACAGCTCTTGGGTTCTGGACTGGGCCAGAGAGAGGAGCCATGGGAATGCCAATGGAGCAGAGTGCAGGTGCAGAGCTGCCCCGCTGGGCCCTGAGCCTGGGCACCCAGACACGCAGGGCTGCATCTCCTGTCCCATCCTGCCTGAGCCCTCACCACCCCACAGGCACCCTGGGCCTTGGCGCTGGCCCTGCCGCTTCTTCCAGCCTCCCTGGGATTTGGGATTCTGTTTTCACAAGGCCTCCATCCTGCATGGCCCCGCACCCTCCAGCTTTGCCTGCCCAGCTCAGCCGTCAGGCACCAACATGGCCCAAGTACTGACCCCACAAGTCCTCCCTGGGGTGACATCTCTGGCTTCCTCATGCTGCTGAGCTACCAGCGCCTTGGAGGAAGCATTGGCAGCAGAAGTACAGAGGCACCCTCCTTGGCCTCTCTGCTGCTCTGCCTCTTTCTTCTCAGGCTACTGGCCTCCTACTCGCCTCTTTTCCGCTGTTTCCAAGTGTCTGACCTCCAGCCTTGCCAACCCTCCACCCCTTCAGCCTGGTCCTTCTTTCCTGGGACAGCCAGATGATTGGTGACACCCAATCAGGGAGGCTGCCATACAGCCTAAGGGGTTCATGGCCCTGCACTCAGCCCCAGGCCCCTTTGGGCATCCCTGCACCTCGGTGGAAGAGGGAAGAGAAGGTCTTGGAATTCCCTCTGTCCAGTGGTAGGCTGGTAGACAGGCTCTCGCAGAGGAAGTACTGATTTGTAGCATTTGCCAATTCCTGGGGTGTAAATATTCCCACCACTGCCGTTTAGAAGCTACCAGTGTGATGTCACTGAAGATGGAGTTGGGAAGACACACACAGTCTGTTCCCCCAAGCCTGCGTGAGCCAGCTCGAGCTTGCCCCTGCCTCTGTCCCCTACCCATGCTGCTCCAAGAGTTGTCTGAACCAGTCCATAACTAAGAACCCATTACAGATTTAGGTTACATCTGCCCATTTACAAAAAAAAAAAAAAAAAAAAAGCCAGTGCCCCTGAGTCACGGACCCTCAGTCTGCTGTTTCCCCCTCCAGTGTGCTCAGCTAGAGCCAGCTCTGCTCGACAGACTACTCAGAACACTGAGTCCTCATTGGACCCAAGCAGACTTCTGCCTACTCTTCTCTACCCACCCGAGTTGCTGCTGGAAGGAAGCTGCCAGCTCCATTTCATGCCCCCAGCACTGTCTGCTCCTGCTACTCCACCCCCCCCACCCCTCAACCCACACACAAACTCATTCTGTCCCCCTGGAGCCCCTCGGAGCTGCCAAACCACTTTTTGTCTTATAGCCTCAAAACCTCCCACCTTCCCACCTCCTTTTACCTGGCCTGCTGAACTCGGCTTACCTTGAACACCGAGAGGCTGCTGGCCCTCCAGAGCAGCAGGCATCAGCAGGAGAAAAGCTTTGAAGTCCACATCAGGGAAATCAGGTGTCCCTGGCATTTCCCAAAGGGTGGGAACAGGCGCTGAGGCTCTGCGGCCAGGGGGCAGGGCTTCGTGTCTCCAGCTGCCCCCCTCCCTCTGAGAGGTGACACTTATGGTGGAGTGAACACAGGAATCCATGCCATAAAGCAGGCAGCATCCGCTGGCCGCCGTCAGCCGCGGGCCCCTCCCTTCACGCCCCTGACCTGTGTTGCAGACCAGGAGCTGTGCGAGGAGGGCTGGGCCAAGTTCCAGGGCCACTGTTACCGCCACTTCCCCGACCGCAAGACCTGGGTGGACGCCGAGAGCCGCTGCCGGGAGCACCAGTCACACCTGAGCAGCATCGTCACCCCCGAGGAGCAGGAGTTTGTCAACAGTGAGTGCAGCGGGGCCTCCAGGGTCTGAGAGGAGAGAGATCGTTTCACAGCCAGAAGTCAGAAGTTAGCTGACTTGGGCCCAGCGGGGGGAGGAGGGTGGTGGGGAGGAGGGAAGGGCGTTTCCACAGCCTGAGTCTTTGGGACCGGCAGTTCTGCTGGTCTAAGTCAGTCCCCAGATCTCACCCCACGGCTGGCACCAGGGCACGCGAGCGCGGGCGGTTGGTCCAAGGTGCACTCCAAGTGTGCGTGTGCTGAGACCCTTCCAAGGCTCTTGGAAGCTGGAGCATGCTCCTAGGAGCCCACCCACCTCTTTGCACCCCCCATCCCCTGTGTCTTCACAACCTTGTGTTTCTCAGACACTGTGTCCTCTCTCCAGACAATGCCCAGGACTACCAGTGGATCGGCCTGAATGATCGGACCATCGAAGGTGACTTCCGCTGGTCAGACGGACACTCCTTGGTGAGTCCTGCCGGGGATCCCAGGCAGAGTAGCAGCCCAGGAAAGCGGGGTGGGGAATGAAGACCACCGGAAAGAGGAGCCTCTAAGTCCCTTGCAAGGACTCACTGAGCCTCTGCTGGACTGTGAGCCCTCGAGCACAGGGATTGTGCCTCTTTCATTTCTGGGTCCCTGGAGACCAGCCCAGGGCTGGGCAGGTGGCGCAAATGACGGCAGAAAGGAGGGAAGGGAGTGAGGAAAGAAATGGATGAACGAAGGCAAACTACCATGAAGCATATATGGAAGCTTTAAAGAGGTTCTTTGCCCCCAAAGGACTTAAGTCTACTCAAGGAGACAGATGGACAGATAAAAAGCAACATAGATGCCAAATGAATGGTCCATTAAGTAAATTCTGCAGGTCAATGAAGAGCTGAGGCCCCCAGGGAGGGCTCCCTGTTAGAGGTGAACGTGAAAGGGTCATAGGGGAGGAGGGCAATTGAATTAGAGGAAAGAGAACGATCTTGCCCTTATAGGATCTTGGGGGGCTTCTCTGGTGGGCAGAGGTTGGGAGCCATGTCTGTACCATCCAGTCCACTCCGAGCAAGGCAGCCCTTGTGATCAGCCTGTTTTCCCGGAAGAAAAAAAGGAGGTGGTATTGGTTCATTAGCAGGGATGCGAATCCTTGGGGCTCTCAACGCCAGTTGCTAGACTGATCGAGAAGTACCAGAGCCAGGCTGTGTAACCAGTTCCTGGGAAGGCCCATGAGGTCCATGGCAGCTAGGACAACCCTTACCAGACTCCCCACAGCCTTTGTGCTGCTGCCAGAGGAGTCAGAAGTTGGGCTAAAAGAGAAGAGAAAGGAAGCAGGGGAGAGGCTTGACAACAAGAAAGAGGGGGTCGGGGAAGCTGTGCTGCTCCTGCCCTCTCCTCACGCCTTCCCCACTCCCCACCCACAGCAATTTGAGAACTGGCGCCCCAACCAGCCTGACAACTTCTTTGCCACGGGAGAGGACTGTGTGGTGATGATCTGGCATGAGAAGGGCGAGTGGAATGACGTCCCCTGCAATTACCACCTGCCCTTCACATGTAAAAAAGGCACAGGTAAGCAGGAGCCCATAGGAGCAAGGCCTTAAGCCCCAGGCCTGGCTGGCTGTGTGTCTGTCCTGAGGAAGTCACCTTGTCTCTCCGGTGCCCAGCTGTCCTTTCCTGCAAGGGCAGGAAGAAGAGGAAGGTCACAGGCTAGAGGACAGAATGCCCCACTCCCCACTCATACACGGTCCCTTGGATGTTGGCAGCAGAAAGTCACCGACGATGATATGTGGGTCGGGAGCCTCCCTTCTTTGGGGTTCCCAAATCAATCAGTCACAAAGAGTCAGAGTTGTCAGGCCTTGATCCCAGAGACCCAAAGCTTGGCTTCCAGTCTGTTTCTGCTCATGGCCTTGCGCCCCCAGACCTCCTATCAGTCCCATTCCTCCCCACCACACACAAACACACTGGATGTTTTCATGAAAGTTACAGAGGATCTCCCTGGTTCTTACCCTCTTCCCCTACCGTTCTCTCTCCCTTTTGTCTTCTCTTCATACCTTTAAGAAGTTCCTTTGTTTCCCCTTCCTGCTGCTTTAAATCATTGAGGAACCCAGATGTTAGAACTCAGTGGTTCTCAGTGCTGCATGAAAACGCCCATTTCCTAGGAGTCGGGGCTCATGCTGGGGGGTGGGGGTGGGGGCTGAGGCGCCATGCCCCCTCCACAGGGTCCCAGCTATAGACGGCTCATCACCAGAGTGGGTCATCACGGGAGACCCTGGGAGAGCCCTTTCTAATGGCTGTTTGCCCCTCAGTGGCCTGCGGAGACCCCCCCGTGGTGGAGCATGCCAGGACTTTCGGGCAGAAGAAGGACCGGTATGAGATCAACTCCCTGGTGCGGTACCAGTGCACGGAGGGTTTCGTCCAGCGCCACGTCCCCACCATCCGATGCCAGCCCAGTGGCCACTGGGAGGAGCCGCGGATCACCTGCACAGACCGTGAGCATCGGGCTCTCCTATCCCTCCCACCCCCACCGCTCGGCACAAGGTTAGATTCCCCCAAAAATGTGCTCTCCCTGCCCGCAGGACGCAGCAATGGCTCCCCCTCTCTTGGGGATCCTGAGCGCCCGCCGTCTGCACCATCTGCAGAGCTCAGCAAGGGCGGGTGAGATGGGGGTGGGAGGCGGCTGCTCCATCACAAATCACTGCTCCCTCTCCCCAGGGAGGGCTCACTTCCCCTGAGAGGATAAAGGAGAAAACGGGCGGCTTGCTGTGCTTTTCAACACTAGCCTGAATCACTTTGTAAAATCAAAGACGGGAAGACGCAAAGCTCCCGGATGCCCTAATGGGCCCGTGGCTTAGGTTTCTGCAGGGGGAGGAGCCCGCTGCGTGAGGGCAGCCTGGGGAGGGGCTAGGGCTGGCCCCACCTCCTTGCCGGAGTTCACCGGTGTTTCTCGTCCCGCTCCCCTCCACCCCCCCACCCAGCCGCCACCTACAAGCGCCGAGTACAGAAGCGGAGCTCCCGGAGAAGCCGCCCCGGCCCGGCCCGCTGAGAGGGACTCCCGGCCCGCGCCGAGGACGCTGAGCCCAGAAGCCTTGCCAAACTGACAGCGCGTCCCACACAGACGGTGTCTTCTTCTTGTCGCTTTTTTTCATTTAAGGAATTCCATTAAAGAAGGAAAAAAAATAAATAAATCCCACATTGTGTATGCACCCACCCGCCGCCCAGATTGCCAAAACTTCATCTGATTTTCTCCCCCAAATACCAAAGCCAAGCAAACGTGTGTAAACCCCGTGGACTGAGTTTAGAGACATTTCTTCAATCTCCTGTTGTGCCTTTCCAAGGGACCAGCGCAGGGACAGGGGGAGAAGGGGAGGGGTTAAGTTAAATAAAGAAGATTATTTTTTGTTTCCTGACTTTATCCGAGAGCAGTGCAATCGTTGGTTATTTCATCTCCAGGGAGAGCCAGGGAGGAGGGAGGAGGGGTCAGAAGGAGCCGGAAGTGGCCGCGGCCCGAGGGCACGGAGGACTCGAACCCGGAGCTGAATGCACCGGACGAGGAGCCGGGAGGGCTGCGGCGGCTCTGTGGAGCGGAAGCCTGGGGGAGAGCGGGCGGCTGGGGCGGCGCGACCCGGCAGCGGGCAGGAGAGAGCATCTTCCGCCGCGTGGGGTCGGGCTCCCTCCGAGGTCCCTCTCCCAGTGTCCTCCCACCCGGGGCCGCCACCCCGGCGGGTGTCTGTCTGAGCAGGGCGGGGTGGGGGGCACTTCCTTCCCGGTTGGAGTGCCCCCCACCCCTCCCCTCCCCCACCCCGCCCCCGGGACCGTGCAGGCACCAGGGTTCCGAGCGCCTATTTATATTTTTGAAAATTGAAGATTATGATAATAATAATAAAGACATTGGAAGAGATCTCTTTTCCTTTCTTTTTTTTAATTTAAGAAGGCAACCATGGTCCAGGGTCTACAGAATGGGCTCATGTCAATGGGGACATGTTTTGATCAAATGACCCCTAATTGGTGTGAATCCTGTCCCTTCAGAGAGCTCGGGACTGTCACACCTGTCCTGTATTTTTATGAGGGTGCCATTGCGTATGATGGATTCCGTATGTGTGTGTGCATGCATGTGTGCCTGCATATGAATATGGAGCATGGTGTGTGGGCATGTAAGGGTGATGTGCTTGTGTGCACACGTGTGTGTGTGTCTGACATGAAGTGTCACAAGTGATGTGCCACAATCAACAGGTGCTGTGTGTGGCTTGGCAAGTGGACACATCATCAAAGAACTTCAACGAGACATCTGGTGACAATGTGCATGCTGTTTGGTTCTCTGAGATCACATTTTCCACTCACACATAAGGACTCAGTTGGTAGACTGGGTCCAAGAACGGGCAAAACCAGTATTTATCAAAAGGCGGGAGGACGGGGGGGCTGCAGATAGGCTCAGAACAGTAAATCTCACACACGTTTGGGGTAAACTAATTAGCTGGCTGCTACGGAGAAGTCAGGCTGGGCATCCTGCCCTCAAGAGGCTATTTTGATTGTTAGTGGCTTCTCTGACGAACCTTGAGAGTTGAGCTGGGGGATGAACCTGCCAGGCACAGTTCTTCCTCCACCTGATTATGGGCCCTGGGTGCTTCACCTCCCCCACCAGTCTCTCAACACGCCTGAGTCTTTATTTGTGTCTGAGTGTTGGTATGTGCATGCCAGGGTGAGTGGGTGCCTGCTGGCATCTTTCCAGCAGTGCACGTGTGTATGATTATTTGTAGGAGAATGTACATACATGCCCACGTTACCTACAGCACTGGAAAGAATGGGTGGGCAAAAGTAGAGGGTACACATAGTAGGGGCTCAATAATCACATAATTCGTCACTTAACTGTCTATGTCAGTGGCTTTCAAACCTGAGCTGCACTGCATCGGCATCACCTGGAGGGCTTGTGGTACCTGAGCATTGGCTTTACCCACCGGAGTTTCTGACTGAGTTTCTGGCAGAGTTTCTGCAGGTCCAGGATGAGCTTGAAATTTTGCATTTCTAATGAAGTCCAGGTGATGCTGGGCCCACACCTTGGGAAACACTGGGTTATGGAAGAAGTGATGGACTGGTTGACTGATGGGTAAGAGGTGTGCCTGGGTGGGGGCAGCTGGTCTAGTTTCCTGAGAGGGTTGAGGAGGGGGTTCTTGCAGAGTGTGAGGTGTACTGAGGGCTGGTCCCCAAGATTACCTGGCCTCTGAGAACTTCTGGAGGATACAGCCTGCTAAGAAGCACCTCCAGCCCTTCTGTTGGGCCCCCCAGCACAGACACACAGCCAGAGGGTGTGAATGACAGATTTGCAAGGGTGGTGGTGGGAGCCCAGCTGCTAGCACTCAAGGCAGGGCATGCCCTGGGGAGGGCAAGGTCAGGAGCAAATCATCCCAAGGGTGCAGCCCCCAGAGTTCCCCGCCTACCCAGCTGAATGAATCCAGCAAGGGATGGCCCTAAACCCCCACCCAACCCTCCAAGGCAAGGCAGCTGTGCCCTGAACCTGAACAAGACTGAGAGCAGATGCAGGGGAGGACTGGAGTAGAGGAAGGAGTCATAGCACCATTTATTATCCAAAGAAAATACACACACACCTGAGGGACGCTCCCCAAATGGGGAAAACAGAACAAAACACAGAGTCTTTGGAACCAAGAGAAGGGAGAATGGGGAGAGGGCTTTGACCCTCCCCTTGGATTTCACACAAAAGCCTAGGGACTCACTTCCAGCCCTAGCTTCTCAGCAGGGCTGATTTGGGCCAGCAGCTTCACAGAGAAGTCCCAGGGGGCAGGGAGACGGCAAGGCCCAGTGGCCGGCTCCAGAGCCCATGTCCCCTGGATGCCCTCTCCCTCCCCCAGGCTGAGGTGGAGAGAGCTGCAGGCACCAGTGGGGGAGGGGGGACCCAAGATGTAGGCCAGGCTCTGCCCCCACTCACAGGGGCACCGTGGGCGGGCCACTGCCCCCTCGAGAGAGGGGCCTGACTCAGTGACAGCAGAACTCCTCTAAAAGTCCCCGAACCTTAAGGGTCCAGAGGAGTTGGGCAGAGGGATTCCAGGATGGAGAGAGCCTTGGGGGTGTCCAGCTACGCAGAGGGAGGATTTGGATTCTGTTGGGTTTACCAAGAATAGTAATCGTTTTAAAAAGTCCAAGTTGAGAAGCATAAAAATAGTATAAAATTGCCCCAACACTCAAGGGAAAATGAACCACTCAATAAATATGCAGCCCGGGAGGGGATGGGCAGGCGTGGGGGGCGGGGAGCTGGCTGCCGGGTTCTAGCGCTGGCGGTAGCAGTAGACCCCGTGCTGGCGGCTCAGAGGGTCTGGGAAACCGAAGCTTCGGACGCCGGCCTCCAGGGACCCGCAGTTGGGACGGGGGTGAGCCACCGGGTAGCGTGCGCTGCCGTCCGCCAGCCAGCCAGCATCGCAGCGGTCCAGGCCGCGGAACTTCCAGGCAGCGAAGAGCTGGCCCACCTTGGCGATCTGGGTGCCGTCCTCCTCGCAGGCCCGCTTGGCCTCTGGCAGGGTCAGCTTCTCCGGGTGCTCCAGGTAGTACACCTGCCCTGTGGGGGAAGTGGGTGGGAAGGCTGGGCAGCCATGGGGCAGAGGGGCCTGCAGCCAGGCCAGCCCACCAGACCCACTCACCAGTCCCCACAGACCTGACAACTGTCTGAGCCCAGGAGCCACCACACTGTGGGGCATCTGCAGTAGACATTTCCGGGACTACCTTTCCAGGCCCCGACCCTCTCGAAGAGCTCCAGCCCACCTGTCAGACGGCTGGGGTCCCTCTGGTCATGTCTTTACTCCCTAACTGCACCATGGGTGGGCACCCACCCAGGCTGGACCACAGTCTCCCTCCACTCATTTACTAAGCACCTACTATGTGCCAGATGTTTTCGAAGTGCATGGGATATGACACTGATCCAATTTTTTTACTTGCCTATCTTCCCATGAAATGAGTTGCTTTTTGAGGACAGACTGCTTTTATCCATCTCTGTTGCCTGAGAGCCTACTCTAAGCCCCAGCACACAGTAGGCACTCAGGAAATGTTTGATGAGTGAACAAGCCAATGATCGACATGAAGCAGCAGCTGCAGCAGCAGCAGCAAAGCTCTCAAAACTTGGACAGCCATTGCTTCAGGATCTGCCTGGTGCTCCAGACCCCCAGGTGGAGGTACCAGGGGTCCCAGACCACCCTCAAACCCCCAGGTCTGTGCCCTGCCCTCCACTCACCCTTCGGGGCAGGGGCGAAGCAGAACACATCATAGCGGTGCAGGCGGCGGTGGCGGGGGCCGTAGCTGCGCACGCCAGGCGCCAGGTGCAGGCCTCCGCAGGGTCGCCGGGGCCACGTGATGGGGTACTGCACCGAGGCGTCCTGCAGCCAGCCGGCGTTGCACCAGTCCAGGCCCTCCTCCCAGGCCCGGAAGAGCTGCTCGAAGGAAGCCACCACTGCATCCTGCTCCTCGCAGGCCCTCTGGGCTTCATAAAAATTGAGCTCGTAGCGCCCCTGGGGGGGCTGGTAGGGGAAGACCACGCCTGGGAGACCGGAAAGAAGAGCTTGGAGGGGTGGGCAGGAGACGAGCTGGCTGGAGACCCCAGCTGCCTCCCGCCTCCGCTGGGATATATGCTCCCTGCAACACATGGGCACATGCATGGGCACCCAGGTGCACACATGCCGTCTCTCGGAGAAGCTCAGCGAACCTATAACCTCCTGTCCATTGCCAAAATTTCCCAAATTCAAGGGCAGAGCTGATAATCTGGTTTACACCTCCCTCCTAGATGTAGGCCAGCACACAGCAATACTCAGAAAATATTAATCAGCTTTTTAAGGTAATTAATTAGTCAACTAAGGTCCCCAACTATAGAATTCCCAAGGCCATGTCGGGAACCCCAGCAGGATGTGCTGTCATCTACAGGAGACAGCCAGGCCTCGGACTCCTGCAGGAAACTTCCAGGAGAAGGGAGGCTCCAGAAGCTGTGGGAAGTGACCCTTACATAAAGGGGGGCCAAGGTCAGGGAGCCTCAGGCTCCCCGCAAAACTTATGGTTCTTGGTTGATGTTGTACTATAACAAAAAGATGTCTAAACATCTGAGATTCAGTCCCTACCATGTCAGATGAAACCTTATGGAGTGGGAGGGTGCCGAGGGGCCTGGGTGGGGACCCTGCCCAATGGGAATTGTTTAGAAGCAGTGGCCAGGGTCCTTGGATTCTCCTCGTTGTGGCCTGGGACCACCCTGGGCCCCAAACCCTGATCTCAGCTGGGGCAGGAAGTCAGCACGTGGGCACAGCCAGGAGAAGAGGGGCAGAGAGGCCCACAGACCCTGACAATCAGCTGGCAAATTCCGTGTGTGTGGAGGGGTTGTACTTTATGCCTGGTTCCACCCTAAATTCCTGGCCTTTACAGAGCCAGGAAGGGGTGCAGCCTCCCTGTTTCTCTAGCTGCCCCTCCTGTCCCCAGACAAATGACCCTCCAAGCTCTCTCCCACCACCCCCAACTCCAAGGCAACCTCTGGGCCACCATCTAAGCCCCTGGCACTGAGAAGTAGACACCAAGAGTTTCGAACTCTGCCATTTACTGAACTGTGCACTTGACACTAAGTTTGTCCTCATCTCCTCAGAGAAACTACTATCATTCCCCATTTTACACATGAGAAAATGGGGTCAGAGAGGATGAACCATTTACCCAGGGCACCACACTGGGATAGGGTGGGGATGGGGTTCAAAGCCAGGTCATCTGACTCCGGGGGCTGTGACTTGTCCATCCCTCAAGCTGCTCCTCTAACAGGTAGGAAACATGGGAGGACACACGGCCCACCCTAGAGGGTGAGAAGGTAAAAAGAACTTAGAGGTCTCAAACCAGAACCCACAGATGAGTTGTTGTGGTTGATTTTTTTAAAAGGATTTTTACATAAAAATTCAGAGATTTCACATAAAAATATAAGCTTTTTTCAAATCAGAAAATCTGGTAGCCCTGGGCCTGCATTCTGGTGTAGCATCACTGGCTGGGCCTGACCAGAAAGGCTCTCTTTGGATGGGGCATGGGCTCAGCACTCAGCAGTGTGCCCCAAGCCCCAGCACTCCCTATCATCTCACACTTGGCCTGCCACATTCACTTATGTTGCCTGCAGACCCTGCTTTACTCTCAGCTCTGTTTCTAATTAGCTGTATAACTTCTCTGAGTGGGGGTGAGTAGAGAATAGAGCATTCTGGAGCCAGACCACCTGGCTTCAAACCCCAGCTTGCCATTTACAAGCTGTGTGACCTCAGGTAAGTGACTTTACCTCTCTGTGCCTCCGTTTCCTCATTTGTAAAGTGGGGATGATAATAACAGTAGCTTCCTCATAGGGTTGTTTTAAGGATGAGTTGGGTTAAAGTGTCTACAGCACAAAGGTCTGGATGCTTTCTCAGGGCCCCCTCACCTCCTGCCCCAGCTCTCAGCATCACCCAACCTCCATCGGGGTCTCACCCCGCAGCTCCAGCTCCACCAGGCCGCTCTCATCCTCCAGCCCGTCAATGACCTCGCAGCGGTAGCGCCCGGAGTCCTCCAGCCTCAGGTTCCGGATCTCCAGGGAAGCCTCCCCCTCCTTGTCCTGATGCAAGTGCACTCGGCCTTGGTAGTCCCCGAAGGAGCGGTGCTTCAGCCCGATGGCCACCAGCACGTCCTGCTCCGGGGACCCGTTCTCCGACAGCTTCCACCACTTGATGCGCACCGGCCTTGGGGAGGCCAGGGCCGGCTCATAGCCGTAGCGGCAGGGCAGGGTGGCGTTGGCCCCCCGGTGGGTGAACAAGGTCTCCTTGGGCGTCTCCACCACCAGCTTCACTCCATTGAAGAGGCCTGGGGGAGAGATGGGGACAGGCTTATAGCACTTTTGTTCCCCTGTGAGGAACACCCCAGCTTCCTCTAGGCTCAGGTGCAAAAATGTCTACAGCTCTCCCCACTCTCCCATCCCAGATCTGCAGTGTGACTCTGCAGGTCCTCCCATCAAGAGACAGGATCTGTTTACCTCCCCTTCAAATCCGGGCTGGCCTTGTGACTTCCTTTGACCAAATGACTGTGACAAGCGACATTGTGCATGCCCTGAGCCTGGGCTTTGGGAGGCTCTGTGGCCCCCATTCATTCTCGTGGAACTGCCCCAGCCGCCACGAGCACCAGCCCTGACTGCTGGAAGACGGAATGGGCCGCCCCAGCTGAGGTCATCCTGGCCCACCCAGCACCACCCCCAGCCGACCTGCCATAGACTGTGGGCGCGTGAGCAGAGCCATGGCCAGAAGGAGGGCCCAGCTGAGCCCAGCCTAAATGCTCACCCACAGAACCATGAGGTATATAAATGGCTGGTGTCTTAAGCCACCAAGTTTTGGAGTGTTTTTTATGCATCAAAAGCTAACAGGTGATTTGGCGGTTCCTCACAAAGTTAAACATAGAATTACCAAATGCCCCAGCAATTCCACTCCTTGCTATACACCCAAAAGAACTGAAAAAAGTCCTCAAACAGGTGCTTATACATGAATATCCACAGCAGCGTTATTCAGAATAGCCGAAAGGCTAGAAACAATCCTAACACCCACCAACAGATGAATGGATAAACACAATATGGTATAGACATATAGTGGAATATCATTCTATCATAAAAAGGAACAAAGTTCTGATACATGCTACAACATGGGTGAGCCTCGAAGACATCATGTTGAGTGAAATAAGCCAGACCCAAAAGGCCACATATTATATTATTCCAATCATATGAAATATCCAGAATAGATAAATCTATACAGACAGAAAGCAGGTTGGTGGTGGCCAGGGGATTGGGGGATCACAGAAGAGTGAGTGAGTGACGGCTAATGGTTTCCTTTTGGGGTGACGAAAATGTTTTGGAACTAGAGAGAAGAGGTGGCTGCGCAACAAAGTGAATGTACTAAATGCCACTGAATCATACGGTTTAAAATGATAAATGTTATTTGAATTTCACCTCAATTAAAAATTAACAAAAAAAGGAAACAAAAGCTAACCAATGTAGCATGCAACAACAAGGGCATCCCCAACTGAGGTGTGAGGCTGGGACCAGCAGCCACGGGCTTGGATCCCTTAGCCTCCTTCCTCGTGACATGGGCCAGGGGGAGCAGCACAGCCTCCCCTTCATCTCTGGTGCAGCTGTTTACCCTGAGTCTTCCCAAGCACATGGTCATGCTGGCGAGATACAGGAGGAACTTCTAGGGGAGGCTACTCTAAGGGCTCAGGGCTGAACAAATAAACCAGAGCATGCACCAAAGAACCAGCCTTATGTGCTAAGGATGCTTCACCTTTAACTTGGGGCCCCCTATAGGGGTCTCCCCACCTCATTCTCTTGGGTCTGAACTTCAAGACATGCCTGAAGTACACAAGGTGGGGAGGAGGCAGCAAGCTCGGGTAAGCCAAGAGACAGACGGGGAGGCTCCCTGTAGGGGATCTCATGCTGAGAAAAAGCTGTAGCCAACATGCCTGATTCCTTAGTGCAGTGGTTCTCAAAGTGTGGCCCCCGGACCAGCAGCAGCACCAACAGGTGTGAAGGGTTGAACAGTGCACCTCAGAAAGACAAGCTCAAGTCTTCACCTCCAGTACCTGTGCATACGACCTGATTTGGAAATAGGGTCTTTGCAGATGTATCAAGTTAAGATGAGGCCCTACTGGATGAGAGTGGGCCCTAACCCAAGGACTGGTGTCCCTATAAGGGGAGGAGAATAGACTCAGAGACAGACAAACAGGAATGATGCCATGTGACCGTGGAGGCAGAGACTGGAGTGACGCATCTGCAAGCCAAGGATGGCCAAGGATGGCTGGCAGCACCAGAAGCCAGAAGAAAGGCCTTGAACAGATCCCCCCAGAACCTCCAGAGGGAGAAGGGTCCGGCTGACACCCAGGTTTCAGACTTGTGGTCTCCAGAACTGTGAGAGAATAAATTCCTGTTGTTTTCCGCCACCCAGTTTGTGGAAATTTGCGACGGCAGCCCTAGAAGACTAATACACCTGGGAACTTGCCGGAAATGCAAATTCTTGGGCCGCCACTCCAGAATCAGAAATGCTGGTGGTGGAGCCCAGTGAGCTGTCCAGGGACTCGGAAGCTTCCTGAAGTTGGGGAACCCACACTCCGGAGAGGCAGACCCACACAGAGGTTTGAGACCACAGGCTCTGGGTCAGGGGATCGTAGTTTGAATCTTGGTTCCACCATTTCACATGGTGAAATCTGGGGAAGTCAAGCCTGAGTTTGTAGACCTGCTTAATAAAAGCACCCACAGTCCCTGCAATGAGGCTCAAATAAAATAAGCAGGACACCTGGCACACAGACAGCATCCAATGGATGCGAGCCAAAACCATCATTTAGCGGACATTTCCTTTGTTTTCCCCAATTCTCTTTAGCAAAGTTGTGTTTGAAGCCTCTGACCTGAATAAAATGAAGATGTTAAGCTAAACTGTACTACACCCGAATGACAAAATAGTACACAGCCATATACAATAACCGGGTTCATTCAGTGACTTAGGAAAAGATACATAATGAGGGAGGTTATAAAACCACATGTAGATGACTCCCAGGGGTGTAAATCTCCCTGACAATGTGGAACATGACTCCTGGGGATGAGCCTGGACCCAGCATCGTGGGATTGAGAAAGCCTTCTGGACCAAAAGGGGGATGAGAAATGAAACAAAACAAAGTTTCAGTGGTTGAGAGATTTCAAATGGAGTTGAGAGGTCACTCTGGAGGCATTCTTATGTGCTATATAGATATCCCTTTTTAGTTTTTAGTGTATTGGAATAGCTAGAAGGAAATACCTGAAACTGTTTAACTGCAACCCAGTAGCCTTGACTCTTGAAGACAACTGTATAACTATGTAGCTTACATGGTGTAACCATGTGATGGTGAAAACCTTGTGGCTCACACTCCCTTTATCCAGTATATGGACAAATGAGTAGAAAAATGGGGACAAAAAGTAAATGAAAAATAGGGTGGGATTGGGGGGATGGAATGCTTTAGGTGTTCTTTTTTACTTTTATTTTTATTCTTCTTTTTTTTTGGAGTAAGGAAAATGTTCAAAAACTGATTGAGGTGATGAATGCACAACTATATGATAGTACTGTGAACAACTGATTGTACACTGTGGATGACTGTATAGTATGTGAATATATCTCAATAAAACTGAATTTTAAAAAAACCACATGTAGAGCAAGACCCAATTTTTGTTAAAGAACATTCTTAATCATATAGTAAAGGATGGAAGGATATACCTAAAAAGTTAGCAGTGGTTCTCCTGGTAGGGGGAACTATATGTGATTTTGCTTGCAAATATTCAGGGACTGAAGGGAAAGAGGAAAATGAAGAGTTGGCCTGGTAGGGTGGTGGGAGTCTGGGAAGGAAGTTCAAGTTTTTAAATTTCCTTGACTCTCACTAAAGTTGTGCTTGTACCAAACAATAAATTCTGGAGAGAAGGGGGGAAATTCCCTGCAGGCCCCATAATCTAATCAAAGGGGAAGAAAGGCAAAAGGCAGACCCCTGGGCTGCCTCATTCCTTCCACAAAGAAATCTCAGCTTCCTAATAACTTCCTAATAACACAGTTATTAGGGCCAGTTGCCCAAATCTCTGAGCCTCAGTTTCCTCATCTATAAGATAGGAATAATAACTGGATCTTTGGGGTTCACAGGGCAGCCACGGTCCATTGGGCCTGGTCAGTGCCCATGCTGCACTGGCTATTGAATGTTTGTATTCTCACCCTTGCCTCTCAGGATTTTTGTGAGGATTATATGAGATAAGGCATCTAGAAGTGTGCCTGATACATAGTATGTGTGCAATAACTGATAAATAAAAAGTCACTTGCCCAAGGCCAGGCAGCTAAGAAGTGACAGAATTAAGATGCAAACTCCCGTCTGTGCATCCCAACCACTTCTCCACTTTGGAGACTCAGAGAGGTCAGATTTCACTCTTGAAAACTTAGCAGGACTTTGGGGAAAGTAGAAAAAGTACAAGTGAGGATGTCATCAACCTGGCAACGTTAAGACATCCCCTGAAAATTCCTCCCCAGAGATTCAGCAAATAAAAGGACAAATCTCACTTACTTAGAACTCTGGAGGATGGTAGAGAATGGAGAAGGACTTCCCAAGTGCTGAACCAAAGACAAAGGAACATATCAGGTAGGAAACTTCCATGCCAGCCCTGCCGGTACATTCCCTCCTTCACTCGGCTCTGGAGCTGCTCAGAGGTGGCAGCCTGGAACCCTCCCACCTCCCACTGGGGATAGCAGCAACAGAACCCACCATACCCAGGCACAGGGACCCGAGTCCACAGAGACCCAGGGCAGAACACAAGCTGCTGGGGAGGGCTGCACACAAAAGGAGCCTCGGGGGCATGGGGAGAGATCTCGGTAAGACTGCAACCAGAAAGTGCTGCACTCACTCACTCAATCCAGTTTCTGTTGACCACCTAAACGCAAGATGGACTTTTCTGGAGTGACCCACCTTTCTGGTTTGGCTCCATCTGGTTCCCAGAGGCGGGACACCCTCACAGAAAAAAAAAAAAAAAATGGGAGAGGGGAGTTTAAAATGAATTGTTGTGAGACAGGAGGGTCCCAGAACTGAAAGGAGTAAAGAAAGGGGGGCACCGAGTAAGGGAGAAAATTTAAACAAATTGTAGGAGCTGGGGAGTAAATTCTCCACAAAAACAAACAGAACATATCAAGACTGCTGGAGAATGAACAGAGGAGAAATTTTCTCCTGGATGTGAAACAATTACACAAAATGCATAATCTTAAAAATTATACCACATATCCAGGGCAAGAATCAGATGAAGAAGAGCTGAGAAGATCTGATTAGTTAAACACAGGCTATTCTAAAGATCTAGAATAAGTTGGACCAAGTGTCAAAGAAAAGCCTAACACAAAGTTGGTCAACAATAAAACCCTAGACAAGAGGGAGAAACTGACTTTCAGAGTTAACTCATGAAGATACTCAGATGCCTAAACATCAGCAAAAAACCACAAGCCGTACTAAGAAACAGGAAGACATGGCTCAGTCAAGGGAACAAATTAAAACTTTAGAGGAGACATAGATTTGGAACAACTAATCAAAGAAGTTCAAACAAATCTTCTAAATCAATTCAAGGAGATGAAGGAAAATAGGCATAAACAGAGAATATTAAGACAATTTGTGAGCATAAAGAATAATTCAAAAGTATAAAAAGAAACAACAGAAATTATGGGGTATGCAAGGCAAAATAATGGAGATTAAAATACACTAGAGGCATACAACAACAGATTTGAACAGGCAGAAGAAAGAATCAGGTAACCAAAACACAGAACAATTGAAATCATACAGGGAGGCGGGGCAAGATGGCGGACTAGTGAGCTGTATGTTTTAGTTACTCCTCCAGGAAAGTAGGTAGAAAGCCAGGAACTGCATGGACTGGACACCACAGAGCAATCTGACTTTGGGCATACTTCATACAACACTCATGAAAATGTGGAACTGCTGAGATCAGCGAAATCTGTAAGATTTTGCGGCCAGGGGACCCGCGCCCCTCCCTGCCAGGCTCAGTCCCATGGGAGGAGGGGCTGTCAGCTCCGGGAAGGAGAATGGAGAACTGCAGTGGCAGCCCTTATCGGAAATTCATTCTGCTGATCCAAACTCCAACCATAGATAGACTGAGACCAGACACCACAGAATCTGAGAGCAGCCAGTCCAGCAGACAGGAGACAGACATAGAAAAAAACAGCACGAAAAACTCCAAAATAAAAGCAGAGGATTTTTGGAGTTCTGGTGAACATAGAAAGGGGAAGGGCAGAGCTCAGGCCCTGAGGCTCATATGCAAATCCCGAAGAAAAGCTGATCTCTCTGCCCTGTGGACCTTTCCTTAATGGCCCTAATTGCTTTGTCTCTTAGCATTTCAATAACCCATTAGATCTGTGAGGAGGGCCCTTTTTGTTTTTTGTTTTTTTTAAATCCTTTTTTCTTTTTCTAAAACAATTACTCTAAGAAGCCCAATACAGAAAGCTTCAAAGACTTGCAATTTGGGCAGGTCAAGACAAGAGCAGAACTAAGAGAGCTCTGAGACAAAAGGGAATAATCCAGTGGCTGAGAAATTTTACTAAACACCACAACTTCCCAAGAAAAGGGGGGTGTCTGCTCACAGCCATCATCCTGGTGGACAGGAAACACTCCTGCCCATCGCAAGCCCCATAGCCCAGAGCTGCCCCAGACAACCCAGTGTGACGGAAGTGCTTCAAACAACAGGCACACTCCACAAAACTGGGCGTGGACATTAGCCTTCCCTGCAACCTCAGCTGATTGTCCCAGAGTTGGGAAGGTGGAGCAGTGTGAATTAACAAAGCCCCATTCAGCCATCATTTCAGCAGACTGGGAGCCTCCCTACACAGCCCAGCAGCCCAGAACCGCCCTGGGGGGACGGCACTCACCTGTGACATAGCACAGTCATCACTCAAGAGAGGACCAGGGGGTGCACGGCCTGGAAGAGGGACCCACTCACAAGTCTCAGGAGCCATACGCCAATACCAAGGTCTTGTGGGTCAGTGGCAGAGACAAACTGTGGCAGGACTGAACTGAAGGATTAGACTATTGCAGCAGCTTTAAAACTCCAGGATCACCAGGGAGATTTGATTGTTAGAGCCACCCCCACTCCCTGACTGCCCAGAAACACGCCCCATATACAGGGCGGGCAACACCAACTACACATGCAAGCTTGGTACACCAATTGGACCCCACAAGACTCACTCCTCCACTCACCACAAAGGCAAAGCAGGGAAGAACTGCCTTGTGGAGAACAGGTGGCTCGTGGACGCCACCTGCTGATTAGTTAGAGAAAGTGTACTCCACGAAGCTGTAGATCTGATAAATTAGAGATAAGGACTTCAATCGGTCTACACATCCTAAAAGAACCCTATCAAGTTCAGCAAATGCCAAGAGGCCAAAAACAACAGAAAATTATAAAGCATATGAAAAAACCAGACGATATGGATAACCCAAGCCCAAGCACCCAAATCAAAAGATCAGAGGAGACACAGCACCTAGAGCAGCTACTCAAAGAACTAAAGATGAACAGTGAGACCATAGTACAGAATACAAAGGATATCAAGAAGACCCTAGAAGAGCATAAAGAAGACATTGCAAGACTAAATAAAAAAATAGATGATCTTATGGAAATTAAAGAAACTGTTGACCAAATTAAAAAGATTCTGGACACTCATAGTAAAAGACTAGAGGAAGTTGAACAACGAATCAGTGACCTGGAAGATGACAGAATGGAAAATGAAAGCATAAAAGAAAGAATGGGGAAAAAAATTGAAAAAATCAAAACGGACCTCAGGGATACGATAGATAATATAAAACGTCCTAATATAAGACTCATTGGTGTTCCAGAAGGGGAAGAAAAGGGTAAAGGTCTAGGAAGAGTATTCAAAGAAATTGTTGGGGAAAACTTCCCAAATCTTCTAAACAAAATAAATAGACAAATCATAAATGCTCAGCAAACTCCAAATAGAATAAATCCAAATAAACCCACTCCAAGACATATTCTGATCACACTGTCAAACACGGAAGAGAAGTAGCAAGTTCTGAAAGCAGCAAGAGAAAAGCAATTCACCACATACAAAGGAAACAGCATAAGACTAAGTAGTGACTACTCAGCAGCCACCATGGAGGCAAGAAGGCAGTGGCACGATATATTTAAAATTCTGAGTGAGAAAAATTTCCAGCCAAGAATACTTTATCCAGCAAAGCTCTCCTTCAAATTTGAGGGAGAGCTTAAATTTTTCACAGACAAATGCTAAGAGAATTTGCTAAGAAGAGACCTGCCCTGCTGGAGATACTAAAGGGAGCCCTACACACAGAGAAACAAAGAAAGGACAGAGAGACTTGGAGAAAGGTTCAGTACTAAAGAGATTCGGTATGGGTACAATAAAGGATATTAATAGACAGAGGGGAAAAATATATATGACAAACATAAACCAAAGGATAAGATGGCTGATTCAAGAAATGCCTTCACGGTTATAACGTTGAATGTAAATGGATTAAACTCCCCAATTAAAAGACATAGATTTGCAGAATGGATCAAAAAAAATGAACCATCAATATGTTGCATACAAGAGACTCATCTTAGACACAGGGACACAAAGAAATTGAAAGTGAAAGGATGGAAAAAAATATTTCATGCAAGCTACAGCCAAAAGAAAGCAGGTGTAGCAATATTAATCTCAGATAAAATAGACTTCAAATGCAGGGATGTTTTGAGAGACAAAGAAGGCCACTACATACTAATAAAAGGGGCAATTTAGCAAGAAGAAATAACAATCGTAAATGTCTATGCACCCAATCAAGGTGCCACAAAATACATGAGAGAAACACTGGCAAAACTAAAGGAAGCAATTGATGTTTCCACAATAATTGTGGGAGACTTCAACACATCACTCTCTCCTATAGATAGATCAACCAGACAGAAGACCAATAAGGAAACTGAAAACCTAAACAATCTGATAAATGAATTAGATTTAACAGACATATACAGGACATTACATCCCAAATCACCAGGATACACATACTTTTCTAGTGCTCACGGAACTTTCTCCAGAATAGATCATATGCTGGGACATAAAACAAGCCTCAGTAAATTTAAAAAGATTGAAATTATTCAAAGCACATTCTCTGACCACAATGGAATACAATTAGAAGTCAATAACCATCAGAGACTTAGAAAATTCACAAATACCTGGAGGTTAAACAACACACTCCTAAACAATCAGTGGGTTAAAGAAGAAATAGCAAGAGAAATTGCTAAATATATAGAGACGAATGAAAATGAGAACACAACATACCAAAACCTATGGGATGCAGCAAAAGCAGTGCTAAGGGGGAAATTTATAGCACTAAACGCATATATTAAAAAGGAAGAAAGAGCCAAAATCAAAGAACTAATGGATCAACTGAAGAAGCTAGAAAATGAACAGCAAACCAATACTAAACCAAGTAGAACAAAAGAAATCACAAGGATTAAAGCAGAAATAAATGACATAGAGAACAAAAAAACAATAGAGAGGATAAATATCACCAAAAGTTGGTTCTTTGAGAAGATCAACAAGATTGGCAAGCCCCTAGCTAGACTGACAAAATCAAAAAGAGAGAAGACCCATATAAAAAAAATCATGAATGAAAAAGGTGACATTACTGCAGATCCTGAAGAAATTAAAAAAATTATAAGAGGATACTATGAACAACTGTATGGCAACAAACTGGAAAATGTAGAGGAAATGGACAATTTCCTGGGAACATATGAACAACCTAGACTGACCAGAGAAGAAATAGAAGACCTCAATCAACCCATCACAAGCAAAGAGATCCAATCAGTCATCAAAAATCTTCCCACAAATAAATGCCCAGGGCCAGATAGCTTCACAGGGGAATTCTACCAAACTTTCCAGAAAGAACTGACACCAATCTTACTCAAACTCTTTCAAAACATTGAAGAAAATGGAATACTACCTAACTCATTTTATGAAGCTAACATCAATCTAATACCAAAACCAGGCAAAGATGCTACAAAAAAGGAAAACTACCAGCCAATCTCCCTAATGAATATAGATGCAAAAATCCTCAACAAAATACTTGCAAATCGAATCCAAAGACACATTAAAAAAATCATACACCATGACCAAGTGGGGTTCATTCCAGGTATGCAAGGATGGTTCAACATAAGAAAATCAATCAATGTATTATAACACATTAAAAATTCAAAAGGGAAAAATCAAATGATCATCTCAATAGATGCTGAAAAAGCATTTGACAAAATCCAACATCCCTTTTTGATAAAAACATTTCAAAAGGTAGGAATTGAAGGAAACTTCCTCAATATGATAAAGAGCATATATGAAAAACCCACAGCCAGCATAGTACTCAATGTTGAGAGACTGAAAGCCTTCCCACTAAGATCAGGAACAAGACAAGGATGCCCGCTGTCACCACTGTTATTCAACATTGTGCTGGAAGTGCTAGCCAGGGCAATCCGGCAAGACAAAGAAATAAAAGGCATCCAAATTGGAAAAGAAGAAGTAAAACTGTCATTGTTTGCAGATGATATGATCTTATATCTGGAAAACCCTGAGAAATCGACGATACAGCTACTAGAGCTAATAAATTTAGCAAAGTAGCAGGATATAAGATTAATGCGCAGAAGTCAGTAATGTTTCTATATGCTAGAAATGAACAAACTGAAGAGACACTCAAGAAAAAGATACCATTTTCAATACCAACTAAAAAAATCAAGTACCTAGGAATAAACTTAACCAAAGATGTAAAGGACCTATACATAGAAAACTACGTAACTCTACTAAAAGAAATAGAAGTGGACCTTAAAAGATGGAAAAATATTCCATGTTCATGGATAGGAAGGCTAAATGTCATTAAGATGTCAATTCTACCCAAATTCATCTACAGATTCAATGCAATCCCAATCAAAATTCCAACAACCTACCTTGCAGACTTTGAAAAGCTAGTTATCAAATTTATTTGGAAAGGGAAGATGCCTCGAATTGCTAAAGACACTCTAAAAAAGAAAAACGAAGTGGGAGGACTTACCCTCCCTGACTTGAAGCTTATTATAAAGCCACAGTTGTCAAAACAGCATGGTACTGGCACAAAGATAGACATATAGATCAATGGAATCGAATTGAGAATTCAGAGATAGACCCTCAGATCTATGGCCGACTGATCTTTGATAAGGCCCCCAAAGTCACTGAACTGAGTCATAATGGTCTATTCAACAAATGGGGCTGGGAGAGTGGGATATCCATATCCAAAAGAATGAAAGAGGACCCCTACCTCACCCCCTACACAAAAATTAACTCAAAATGGACCAAAGATCTCAATATAAAAGAAAGTACCATAAAATCCTAGAAGATAATGTAGGAAAACATCTTCAAGACCTTGTGTTAGGCGGCCACTTCCTAGACTTTACACCCAAAGCACAAGCAACAAAAGAAAAAATAGATAAATGGGAACTCCTCAAGCTTAGAAGTTTCTGCACCTCAAAGGAATTTCTCAAAAAGGTAAAGAGGCAGCCAACTAAATGGGAAAAAATTTTTGGAAACCATGTATCTGACAAAAGACTGATATCTTGCATATATAAAGAAATCCTACAACTCAATGACAATAGTACAGACAGCCCAATTATAAAATGGGCAAAAGATATGAAAAGACAGTTCTCTGAAGAGGAAATACAAATGGCCAAGAAACACATGAAAAAATGTTCAGCTTCACTAGCTATTAGAGAGATACAAATTAAGACCACAATGAGATACCATCTAACACCGATTAGAATGGCTGCCATTAAACAAACAGGAAACTACAAATGCTGGAGGGGATGTGGAGAAATTGGAACTCTTATTCATTGTTGGTGGGACTGTATAATGGTTCAGCCACTCTGGAAGTCAGTCTGGCAGTTCCTTAGAAAACTAGAAATAAAGTTACCATTCGATCCAGTGATTGCACTTCTCGGTGTATACCCGGAAGATCGGAAAGCAGTGACACAAACAGATATCTGCACGCCAATGTTCATAGCAGCATTATTCACAATTACCAAGAGATGGAAACAACCCAAATGTCCTTCAACAGATGAGTGGATAAATAAAATGTGGTATATACACACGATGGAATACTACACAGCAGTAAGAAGGAACGACCTCGTGAAACATATGACAACATGGATGAACCTTGAAGACATAATGCTGAGCGAAATAAGCCAGGCACAGAAAGAGAAATATTATATGCTACCACTAATGTGAACTTTGAAAAATGTAAAACGAATGGTTTATAATGTAGAATGTAGGGGAACTAGCAATAGAGAGCAATTAAGGAAGGGGGAACAGTAATCCAAGAAGAGATATGCTATTTAACGTTCTGGGGATGCCCAGGAATGACTATGGTCTGTTAATTTCTGATGGATATAGTAGGAACAAGTTCACAGAAATGTTGCTATATTAGGTAACTTTCTTGGGGTAAAGTAGGAACAGGTTGGAAGTAAAGCAGTTATCTTAGGTTAGTTGTCTTTTTCTTACTCCTTTGTTATGGTCTCTTTGAAATGTTCTTTTATTGTATGTTTTTCTTTTTTGTTTTTTTGTTTTTTGTTTTTTTTTTAATTTTTTTTTTCCATACAGTTGATTTAAAAAGGAAGAAAAGGTTAGAAAAAAAAAGAAAAGAAAAAAAGGAAAAAAATATATAGTGCCCCCTTGAGGAGCCTGTGGAGAATGCAGGGTTATTGGCCTATCCCACCTCAATGGTTGCTAACATGACCACAGACATAGGGGACTGGTGGTTTGATGGGTTGAGCCCTCTACCGTAGGTTTTACCCTTGGGAAGACGGTTGCTGCAAAGGAGAGGCTAGGCCTCCCTATAATTGTGCCTAAGAGCCTCCTCCCGAATGCTTCTTTGTTGCTCAGATGTGGCCCTCTCTCTCTAGCTAAGCCAACTTGAAAGGTGAAATCACTGCCCTGCCCCCCTACGTGGGATCAGACACCCAGGGGAGTGAATCTCCCTGGCAACGTGGAATATGACTCCCGGGGAGGAATGTAGACCTGGCATCGTGGGACGGAGAACATCTTCTTGACCAAAAGGGGGATGTGAAAGGAAATGAAATAAGCTTCAGTAGCAGAGAGATTCCAAAAGGAGCCGAGAGGTCACTCTGGTGGGCACTCTTACGCACACTTTAGACAACCCTTTTTAGGTTCTAAAGAATTGGGGTAGCTGGTGGTAGATACCTGAAACTATCAAACTACAACCCAGAACCCATGAATCTCGAAGACAATTGTATAAAAATGTAGCTTATGAGGGGTGACAATGGGATTGGGAAAACCATAAGGACCACACTCCCCTTTGTCTAGTTTATGGATGGATGAGTAGAAAAATAGGGGAAGGAAACAAACAAACAAACAAAGATAGGGGAAGGAAACAAACAAACAAACAGACAAAGATACCCAGTGTTCTTTTTTACTTCAATTGCTCTTTTTTACTTTAATTATTATTCTTGTTATTTGTGTGTGTGTGCTAATGAAGGTGTCAGGGATTGATTTAGGTGATGAATGTACAACTACGTAATGGTACTGTGAACAATCGAATGTACAATTTGTTTTGTATGACTGCATGGTATGTGAATATATCTGAATAAAATGCAGATTAAAAAAAAAGAAATCATACAGATAGAGAAAAGAAAAGATGGAGAAAAGAATAGATAAAATTGAGTAGTATCTCAGGGATATAAGTGACAGCATGAAGCACACAAACATATGTGTTGGGGTGTCTAAGAAGGAGAAGAGAAGGGAAAAGAATATCTGAGGAAATAATGGCCAAAAATTTCCCTACTCTTATGAAAGACATACATATACATGTCCAGGAAGCACAACATACTCCAAACAAAATATATCCTAATGGATTTACTCTGAGACACATACTAATCAGAATGTCAAATGCCAAAGATAAACAGAGAATACTGAAAGCAGCAAGAGAAAAGCAATTCGTCACATACAAGGAATCTTCAATAAGACTAAGTGTTAATTTCTCATCAGAAACCATGGAGGAGAGTAGGCAGTGGTATGATACATTTAAGGTACTGAAAGAGAAAAACTGCCAGTCAAAAATTCTTTATCCAGCAAAACTATCCTTCAAAAATGAGGGAGAGTTTAAAATATTCATAGATAAACAGAAACTGAGAGAGTTCGTCAACAAGAGACCTGTTTTTCTTATTCCTTTGTTTTGTTTTGTTTGAAATGTTTTTTTTAATTTTTTGATAAATAAAGTTTTAGAAACAAAAAACAAAACAAAACAAAAAACAAAAAAAACAAGACACCTGTCCTACAAGAATTATTAGAGGGAGTTCCACCAGTTGAAAGTAAAAGACAGGAGAGAGTGGTTTGACATAGTGTGAAGTAATGAAGATCATCAGTAACAGAAACTAAAACAGTAAATGCAAACCCCAAAGTACTATATCCTCAAGATACAACTCTACTCTTTAATTCCTATAAGAGTCAGAATACAACTAAACAAGAAAAAGACATTTCTTGATAATGGACATGCAAATTATAAAGTGGTAAAGTGGGACAAAAACAACATAAAGATGGGAAACGGGGATATGGGAACAGAGAACATGTATGCTATCTATCTAGGTTGGTATCTTTTCAAATTAGTAGGTTATAGATGTAGGATATATAATATAAACCTAAGGGTAACCACAAAGAAATTATTTTTAAAATATACAGAAATAAAAATGAGGACAGAATCAGTCAGATACATCACAAAAGATCAACTATATACAAAAGGAGGTTGCAAAAAAGGAAAAGAAAGATCAAAAAAATATATATGACATATAAAAACCAAAGGACAAAATGGCTGAAGTAAGTGCTGCCTTTACAGTAATAACAATGAATGTTAATGGACTAAACTTCCCAGTCAAAAGACATAGGTTGGTCACTGCCTAGACATCCCTGAAGGTAGGGAATGTGATTAAACTAGAGAAAGGGGTAGCAACATACAAGATGGAACTTAACGGAGGATTATGAATACTGAATCTCTATATAATTTCCTTTCTCTTAGTTGCTAGGATAATGGAATAGCTGAAGGGGGAGAACTGAAGTGGTGGAACTATAACCCATAGCATTCTTTGAAATTTGCTTTATTGTTGAATTTTAATTTGAAAGTTATCACCTTTTTGCATATGTTATATTTCACAATAAGGAAATAGCTGAAGCTGTGGTACTGTGACTCATAACATTTTTGGAAATTTCCAATGTAACTACTTGTTGGATCATACTTTGAAAGTTATTACCTTTTTGCATATGTGTTATATTTCACAATAAGGAAATAACTGAAACTGTGGAACTGTAACCCATAACATTCTTTGAAATTTGCTCTCTAACTACTTGTTAAATTGCACTTTGAAAGTCATCACTTCTATGTATATATGTTATATTCCACAATAAAAAACATGGAAAAAAAAGACATAGGTTGGCAGAATGGATAAAAAAGCATGATCCAACTACATGCTATTTACAAGAAACTCACCTCAGAACCAAAGACACAGGTTGAAAGTGAAGGGTTGTAAAAAGATATTCCATGCAAATAGTAACCAAAATAGAGCTGGAGTAGCTACACAAACATTAAACAAAATAGACTTTAAGTCAAAAGTTGTTATAAGAGACAAAGAAAGACACTGTATTTATAAAAGGGGCAATCCACCAAGAAGAATTAACAATCATAAATATTTATGTATCTAATCACAGTGCCCTAAAATACATGAAGCAAACACTGGCAAAACTGAAGGGAGAAATAGACACCTCTACAATAATAGGTGGAGACATCAATACACCACTCTCATTAATACATAGAACATCTAGGCAGAAGATCAATAAGGAAACAGAGGACTTGAATAATATGATAAATGACCTAGACCTAACAGACAAATACAGAACATTGCACATTCAAATAGCAGGATATGCATTCTTCTCAAGTGCACACAGATGATTCTCCAGGATAAGACCACATGTTGGGTCAAAAAAAAAAGTCTCAATAAATTTACAAAGATTGAAATTATACAAAGCATTTTCTCTGACCACAATGGAATGAAGCTGGAAATCAATAACAGGTAGAGAACTGGAAAATCCACAAATACATGGAAGTTAAATTACATACTCTTAAACAATGAGTGGGTCAAAGAAGAAATTGCAAAGGAAATCAGTAAATATAACACAGCATATCAAAATTTATGGGATGCAGTTAAGGCAGTGCTGAGAGGGAAATTTATAGCCCTAAACAGAAGAAGGAGAAGAAGGAGAAGGGGGTGAGGGGGAGGGGGGAGGAGAGGGAGGAGGGGGAGGAGGGGGAGGAGGGGGAGAAAAAGAAGAAGAGGCAGCAACAGCAGCAGCAGCTAAAATCAATGACCTAACTTTATGCCTGGAGGAACTGGAAAAAGTATGGCAAACTAACTCCAAAGCAAGCAGAAGGAAATAAATAACAAAGATTAGAGCAGAAATAAATGAAATTGAGAATAAAAAAACAGTAGAGAGAATCAACAAAACCAAAAGTTGGTTCTTTGGATAGGTCAATAAAATTAACAACCCTTTAACTAAACTGACAAAGAAAAAAAGAAAGAAGGTGCAAATAAAATCAGCAATGAGAGGGAGGACATTACTACTGACCCCGCAGACATAAAAAGGATCTTAAGAAGATACTATAAACAACTGTATGCCAACGACTTAGACAACCTAGATGAAATGGACAAATTCCTAGAAACACACAAACAACCTGACTCTAGAAACAGAAGACCTCCACAGACCAATTACAAGCGATTGAATCAGTCATCAAAGACCTCCAACAAAAAAAAGCCCAGGACCAGATGGCTTCACAGGTGAATTCTACGAATCATTCCAAGAAGAATTAATGCCAATCCTGCTCAAACTCTTCCAAAAAATTGAAAAGGAGGGAACACCACCTAACTTATCTAAGAGGTCAGAATCACCCTAATACCAAAGCCAGATAAAGATAATACAAGAAAAAAAAAATACAATTTTTCTTATGAATATAGATGCAAAAATCCTCAAAAAATACTTGCAAATTGAATCCAACAGCACAACAAAAGAATTAGACACCATGACCAAGTAGGTTTTATCCCAGGTATGCAAGGGTGGTTCAATACAAGAAAATCAATTAATGTAATACACCATGTTAACAAAACAAAGGGGAAAAAACACATGATCGTCTCCATTGTCACAGAAAAGGCATTTGACAAAGTCCTTTCTTGATAAAAACACTTAGACAAATAGGAATAGAAGGAAACTTCCTCTACATGATAAAGGGCATATATGAAAAACCCACAGCTAACATCATACTCAATGGTGAAAGACTGAAAGCCTTCCCTCTAAGATCAGGAACAAGACAGGGATGCCCACTATCACCACTGTTATTCAACATTGTGCTAGAAGTTCTAGCTAAAGCAATTAGGCAAGAAAAAGAAACAAAAGGCATCCAAATTGAAAAAAAAGAAGTATAACTTTCACTATTTCCAGATGACATGATCCTATACACAGAAAGTCCCAAAAAACTACAACAAAATGGTGGAATACAAGCCAAAATTAGTAGTGTTTCTATACACTAGTAATGAGCAATCTGAGGAGAAAATCAAGAAAAAAAAATTCCATTTACAATAGCAAGCAAAAAATCAAATATCTAGGAATAAATTTAACCAAGGACATAAAGGATTTATACACAGAAAACTACAAAACATTGCTAAAAGAAATCAAGGAAGACCTAAATAAATGGAAGGACATTCTGTGTTTTGGATTGGAAGACTAACTATCATTAATAGGTCAATTCAACCCAAAAAGATGTACAGGTTCAATACAAAATTTCAACAATCAAAATTTCAATAGCTTACTTTGCTGAAATGGAAAAGCCAACCATCAAATTTATTTGGAAGGCTAAGGGGCCTCCAAAAGCCAAAAACATCTTGAAAAAGAACAGAGTTGGAGGACTTACACTTCCTGACTTCAAAACATATTACAGAGGAGGCGGGGCAAGATGGAGGACTGGTGAGCTGTATGTTTTAGTTACTCCTCCAGGAAAGTAGGTAGAAAGCCAGGAACTGCGGGGACTGGACACCACAGAGCAATCTGACTTTGGGCATACTTCATACAACACTCGTGAAAACGTCGAACTGCTGAGATCAGCGAAATCTGTAAGTTTTTGCGGCCAGGGGACCCGCGCCCCTCCCTGCCAGGCTCAGTCCCGTGGGAGGAGGGGCTGTCAGCTCCGGGAAGGAGAAGGGAGAACTGCAGTGGCAGCCCTTATCGGAAACTCATTCTACTGATCCAAACTCCAACCATAGATAGACTGAGACCAGACACCAGAGAATCTGAGAGCAGCCAGCCCAGCAGAGAGGAGACAGGCATAGAAAAAAAAAAAACAACTCGAAAAACTCCAAAATAAAAGCGGAGGATTTTTGGAGTTCTGGTGAACATAGAAAGGGGAAGGGCGGAGCTCAGGCCCTGAGGTGCATATGCAAATCCTGAAGAAAAGCTGATCTCTCTGCCCTGTGGACCTTTCCTTAATGGCCCTGGTTGCTTTGTCTCTTAGCATTTCAATAACCCATTAGATCTCTGAGGAGGGCCCTTTTTTTTTTTTTTTTTTTTTAATCCTTTTTTCTTTTTCTAAAACAATTACTCTAAGAAGCCCAATACAGAAAGCTTCAAAGACTTGCAATTTGGGCATGTCAAGTCAAGAGCAGAACTAAGAGAGCTCTAAGACAAAAGGCAATAATCCAGTGGCTGAGAAAATTCACTAAACACCACAACTTCCCAAGAAAGGGGGGGTGTCCGCTCACAGCCTTCATCCTGGTGGACAGGAAACACTCCTGCCCATCACCAGCCCCATAGCCCAGAGCTGCCCCAGACAACCCAGTGTGACGGAAGTGCTTCAAATAACAGGCACACACCACAAAACTGGGCGTGGACATTAGCCTTCCCTGCAACCTCAGCTGATTGTCCCAGAGATGGGAAGGTGGAGCAGTGTGAATTAACAAAGCCCCATTCAGCCATCATTTCAGCAGACTGGGAGCCTCCCTACACAGCCCAGCAGCCCAGAACTGCCCTGGGGGGACGGCACTCACCTGTGACATAGCACAGTCATCCCTCAACAGAGGACCCGGGGTGCACGGCCTGGAAGAGGGGCCCACTTGCAAGTCTCAGGAGCCATACGCCAATACCAAGGACTTGTGGGTCAGTGGCAGAGACAAACTGTGGCAGGACTGAACTGAAGGATTAGACTATTGCAGCAGCATTAAAACTCTAGGATCACCAGGGAGATTTGATTGTTAGGGCCACCCCCCCTCCCTGACTGCCCAGAAACACGCCCCATATACAGGGCAGGCAACACCAACTACACACGCAAGCCTGATACACCAATTGGACCCCACAAGACTCACTCCCCCACTCACCAAAAAGGCTAAGCAGGGGAGAACTGGCTTGTGGAGAACAGGTGGCTCGTGGACGCCACCTGCTGGTTAGTTAGAGAAAGTGTACTCCACGAAGCTGTAGATCTGATAAATTAGAGATAAGGACTTCAATAGGTCTACAAATCCTAAAAGAACCCTATCAAGTTCAGCAAATGCCACGAGGCCAAAAACAACAGAAAATTATAAAGCATATGAAAAAACCAGACGATATGGATAACCCAAGCCCAAGCACCCAAATCAAAAGATCAGAAGAGACACAGCACCTAGAGCAGCTACTCAAAGAACTAAAGATGAACAATGAGACCATAGTACGGGATACAAAGGAAATCAAGAAGACCCTAGAAGAGCATAAAGAAGACACTGCAAGACTAAATAAAAAAATGGATGATCTTATGGAAATTAAAGAAACTGTTGACCAAATTAAAAAGATTCTGGACACTCATAGTACAAGACTAGAGGAAGTTGAACAACGAATCAGTGACCTGGAAGATGACAGAATGGAAAATGAAAGCATAAAAGAAAGAATGGGGAAAAAAATTGAAAAAATCGAAATGGACCTCAGGGATATGATAGATAATATGAAACATCTGAATATAAGACTCATTGGTGTCCCAGAAGGGGAAGAAAAGGGTAAAGGTCTAGGAAGAGTATTCAAAGAAATTGTTGGGGAAAACTTCCCAAATCTTCTAACAACATAAATACACAAATCATAAATGCTCAGCGAACTCCAAATAGAATAAATCCAAATAAACCCACTCCGAGACATATACTGATCACACTGTCAAACACAGAAGAGAAGGAGCAAGTTCTGAAAGCAGCAAGAGAAAAGCAATTCACCACATACAAAGGAAACAGCATAAGACTAAGTAGTGACTACTCAGCAGCCACCATGGAGGCAAGAAGGCAGTGGCACGATATATTTAAAATTCTGAGTGAGAAAAATTTCCAGCCAAGAATACTTTATCCAGCAAAACTCTCCTTCAAATTTGAGGGAGAGCTTAAATTTTTCACAGACAAACAAATGCTGAGAGAATTTGCTAACAAGAGACCTGCCCTACTGGAGATACTAAAGGGAGCCCTGCAGACAGAGAAACAAAGAAAGGACAGAGAGACTTGGAGAAAGGTTCAGTGCTAAAGAGATTCGGTATGGGTACAATAAAGGATATTAAGAGAGAGAGGGAAAAATATGACAAACATAAACCAAAGCATAAGATGGCTGATTCAAGAAATGCCTTCACGGTTACAACGTTGAATGTAAATGGATTAAACTCCCCAATTAAAAGATATAGATTCGCAGAATGGATCAAAAAAAAATGAACCATCAATATGTTGCATACAAGAGACTCATCTTAGACACAGGGACACAAAGAAACTGAAAGTGAAAGGATGGAAAAAAATATTTCATGCAAGCTACAGCCAAAAGAAAGCAGGTTTAGCAATATTAATCTCAGATAAAATAGACTTCAAATGCAGGGATGTTTTGAGAGACAAAGAAGGCCACTACATACTAATAAAAGGGGCAATTTAGCAAGAAGAAATAACAATCGTAAATGTCTATGCACCCAATCAAGGTGCCACAAAATACATGAGAGAACACTGGCAAAACTAAAGGAAGCAATTGATGTTTCCACAATAATTGTGGGAGACTTCAACACATCACTCTCTCCTATAGATAGATCAACCAGACAGAAGACGAATAAGGAAATTGAAAACCTAAACAATCTGATAAATGAATTAGATTTAACAGACATATACAGGACATTACATCCCAAATCACCAGGATACACATACTTTTCTAGTGCTCACGGAACTTTCTCCAGAATAGATCATATGCTGGGACATAAAACAAGCCTCAGTAAATTTAAAAAGATTGAAATTATTCAAAGCACATTCTCTGACCACAATGGAATACAATTAGAAGTCAACAACCATCAGAAACTTGGAAAATTCACAAATACCTGGAGGTTAAACAACACACTCCTAAACAATCAGTGGGTTAAAGAAGAAATAGCAAGAGAAATTGCTAAATATATAGAGATGAATGAAAATGAGAACACAACATACCAAAACCTATGGGATGCAGCAAAAGCAGTGCTAAGGGGGAAATTTATAGCACTAAACGCATATATTAAAAAGGAAGAAAGAGCCAAAATCAAAGAACTAATGGATCAACTGAAGAAGCTAGAAAATGAACAGCAAACCAATCCTAAACCAAGTAGAAGAAAAGAAATAACAAGGATTAAAGCAGAAATAAATGACATAGAGAACAAAAAAACAATAGAGAGGATAAATATCACCAAAAGTTGGTTCTTTGAGAAGATCAACAAGATTGACAAGCCGCTAGCTGGACTGACAAAATCAAAAAGAGAGAAGACCCATATAAACAAAATCATGAATGAAAAAGGTGACATAACTGCAGATCCTGAAGAAATTAAAAAAATTATAAGAGGATATTATGAACAACTGTATGGCAACAAACTGGATAATGCAGAAGAAATGGACAATTTCCTGGAAACATATGAACAACCTAGACTGACCAGAGAAGAAATAGAAGACCTCAACCAACCCATCACAAGCAAAGAGATCCAATCAGTCATCAAAAATCTTCCCACAAATAAATGCCCAGGGCCAGATGGCTTCACAGGGGAATTCTACCAAACTTTCCAGAAAGAACTGACACCAATCTTACTCAAACTCTTTCAAAACATTGAAGAAAATGGAATACTACCTAATTCATTTTATGAAGCTAACATCAATCTAATACCAAAACCAGGCAAAGATGCTACAAAAAAGGAAAACTACCGGCCAATCTCCTTAATGAATATAGATGCAAAAATCCTCAACAAAATACTTGCAAATCGAATCCAAAGACACATTAAAAAAATCATACACCATGACCAAGTGGGGTTCATTCCAGGCATGCAAGGATGGTTCAACATAAGAAAATCAATCAATGTATTACAACACATTAACAAGTCAAAAGGGAAAAATTAATTGATCATCTCAATAGATGCTGAAAAAGCATTTGACAAAATCCAACATCCCTTTTTGATAAAAACATTTCAAAAGGTAGGAATTGAAGGAAACTTCCTCAATATGATAAAGAGCATATATGAAAAACCCACAGCCAGCATAGTACTCAATGTTGAGAGACTGAAAGCCTTCCCTCTAAGATCAGGAACAAGACAAAGATGCCCGCTGTCACCACTGTTATTCAACATTGTGCTGGAAGTGCTAGCCAGGGCAATCCGGCAAGACAAAGAAATAAAAGGCATCCAAATTGGAAAAGAAGAAGTAAAACTGTCATCGTTTGCAGATGATATGATCTTATATCTAGAAAACCCTGAGAAATCGACGATACAGCTACTAGAGCTAATAAACAAATTTAGCAAAGTAGTAGGATACAAGATTAATGCACAGAAGTCAGTAATGTTTCTATATGCTAGAAATGAACAAACTGAAGAGACACTCAAGAAAAAGATACCATTTTCAATAGCAACTAAAAAAATCAAGTACCTAGGAATAAACTTAACCAAAGATGTAAAAGACCTATACAAAGAAAACTACATAACTCTACTAAAAGAAATAGAAGGGGACCTTAAAAGATGGAAAAATATTCCATGTTCATGGATAGGAAGGCTAAATGTCATTAAGATGTCAATTCTACCCAAATTCATCTACAGATTCAATGCAATCCCAATCAAAATTCCAACAACCTACTTTGCAGACTTGGAAAAGCTAGTTATCAAATTTATTTGGAAAGGGAAGATGCCTCGAATTGCTAAAGACACTCTGAAAAAGAAAAACGAAGTGGGAGGACTTACCCTCCCTGACTTTGAAGCTTATTATAAAGCCACAGTTGCCAAAACAGCATGGTACTGGCACAAAGATAGACATACAGATCAATGGAATCGAATTGAGAATTCAGAGATAGACCCTCAGATCTATGGCCGACTGATCTTTGATAAGGCCCCCAACGTCACTGAACTGAGTCATAATGGTCTTTTCAACAAATGGGGCTGGGAGAGTTGGATATCCATATCCAAAAGAATGAAAGAGGACCCCTACCTCACCCCCTACACAAAAATTAACTCAAAATGAACCAAAGATCTCAATATAAAAGAAAGTACCATAAAACTCCTAGAAGATAATGTAGGAAAACATCTTCAAGACCTTGTATTAGGCGGCCACTTCCTAGACTTTACACCCAAAGCACAAGCAACAAAAGAGAAAATAGATAAATGGGAACTCCTCAAGCTTAGAAGTTTCTGCACCTCAAAGGAATTTCTCAAAAAGGTAAAGAGGCAGCCAACTCAATGGGAAAAAATTTTTGGAAACCATGTATCTGACAAAAGACTGATATCTTGCATATACAAAGAAATCCTACAACTCAATGACAATAGTACAGACACCCCAATTATAAAATGGGCAAAAGATATGAAAAGACAGTTCTCTGAAGAGGAAATACAAATGGCCAAGAAACACATGAAAAAATGTTCAGCTTCACTAGCTATTAGAGAGATGCAAATTAAGACCACAATGAGATACCATCTAACACCGATTAGAATGGCTGCCATTAAACAAACAGGAAACTACAAATGTTGGAGGGGATGTGGAGAAATTGGGACTCTTATTCATTGTTGGTGGGACAGTATAATGGTTCAGCCACTCTGGAAGTCAGTCTGGCAGTTCCTTAGAAAACTAGATATAGAGTTACCATTCGATCCAGCGATTGCACTTCTCGGTATATACCCGGAAGATCGGAAAGCAGTGACACGAACACATATCTGCATGCCAATGTTCATAGCAGCATTATTCACAATTACCAAGAGATGGAAACAACCCAAATGTCCTTCAACAGATGAGTGGATAAATAAAATGTGGTATATACACACGATGGAATACTACACAGCAGTAAGAAGGAACGATCTCGTGAAACATATGACAACATGGATGAACCTTGAAGACATAATGCTGAGCGAAATAAGCCAGGCACAAAAAGAGAAATATTATATGCTACCACTAATGTGAACTTTGAAAAATGTAAAACAAATGGTTTATAATGTAGAATGTAGTGGAACTAGCAGTAGAGAGCAATTAAGGAATGGGGAACAATAATCCAAGAAGAACAGATAAGCTATTTAACGTTCTGGGGATGTCCAGGAATGACTATGGTCTGTTAATTTCTGATGGATATAGTAGGAACAAGTTCACAGAAATGTTGCTATATTAGGTAACTTTCTTGGGGTAAAGTAGGAACATGTTGGAAGTTAAGCAGTTATCTTAGGTTAATTGTCTTTTTCTTACTCCCTTGTTATGGTCTCTTTGAAATGTTCTTTTATTGTATGTTTGTTTTCTTTTTAACTTTTTTTTTTCATACAGTTGATTTAAAAAAGAAGGGAAAGTTAAAAAAAAAAAAAAAAAAAAAAAAAAGGAAAAAAAATATGTAGTGGCCCCTTGAGGAGCCTGTGGAGAATGCAGGGGAATTCGCCTACCCCACCTCCATGATTGCTAACATGACCACAGACATAGGGGACTGCTGGTTTGATGGGTTGAGCCCTCTACCATAAGTTTTACCCTTGGGAAGACGGTTGCTGCAAAGGAGAGGCTAGGCCTCCCTATGGTTGTGCCTAAGAGCCTCCTCCCGAATGCCTCTTTGTTGCTCAGATGTGGCCCTCTCTCTCTGGCTAAGCCAACTTGAAAGGTGAAATCACTACCCTCCCCCGTACGTGGGATCAGACACCCAGGGGAGTGAATCTCCCTGGCAACGTGGAATATGACTCCCGGGGAGGAATGTAGACCTGGCATCATGGGACGGAGAACATCTTCTTGACCAAAAGGGGGATGTGAAAGGAAATGAAATAAGCTTCAGTGGCAGAGAGATTCCAAAAGGAGCCGAGAGGTCACTCTGGTGGGCACTCTTACGGACACTTTAGACAACCCTTTTTAGGTTCTAAAGAATTGGGGTAGCTGGTGGTGGATACCTGAAACTGTCAAACTACAGCCCAGAACCCATGAATCTCGAAGACAGTTGTATAAAAATGTAGCTTGTGAGGGGTGACAATGGGATTGGGAAAGCCATAAGGACCACACTCCACTTTGTCTAGTTTATGGATGGAGGAGTAGAAAAATAGGGGAAGGAAACAAACAGACAAAGGTACCCAGTGTTCTTTTTTACTTCAATTGCTCTTTTTCACTCTAATTATTATTCTTGTTATTTTTGTATGTGTGCTAATCAAGGTGTCAGGGATTGATTTAGGTGATGAATGTACAACTATGTAATGGTACTGTAAACAATCGAAAGTACGATTTGTTTTGTATGACTGCATGGTATGTGAATATATCTCAATAAAATGAAGATTTAAAAAAAAACATATTACAAAGCTACAATGGTCAAAACAGCATGGTACTGGCACAAGGATACATATATTGACCAATGGAATTGAATTGAGAGTTAAGAAATGGACCCTCAAATCTATGACCAATTGATTTTTCACAAGTCTGCCAAGACCTCTCAATTGGGGAAGAATAGTCTCTTTAACAAATGGTGCTGGGAGAACTGGATATCCATAAGCAAAATAATGAGTTAAAAAATTAACTCAAAATGGATCAAAGACCTAAATATAAGAACCAAGACTATAAAATTCCTAGAAGAAAATGTGGGGACGCATCTTCACAATCTTGTGTTATGCAATGGTTTCTTAGACTTGACACCCAAAACACAAGCAATGACAGAAAAAATAGATAAATGGGACAGCCTCAAAATTAAAAATTTTTGTGCATCAAAAGGCTTTGTAACAGAAGTGAAAAGACAACCTTCTCAATGGGAGAAAATATTTGGAAACCACATATCTAATAAAGGATTAATATCCAATATATATATGAAAAAATCCTTCAACTTAACAGTAAAAAGACAAACAATACAATTTAAAAATGGGTAAAAGACTTGAATAGACATTTTACCAAAGAGGATTTACAAATGGCCAAAAACCACATGAAAAGATGCTCACCATCACTAGCTGTTAGGGAAATGCAAGTCCAAAACCACAATGAGTTATCATTTCATACCCACTAGAATGCCTACTATTTTAAAAAAATAGAAAACTGCAAGTGTTGGGGAGAATGTGGAGAAATAGGAACATTCATTCATTGCTGGCAGGAATGTAAAATGGTGCAGCCACTGTGGAGACAGTTTGGCAGTTCCTCAGGAAGCTAGGTATAGAATTACCATACGATCCAGCAATCCTGCTACTAGGTACATATCCAGAAAAACTGAAAGCAGGGACTTGAACAGATATTTTCACAGTGGCATTATTCACAATTGCCAAAAGATGGAAGCAACCCAAATGTCTATCAACAGATGAAAGGATACACAAATTGTGGCATATATATACACAATGGAATATTATCCAGCAGTGAGAAGGAAGGAAGTCCTGATACATGTGACAACATGGAAGAACCTTGAGGACATTATGCTGAGTGAAATAAGCCAGACACAAAAGGACAAATATTGTATGATCTCACTGATTTGAACTAATTATAATAAGTAAACTAATAGAGTTAGAATCTAGACTATAGGTTACCAGGGAATAGACTGGGGTTAGAGAACAGACCCTTGATGCATAATTTGTACAGAATTTCTAGTTAGGTTGATTGTAAAGGTTTGGAAATGAATGGTGGTGATGGCAGCACATTATTGCGAGTCTAATTAATAGCACTGAATTATATAGGTAAAAGAAGTTAAAAAGGGAAACTTTAGGTCATATATGTTACTAGACTAAAAATTAAAAGATAAAGTATAGAACTGTATAACAGTGAATCTTATTGTAGATGGACTATAGTTAATAGTACAAGTATAAGAATGTTCTTTCATGAATCATAACAAATGTATGACACTAATACAAGGTGTTAATAATTGGGTGGTATATGGAAAAATGCAACTAATGTAAACTAGGGACAATAGTACTATTTTAGTAATTTTTTATCAATTGTAACAAAGGTAATTATTTTTTAAAAAATTAGTACAATTACAAAAAAGTGCTATCATCAATTGTAACAAATGTTCCACATCACTGCAAAGTGTTGGTGGTGGGGTGGTATATGGGAATCCATTTTTCTGCATGACTGATCTGTAAACGTAACTTCTCCAATTAAAAAAAAAAAAAATTTTTTTAAGTAGTAGTGATTGTCCTTAAGTGAATTTGGCTCTGGGTCTCAGAGGCTGGCAAACACAGAGAAACTGAATCATCTCCTCCTCTCATCTTAGACATGAGGTTGGCTCACTGCAAGGACCCAGATGGGACCCAGACGGGAAAGGGGGGAGTGCGGTGCTGATGCCACGCCCTGCCCCGCATCCCAGCCTGGAACCCGTAGTTCACAGCAGGAGCCAGGGAAGGCCTTGGTTACCGAGGAGTAAAGAGCCCGGCCCAGGCAGCTGCCCACCTTCGCCGTAGCCGTTGCCCCGGTGCTGGCCGTGGGGACCGTTGGAGTAGTAGAAGCCGTTGTAGAAGGGCAGTCCAGAGATGCTGGGCAGCGGGAGCAGCAGGACCAGGAGCAGCAGGCTCATCGCAACTTGCAGGGCCGGGGTCTAGTGTGTCCTGTGCAAGGCTGGGGCCCGGGGCAAACTGGGAAGAAGAAAACAAGACAATTAGGGAAGCCCTGCCAGGGGGAGGAGCAGGGGTGGGAGGGCAAGGACCCCCTGTTCTAGCCCCGACTCATTCACTCAATAAGCAGTTATTTACGGAGCACCCACTATCTACTAGGCACAGTTCTTGGAGCCAAGAAGGTGGCAGCAACAAGTCAGACAAGCTGGGGAATAAGCAAGCATGCAGATGCTAAGAAGGAATGAGTAGGTGGCAAAAAGATCCTGGAGAAAATTAAGCAGGATTATGACTGCACCAACATTTCCCAAGTGAATGTTTGAATTTGGGAGGTTGTGAACAGCGTTTGTTTAGTGGAAATCAAATAGACTAGACTAGACAATATCAAGTGCATGGCATATACTGAAGATAAGTCCTGCGTTGTGAAACTTTTGTTGCAGTCCAGAAGTGTCTGGGATGGGGAGAGTCACAATGTGAAATTTATTCTTACTCTGGGTCAAAGTAAAAAAGAAAAATTGAAAAATACCATGTGACAGCACATCTAGGGGGCTGCTCCCGGTTTAACAGATACTCGAATAAAACAGGCAGCCAGCTCATGGGCTATAGTCTGCCAATTTGATCTTTTTAACTATTGCATCAAAATATTATGCCTTGGTTACTGAGTTTTTTGGGCACCCCCCTTAAACTGTGCCCCCAAAGCAAGTGCCTCAATCAGCTTACCCAAGTTCTGGCCCTGCTCACCAGCCATTGACTGAGCGCTCTCGAAGATTCAAGGACCAAATATTTCCTTGGAGGAGCTCAGTCTAGGGAGGGGCAAAGAGTCATAGACAGACAGTCACGATGCTGAGTGATAAGTACCAAGATGGAGGTGAAAAAGGAGTGTCAAAACTAAACCCAAGTCACAGATGTTAACCAGGTGCAGTCAGGTTTACCCAGCCCAGAGAGGGTATAGAGGGGGCTGGGGGGGTGCAGGCAGGATGTTCCCCATTTGCCCCCTAAATACATGCCCAGATCCACGATCAGCCCTCCTCAGCCATGCTCTGATCCCTGTGGGTCATTTTCCTGGGCCCCTTGCCCTCTGGCTTCCAGCTGGATTCAGCCAGTGGGAGGTGCCGACAGGAGAGAGAGAACATGGGGTATTTCTTCCTGGCTCCCTCCAGCCCCAGTGCCTCTGGCATAGTTTCCTCTCTGCATTCTTTTGTCCCTTCAAGACCACAGCTCCTGCCAGAGAGCCCCTTGCCCTGGCGCCTGCATCCCAGGGCTCTGTAATGCTATTTCCTCCCAGCTCCCCTCCAGGTCTGGGAGGTGGTGACTGCCATTGCTTGACTCTCAGTCCTCCAGCTCCCCTGTTTATTCCTTTCACCATGCTCTCTAGAAGTAGTCTAAACTTCAGAAACCATATGAAGCTAAAGAAGCAGGGGTGAATCCTGCTGCTAAGGGAGAAAGAGGTGAGGGGGTCATCAGAACCAGCATCCAGAGGCCCTTGGATGTCAGGGCCAGAAATCTGCCCTTTCTCCCAAAGGCCCTAGAGTTCCAATGCTGGCTTTAAGCAGAGGAGCTGCAGGGTTATGCCCACCTCTTGGAAACATCCCCCTGAAGGCTGCTTGGAAGGTAGACTGTGAGCAGCAAGACTTAAGTAACGGCAGCCATTTGAAAGCGTAACCATGATTATCACGGAGTGATGCACAAAAATGCTTAGGGTGCAATTTAAAATGGACAGAGAAAAACATAAAATCGCCACTCTTCTATGATTGCAAATCTGTGGGCTTATGAATGCCTGAGGAATCAGAGGGGCAGGAACCCCAAAAAGAAAGAAGGGGAGGGAAGGAAAAGAGAGAAAGACGGAAAGTGGGGGAAGAAAGGAAGGGAGGGAGAAAAGCATTGGCTTGTAAGGGTGATAGGATTGGGGAAGAAACATTTTTGTTTCTAGGAGAACAGTTAGAAGCTCTTGCTGGAGCCGAGGGAATGCATGGGGAGGAAGTTGAGGGCAGACTCCTCAGTTCTCCTACACATCTTCGCAGAGAAGCCCAGACCTGCCCTGCTGTGCTGTGCTGTGCAGCCACAGCCAGGACACTGCCCACTCTGAGGCCCCTCTTCCAGTCCAAGAGGAATTTCCTGCTGACACCTGTGAAGCCCCATGGCAACACGGATCTGGGCAGCCTAAATACAGTCAGGCAACCTGGTGGAGAAGCTTGGGGACAGGAAGATCCAGGTTCAAAACCCCACCTCCACTACTCATTAGCTGGGTGATTCTGGGCAGGCTTCTTCATTTGTGAAATGGAGATCATAAGACTCACCGTGGCAGGCTGCTGGCTGTCCACCAATACATTCTACTTCTCTCCTATAGTAATGGAGTTCTAAATAGGTGCATGGCCACTTGTCAAAGGCCATGTTTGCAGCTACAGAAACCATATGACTAAGTTCTGGCCAATGGAAGTGGGCAGGAAACATGGGTGACACGTCTGGGTCCTGCAGTTAGAACAATTAGGGATGCCTTTCCCTGGTGTTCATTACCCCAGCCAGCTGGCTGAAACACTGTGGCAACTAGCAGAGCCTTTAGACTCAGACAGAAGCCAAGGATGGAATGGCAGAGCTGCCCCACCAGCCCTGAACCTCATTCACCTGCACTTCCCATGAGAGAAACAAAGCTCTATCGTATTGAAGCCATGTTCTGGGTCTTTGTGGGAACACAGTTTAGCTTCATCTGGCAATACACTCTCTTCATAGGGTTGCTATGGTCATCATAAAAATGTTACTAGCTGACTTTAACAAGCGTTTACTATCTCGTTTAATCCTCACCACAACCCTAGAAGGAGGACCTGTTACCATCCCCCATTTTACAGATGGGAAAACCAAGGGACAGAGAGGTTAAGTAACCTGCCCAAGGTCATCCAGCTAGGAAGTGGCAGAGACAAGATTTGAACACTGTGCAGCTCCAAAGCCCAGAACCACTATATTAATTTCAGGGAGGTGACGTATGCATAGTACACAGCCTGGCCCTGAGTGAGCCTTTGTAGGAGTTAATTTTCTTTCCCTTCCTTAAAGCTCCACATTTGGAACCAGGAGAGAAGTGGAATGGGGATTGAGAGTCTTGTCAACACTGAGCCAGGGGTCTCGGGGTCTACCTCATCCCTGGGCACCCACAGCAGAAGTCCTCTTGCCCCCCAAAGCCTTCTCAAGCAGAAGGGCTCCCCCGCCTCCATCTGCAACTGTTCAGCCTCTCACAGCAGCTCATCCTGCACAGTGAGAAAGGGCTCCCATGGGATGAGCAAAGCCAGGGATTTCCACCACAAAGTGATACTTGGATCCCTGAAAAAAGTTGAGGCAGATCACTCATAACAGTTAACTTTGTAACCAGAGCACTAACAAAGACAAGAGCAATCCTAATGAAAAACACCAGCACGTTAAATCTCCACTGACATTTGCACCCGGTGTCCCATGTCCCGTCAATCAGCCCTTTGCAGGCTTCACCCCTGGGGCAAGTGCTCTCCTTCCTGCAAGACACAGGCCCTTGGGACATTTGATTCCAAAAGAGAACAGATTTACCAAAATTAAAAATCTGATAAAGGGCGAAGTTACCTTCTTCAATCATTTTTTTTTTAAACACAGGAAAATGTCTTTGCAACTTCATCTGATTCCTAGTTTTATCAGAAAACTTTATGTTGTGGAAAGTGTAGCAGTTCTCAAGCAGCTAAGCCAGTGATACAGGCATCTCTCATTCACCAAATCTGTTGCATCCTTGAGTTGGGATAGTGAGAGTTTAGATATTGAGACTTTGGAGAATTCAGATAGCAGGGATGTTGTATTATCCAAATCTATTTGTTTGCTGAGTTTTTGACAGTAAATAGCAAAAGCTTAGACAGTGAGGGACAGCTGTGTGTATACTAAAGAAAGGCATTTCTGCAAGACTTCCAGTATTTATCTCTCACGGAATTCATACATTGCTAAGGCTTGCTCTTTAATTGTAAGAAAGGTTGTTATGGTCACTTAAAACATCAACATGCTGGGAAAAATCACCACCAAACCAACGTGATTGCACGGTTATCCTGACATCGTTCCCCCTTCCTACCAATCATGGATGAGGAAATTCACAATCCAGAAACGCACTGAGACAGACAGTCTCACTGTCTGGTGCCCGCTGGTGAGCTCTGCCTTCAGCAGCCACAGGGAGCGAGCCTCAGGGGCACCCCTTCCCAGCCTCAGAGACTTTCGGCACACACTCACAAGCTCACGCCTGGGTGCCACACAATCTCCTAGAATTTCAAAGGGCTCCTTCATCCAGCATTTCCCTTGACCCCCCATGGTCGACAAAAATTTTATTCACCCCATTTAATCCACAGGTGAACAGAGGCACAGAGACAGGAAGTAACTGTCCAAAGATCACACAGCCAAGAGGTTGAAGAGGCAGGACTATTGAACTCTTTTCAGCCACCCTCTCCCTACTGAATAATGATTTGTCACCTTTAAGGTCTGCATCCCACTTGTCAAGTCACTCTCATGGATGTCATTGTCTGCACGCCTCACAGTGTCAGAATTATGATGCCCAGTGTACAGACAAGGAAACCAAGGCTCAGAAATGCTAAGGTGCTCAACTAAGTTTCCCTGGGGTAATAGATGAAAGAGCTGGGGCTTGATTTCATTCATTCAACAAATATTTATTGTGTATCCACCATGTGCCAGGCACAGTTCTAGGCATTAGGGACACAAAAAAGAAATCCTCATCGAGTTTATATTCTAGTGGGGGAGATGCACAAAAAACTCAATGTGTGATGCGCATGATAGAGAAAGATGAAGCCAGGGAAGGGGTACTCCTTTAGACAGGGGGATCGGGGAGAACAGAGAAGGGGATGTACAGGGAAGGTGTAAGCCTTGGAAATCTTGGGGGAAGAACATTCCAGGGAGACAGATCAGCACATGCAAAAGGCTTCTGGCAAGAATAGCTTGGAGGCCAGTGAGGCTGGCGCCCAGGGACTGAGGGAAAGAGTGGCAGAAAATGATGTCCAAATGGCAGCCAAAGGCCCCATGTTATTCTAAGAAGGGGAGTCCCTGAAGAGTTTTCAGCAGAGGAGTGACATGAATCTGATTTACATTCTAAAAGGATCATTCATTAGGGCATATTCATTCATTCATCTCAAATCAAATGCACTTCCTCACCCTGGCTGCTTGTTTCCAAGCTAAAAACTCCTCTCTCCAGCACTTTCTGTAAGACCGGCTTCCAACCCCTCTCCAATCAGGGCACCCACCTTCATTTAGTCTCTGGTTTATTAATCCTACCTCAAGTGGAAGAGTGTGATCTGGATCAAAGTCCCTCTTTGCTGGATGAAAACTCTACAGTCATATAACTTTGGAATGGTGGGGAGTCACCAAGAAAAACAAAATGAGTTCTGAAAAATATATATATCAGCCCTTTGCCCAAGAGCTACAACCCAGATGGAAGCCAAGTGTCCTTTCCTACCCCTCTTTGAGGGGGTGCAGAACACCCAAGGCTTCATGTTAGACTCACAGAGTTTAGATCCCGGCTCGGACACCTGCTAGTTGGGTGACCCTGCACAAATCATTTGACCTGTTACATCAAAGTTTCCTTGTCACAGGAAAGGATTAAAAGGAAGCTCAGGGGCTGAGGACAACAACGGCCCCAAGTGCCAGGGCTAATGCAGAGCAGAGTTCTGGTGGGAGTTAGAAGTGGTAAATATCACTTAGATGCCCCCTGCCCTGGTCCCATCCCTGACCACTCCCACTAAGGGGACAGTGGACAGCCTCCGCTCCTCCACCTGGCCAACCCAAACACCTGCTCTGCCTCTCAGGACAACCATAGAGCTCCCTGCAGGAAGGTCAAGACAGAATCCAGCCCAGCTACTTCAGCAGCAGGAAGGCTCCCCAAACCAGCTGGAGCTTTGCCTGTGCATCCAGACCTGGGCTCAGGGTTAGAGACAGATACACCCGCATCCTGGTACATGACCTTGGGCAAGTGACACAATCTCTCTCTGCCTCCATTTCCTCATCTGTAAAATAAGGATCATAATAGTCTCTCCTCACAGGGCTTTGGTGAGAATTATCTAAGATGAATTTTCTCCAGCCCCTGAAACACTGCAGGTGCTCAATGACTAGCAGCCAATATGTACTGACATAGTGGTTAAGCTATAATCAGATGGACCACCTGGCTTTGGTTCTGAACTCCACCCACTCACTAACAGTCTGTCATTGGGCAAGTTGTGGAGCCTCTCTGAACCTTAGTTTCTTCATCTGTAAAATGGGGATCACAACAATACCAACCAGAAAACATGTTTGTGAAGATTAAAGGGAGTCTGCTAAAAATATATTAGTTCTTATTACTACTCTTAACCCTTTACAAAGCAACATCTGACATCATTGGCTCTTTCTCCTCTCATCGCCTAGAAGAGCCAGCACCACTGCCTTCTGCTCACAGTTAGAGAAACTGAGGCCAAGGTGTGGAAATGAGTGAATAACCCAAGGCCTTATCATCTGTAAATAAGCGGAGCTTAGAGAAAATCTTGCCTCAAGACCCCTCCACACACCAGAACAATAAGCTGAGCCCTCACTTGGAGGGAGGTAGGTGCCTTACCCAGCCCCCTTCCCCACCTCTCCACTAGACTCCGCATCCTCACCGGACCACCCCGCATCCTCACCGGACCACCCCGGAGTAGAAGTTCCTCCAGACAACTGCAGAGGGTAGCAGCATTGCCCTCCAGGTCTTCACCTCCAGCCGGCTCTGGGCGAGGAATTTGACATCCGTGCCGCTTGTTTAGACAAGGCTTACAAGGTCTTTGAAACCCGCGGCCCCCGGAAAGTGGACGCCGGAGGGGTTTCCTACCAGCATTCCCAGCCCACCGGCCAATGCAGGGCCGCGGGAGAGGGGCCAGGGCGCCTCCCGGTCACCGCCCCCAGCTGCACAGAGCAGAGGCACTCCCGAGGTCAGCGGTGGACACTGCAGTCCAGAGGGGTCAGACGCTGCCGTGGCCACGCAGCGATTTGGTTGCAGGGTTGGATCCAAGTGCCCCTCGCTGTTTCCTTCCTGGCCACTCACAAGTGTCCCTCGCTGTTACGAAACGTAAATTCCTCCCTGGGCGACCCCATCTCGCACCTCTACCTTCCACTTTCCCTGCCCCTGGGCCTGGAACCGACGGGCATCCATTGCGTGTGCCCCGGGGCGGACAGAGCACGCCCGGCCGAGGCAGGGAGGCAGGTCCACTCGCCCGCGGCCTCGCTGATTGCCCTCAACCCCGCCCGGGGCTCCAGCGGCCCTCGGAGCAGTCGGGCAGATACCCCGGGGCAGAGACCCGCGCGCAGTGCGCTCTACTGGAGGCTGAGGGACCGGGACCGGACCAGTCGGGACGGAGGCGGGCGGCCCACGGCGGGAAAGGGACCGGAGCCCGGCAGTGGTCTCGGAGGCCCCCGGGTTCGCTCGGAGGTTGCCTCCTCGCGGCGCGCAGGCAGGTCGGCTTGACTGCCCGCGTCCCCGCGCTGCAACCACCCCACGCGCGCCGGGGGCGCCCCCAGCTGGCGAGCACAGCCCAGCGCCGCCGGGACTCGCAGGGCCCCGCTCACTTCCCCTGGCTCCTTCCAGGGACGCGTGGGGCCCCCGCTGGAGACCCAAAGCTGGGACGGGAGAACTCGGCCCGCAGAGGGCCTCAGGAGCCCGGCTACCCCCGGGCCCACGTACCGTCCCGAGGGGCTCCTAGACGGCTCGAGCGCTCGGAGCCGCAGGTTGTCCGGGTCCGAGGCAGCAGGCGGATTTGGAGATCTTGAACCGCCAGAAAGGAAGCGGCTTGGGAAGAAACCCCCGCGCTCCCGCCGGGCCAGCCCCTTAAAGGAACACACGCCCCTTTCCCTCCCAAGGGCTGGGCCCGAAGGGAGGAGTTGCTGCAGACTTGGGCAGCCACCAGATTCGGTTAGGGATCAGCCCCCGGCCCGCGGAGTCACTGGATGAACTAGGAAAGGAACGTCCAGGAATTCAGGCTGACACATCCTGGGAGAGAAGGTGAGTGGGGGGTTAGATGAGGGGCGTTTGTAGGAGAGGGTCCCATTAGAATGCTCTGGTTTGTCAAAAACATCAGGACTAAGTAATGGGAGGCCCTCTTCAGCCTCTGCAGGTGGGCTAAACACCGTCCCCCACGTACACACACACAAAGTAGGAGTGAGAATTCTGTGTCTTTTCCTCCCTCCATAGGAAGCAACAGGGCCACGGGCACACCTCCTGCCCGAGTATGACAATCATGAATTCGTCACCCAGACTCCAGTTCTGGCAGGCCTCTAAGTGTGGCTTGAATAAGTGACCCTGGGGGAGGGGAGGCACAGCATCTGGGTGCTCCCCACAGCTGGGCAAGGGTTTAAAACTGGTCTTTCAACAGGGGTCGGATCCTCCCTTGTGGAGCCTGACATTGGTCAGCACAGACACCTGGGAGGCCCCCTCCCAGGGCGCCTCTGTTTGGACAGGGTGTTTTCTTTCCCGTCCAGACCAATGGGAAGCCCTGGCCTGGACAGTCCTGTTATTTCCTCAGCAGAAAAACCTCAGGATGTCCTACAGCCTTCGCTGGCAGAAGGGCCGCAGGGTCACAGAGCTCAGAGCCTCTTCCTAAACACACCTCAAGACAGCCCTTGGGTGTGTGTATATGTATGTATGTTACGCAAACATACACAGACAAGAGCAGATGCAAACACAGCGAGTTCGTAGAGCCTCACAGAGCAGAGGGTAAATGCCCCCAGAGTGAATGCCAAGCTGGGCAGGCAAAGGGGAGCCAATGCAGGTTCCTCTGCAGGGGAGAGAAACACATCTGACCACTCTGTGCAGGAACAACTGGAGGGAAATAAACAAGGACCAATGAAGAAACTTTTGCAAGCTTCTCTAACATCGATGGCCAAGGTTTCTGGGGGGACCTCCGGGGGCCAGGCTTTGTATCAATGCTCATGTGCATTTTCTCATTTTGCCCCTATAAGGCCATGGAGTCAGCCCTGCTAGTTCCTTTTTATAGATGAAGGAACTGAGGTCCGGAAGGGTTACTCCAAGGTCACTTGGAGCCAGATTTGAGCACAAGTTGTCTGACTTTTGAGACTGGGAGCTCCTAATCACTCTGCTATATTTAAACGGGGGATGCAAAGGTGACAGAATCCTGCAGAGGCAGGGTCAGCAGGTCCCAGCGCTAACAGCTGCAGGTGTAGGGTAAGAAGTGGGCTGCAGGGAAGGTCAGCTTTGTTACAACCAGGTCAGCCAGGGTTCGCCAACGGGAAGACAGCGCTGGCTCTCAGGACTGTGGTCAGGAATAAAAAGGTAAAAAGGAGGCTGTCCAGGGAGAGAAGGAGCAGAGGAAGGGGTCAGGAGTGAGAGGATAAAAAGGCCCCAGGGGGAGTGTCCCAGGAGGGGGACATTATGGAAGGCCGTGGCCAACCCATTCAAGGCTCTAGAGGTGAAAGGAGGGAGGGACTGAGAGGTGACTGGCACTTCCAGAACCATCTGAGGTTTCCTGGGCCAGGTGAGTGCCTCATGACCACTGCCCACCAGCCCAGGAAGCCAGTCATCCAAAGAGACTGGCCCCAGAAAATAGTCAATGCAGTGAACAGGGGCGAGTTGACTGATGGGAGTGAAGCTCAGTCCTGACCCCCTCAGGGCTTTCTTAGTTTCCCCTTGCAGGGTCCAACATGGTTCAAGCTACAGTCAGTTGGCAGAAACATCCCAGAACCAAAGAGGCCGGGGAGAGATGTCTCTCCACCCCCCACCCCAACTATCTGCTAGTCCTCGGGGAAGCCAGAACCAGGATGGGGGATAGGAGATGCTCTCAGAGACCAGCACCCACCCAGAAAAACAGACTCCAAACCTGATCCACGCAGTTCCAGGCAGCTCTGAGGAGGAGCGCTTTGAGATAGGAACTAGTGTGCCAAAGGACCCCTAGGGCCAGGGAGCCCCACATACCCAGTTCACACCAAGCCCGCTGTCTGCACCTTTTATTCTGTCCCTGCTCAGCCAAGAAGCCCCGGCAACCCCAGCAACGGCGGCCCTCAGGAAGGAGCCACTTCCAGACTGGTTTCCTTAACAAGGTTCCAGTAAACCCAAGCCTTCCCTTTGGCAGCCAGAGGGCCAGATCTGCTGCCCAGAGGCGCCTGGGATGCAGTACATCATGGCTCCCTAAATTTGGTCCAGAAAATTAATCTTGTATCCCAACGCACCTTGTATCCAATAGGAGGGTGGTTTCCTAAGCCCCTTTCGCAGTCCTTCCTCTACCTGCCAGCCCCTCCCCAGATCACCAGGGCCCCCGGCCTGCACTGCCCCACCCACTGGCCACTTTTGAAGGTCCCTGCATAGGAGAGGGCAGAGACCACAAATACTCCCACCCCCCACAGTGTTTTCCTCTTGGCCCTGGAGTGAACATCCCAGTGGCCTCTCAGGAAACAGTGTGCTCAGCCAGGAGGCCTCGGGCCCGCTTGGTAGCCCCCTCCCTATCCCACACTGCACCCTCCGGTGGGCTTCCCAAAGCTCCAAGGGAGCTGGGCTCTCTGGGTTGCTAATACCTTCCCCGGACCACCACTCCAGTGGCAGAGAAGAAGACAGCTGCCAAGGGGGAAAGCCAGCAGCCAAGACCCATCTTCCCAACGTGGGAAGGAAGCAAAGGCAAGACGTACCATTAGTGGAGACCACTGCCTCTGAATCGGGCACACTCCAGGCCCCTCACCCTGCTGACGGCTGGGGCAGCAGCTCTGGCCCAGTGCCCAAGGGGTATGGAGGGTGGAGAACTGAGGGGAAGAGTTATAGCTATTTGTACGCAGGCAGGTGACCCTACAAATGCTGGGCTCAGGTGGGATCAGGGTGGAGCCAAAGCCCATTACGACGAAGCAATGATGGACCACAGTGAGAGTTCCAGTGGAGAATATAAATATATTTTGGAAGCTGCCTGTGTACTCTGAGGGTGAAGAACCAGCACAGAGGTCCCCCACCCAGCCCACCCACCTCCTCCCCCGACCCTGCGGACCCTCCCGTCACTACACCCGAGCAGCAGGTGGGCCTACCCCTCGCAGCCCAGCAATTCCACACGCAGGGTGATGCGGTTGTGCCAGGCCACGGGCAGGATGCGGATATAGCGGGCCTGGATGGGCGTCTCAAACACATTCTTCTTGTGGGAGTTATTGTCAAAGTTGCCAGAGAAGATCTGGAAGCAGAGGGGGTGTCAGAAGGACCCCTGGCCCGAGGTCAGGCTTCCAGGGCACCCCGAGAGTGGCGCGAGGAAGGCAGTGGGTAGACACTCACCCTGCTTTCCATGGCTCCCTGTTCCCTGTACTCAGTCCAGTTCTTGCCATCGTCACTGTAGGCCACCTTGTAGGCTGCCACGTACTGGATGTGGCCAAAGTCACGGGCCCCCTGGGTGACGATGCCCGTCACCCGCTTCGGGGAGCCCAGGTCAATCTACGGGAGAAACAAATTGCATTTTCTTTCCTTGGATCATCTCAAGAAAGGTGGTGGAGACACACGGGGGCTTGAATCTCAGCTTAGGGAACGCTACTTCACTTGGCTGAGCCTCAGTTTCCTCATCTACAAAATGGGCATAAATAATACCACCTCTTTGCCAGCACTGTGCTAGCACTTCACTGAAGGTGAAGCTCCAGATATTAGAGCCTGGGCCCGCCCTGCACAGGGACGGAAGAGGCCATGAGCCTCTAGGAGCACGGGCTGTTCTAAAGGCCCCCTGTGGATAGCCCTACTTGGGTCCTGACAAAGCCCAGTGGCAGGCAGCTACTCGCAGAAACCAACTCCACAGCATGCTCCTTTGGCGCCTGAGACAGGCCTCCTGGCCCCAGCCCCGAACTGTCCTGGGGAAATCTGCCAGCTGCCCCTGGACAAGCAGCCCCAAGACCCAAGCTCCAAACCCAACCTGCTGCCAGCCAGCAGGCAGGCCCAGGCAAACCCTAGTCATACTGGGACTGTTTCCTCACTGACAAAATGCGGTGGCGCTCTGGTTTTCTGTAACTCTCTGTATGTTTCCCAGTTTTAGCAAAATCCAAGGGCTGCCCTGGGTTCTCAGACACTGTGTCAGAGAATATGCGTTCTTTGCTCAGGCAGGAGTCCCAAGATGCTTAGGTCAAGTGTCCCCTTCCATCGTGTCCAGCTGTCAACCCTGGGGCAGCCAATGGGGGTGGTTCTATCCCTTCACGCGCTCACACACACACACACACTCACAAACACATGTCCTTTCTCCACTTGGGAGCCTTGGTGGAAGCAGCACTCAGCTCCCCCCCTTTCTCTGGAGTTAAAGGATCAGAAGAAAGGTGGGACACTTGGGGAGAAGAAAGAGAAAAACTTTCAGAGGAAAAGAAAGTTTTTCAGAAACTCCTTCTTATAGAGAGCAGAAACCAGGGCTGGGTGGAGGTCAAAGACCTGGCAGCTCCAACTCGGGCCCAGCCCCACACCCCAGGCGGGGCCGGCCCACCTGCAGCCACTCTCGGTCATTGTTGCTCTGGGCAGTCCAGGCGTTGAACTTGCCCTTCCTGTCCAGCCGTGCGTAGAAGGGAAACCAGCTGAAGGCACTCAGGCCCCAAGTCTTGAAAGTACTGGAGGCTGTGATTTGTCTGTTAGGGATGATGTTGTCCTTCAAGCCCAGGGGTTCCGAGCATCCTGCCAAGCAAGGGGGGCTGTCAACCAGAGCTTAGGGTCCACAGCTTCCTGGGGGTGAGGGGTGAGAACAGGGGATGAAGGGGGAGAAACTTTGTGGCTCCTGACCAGCCCGATATCCTTGAGGACAGCAGAAAGATGCTCCTTCCACCTTTCAGAACCAACTGCTCTACTTTCTCACTGCCGGCCCCACCCACTCCCTCTGTCCTCTCTACCTCAGAGGACTGACCTCAGCTCCCACCCCCAAACCGCCCACCCACCACTCTTCTCCCTCAGCACCAGGGCAGCCCCAACTCAACCTCCTCCCACCTTCATTCAAGGCCTAACGTGCAAGAAGACACCTACTCCAAGAAGCCTCTCCTGGTCACCTCTCCTGGGCGGGACTCCCTCCTCTCCGATTATGGTCAAGAACATTACCAACCACCGCCTCCAGTTAGTCATTGCTTACTTCCATCATTTAATCTGCCACACAAAACTATATGAAGTAGGTATCAATAGCCCCATCCTACAGAGGAGGAAACTGAGGCCAAGTGGTGTTAAGCCTTGTGCCTGAGACACACACTCTCCTAACTGCTGTGATGTCATCACCACCACCCACACCCCCCAGTGACAGGTGAAAGCCTGCCCAGCGATGAAACCCTGACATTCCTGGGGCCTAAGAAGGGTCCTGTCTCCCCTCTGCCTCTCCCCCGGTATCCCAGAGGGCCTTCACAGACTCAACAAACCTTCCTGGGCTGTGAGGGCTGCTCCTGAGAAGCTGCCTTTGTTTCACTCAGGCCCACCCCAAACACTCGGAAGTATGTGTGTCATTTCACAGTAGTTGTCTGCCCCTGCTTAGTGGCCTGCTTGTGGCCAAAAGAGGCCCGAGCAGGAGTAAAACCCCAGGAGAACCCCCACCCCACAACTGCTTGTCCCTTCGGGGAATTGAGGGAGGGAGCAGGAAAGGCACACCTCCATCTGGAGCAGGTTCCATGATATGGCGCTTCACGTCACTGTCTCCTCGGATGCTTGCATCCTTTGCATTAAAGACATTTGCCTGCAATACCTGCCGATCACCCTACTGTACTGTCTTAGCAGGGCACCCGGAACCAACCCCTCCTCCCATAAAGAGCACACAATGCTATGGAGCTGGTAAGTGGCTAGTTTCTTGGCTCCAGACCTGGGGATCCCTGAAGCAGGTCAAAGGGAAGGTCAATTTGTTCAAAGTGGACCCTGCAACATATCATCTGCTTCCAGCAGTTTGTGCTCCCCTCACTTCTGGGCCTCCCCAGAAAATCAGACATTCTTCTGGGGAAAATGCAATTGGGAGTAGCATTGGGGCATGAGCCAGGATTGTAAAATGTAAAATTGTAAAATGAGGAGGTCCTACAACCATGCTTCTCACAGATCACCTGGGGACCTTATTAAAATGAGAATTGTTTCCAGAATGGGGTTGGGTGTCTGCATTTCTAACAAGCTCCTAGGGATACTAATACTACTGGTCTGTAGACCACGCTTTGTGTAGAGGGCTGTAACCCACCCAGTCCACTGAATCCACCCACCCTGATCCAAACCATCACTATCTCTCAACTGGACGACCACATGATCCTCCCACAAGTCTCCCCTCTCATATACAATGGCCCTCTGCCCCAATCTCCCACAGAGCCAAGATACAAATATCTCATCATGTCCTATTAGCATTCTCCCCACAATGGCTACCCCCTGGTCTGAGGATAAAGACCTAAATCCCTAAAATGATCTGTAAGACTTGGCTCTGTCTACTTTAGCCTCATAACCCACCTTCTCTCCCTCATTCCCTAGGTTCTAGCTCCAGTGACTTCCTATCCTTCAACATGCCCCAGGGCCTTTGCACTCACCCATCCATCCACCTGGCCTGCTCTTTCCAATCTCTTCTCATGGCTCCCCATCAGTCAAGCCTCCCCTCAAACGCCATCCCAGCAGAGCATCCCTGAACCGCCCCTCTCCCTCCCCTCCTCTAGTTTATCCTTTATAGCTCTTTTGACCTTTCATTTATTTGCTCTGTCTTGGGTCTGTCTCCCTCATTCGAATGCGAGCTGCATGAGGTCAAGGATCTCACAGATATGGTCCCCAAGAGCCAGACTCTCAGTAGGAGCTTAATAAATACCTTAGTAAGTATCTGATGAATTAAATAATCAATTCACCAAGGGGACTGTGCCTGCGAAGAGGAATCCTGGTGCAGGCCACCAGCCCCTCTGTGAATCCCCAGGAAATGACCCCGACCTTGGCTCCAGGCCCACATACAAACACACACACATGCACACACATAGCACATGCATCCAGGCCCACACACGCACATGCACACACATGCACACACACATGCCCACGTGCACTTTCTTCTGCCAACTGCGAGTCCCATTAGAGAGAGGCAGTGGCCCAGTCCCTGAGGGAGACAGACAGGTCAACCATATGGGGCAATCCCACGGGCTGCCCTTCCCTTCCTGGGGTTGGCCAGCCGCAGGCCACTTCAACAGCCAAAGGCTTCAGGCTATAAAGCAAGTGGTGAGGGACTCCAAGTGGGGGGAGCACAGGGAGGGACCCCCACGGACTTGGCTCTGTCCTTTACCAGTTGCCTAAAATGCTTTTTAGCAGGAGGCAAAGTCTTTTACTCCCCACCTAAAACGACTAAGGCAGTGACCCTGGGAGACATGCTGACTTAAGTTCACACTAAAAGAAAAAAGACTAAACCCAGATAAGCATGGGACTCAGTTAAGAACGGTGTTGGGTGGTATCTGCAACAGGAGAACAGGAAGAGGTACAAGAGAGGGAAAGAGGGGGCACAGGTGGGCAGGTCTTGGGTAAAAGAGGCAATAAAAAAGGCAGTAGTTTGCTTTCTGGGGTAAGAAAAGCTACTCTGCAGCAGAGCCTAGCAAGCCCCAGTTCCAGTGGGAGCCAGCATGTGGCACTGTGGCTGCAAAGGAAGGGAAAGACCCAGACCCTGAGAGGGACGCGGGGCTGAGCTGGACTGGACGGGTGGCTCTGAAAACACCTGGATGCAGCCTGCCCCCACCCTGACTTTCCCATTGTTGAGTTTTCCTGGCCAGGCCATTTCTGGTGCCCCCATTGCTTCATCTGGAAATCTTCCTGGAAAAAGCAGCAGGAATCACCAGCTCTGTGGTGCTAGAAACTTCGATGTATCTTTTGACTGCAGACTATAGGAAGTTTGAGGCAAAAGCCCTGACCTTGGGAAGGTTTCAGGAGTCCAGGAATCTAGTCAAAGTTTTAACATCTGCCAACTAACCATGTGCTCTTGATAAATAAACTAGCCAGGCCTCAGTTTCCTCATTCATTCAGCCACTCACTCATCTAATATTTGAGCTCATATGATCTAGGCAGTTTTAGGCAGGGGGGATTCAGCAGTGAACAAAGCAAACTCCCTGCCCGCAGGGAGCTGATGTCTGCAAAATATGTAATGCTATATATTCTGGAAGCTTAAGGAACCAACCAAAGTAAGTGAAAATACTTCGAAAACTACATAGCCTCCCTACTGAGGTCACGTCTTCTTTCTCTACCGATTGCAATGCCCAGGGCCACGGGCTGGCACACAACAAGCGAGCCTGGGCAAGGCTGCTGACAGCCAGGTGAGCCCTCAAGCAGGCATCTCCTGCCCTTGTGCCTTGTTGCCCTGTTCTCAGCTTGTCTCCTAGGATCGGCCACAGCCCCCGGCACTCACCATGCAACTCACAGCCAAGGAGCTCAAAGCGGAGGGTGCAACTGCGGTGACAGGACATGGGGGCCAGCCTCACGTACTGTACCTCCAGAGGGGTATCAAACAAGTTGGTCTTCAGGTCGTAGCTGTCCTTGTTACCCACAAATACCTAGGAGGGAAGGGGCAGATTAGAGGACTGAGTCTGCCTGGGAGGTAGAGAAGAAGTGGGGCTGGGAGGGTGGAGACTGAGAGTCAGCAGGAGCTTAGATATCAGCTCTTTCTCCAGTCACCTCACATCCTCCAACATACTCTGCTTCTTACAGCCTCCTCGGTCATCATGGGGGCCTGGGCATAAACTTGTCTTTCACACAGAGCCACCTCTAACCTATAAGGTGCCTCTGTGCAAATTAGGAAAAGGCACTCCTTTTTCAATATACTTCATTTATTATGACAACTTTCCAAGAGATGGAAGTGTGCAAACATACGACATGCATTGTGCATGGTCCCCACTTAGTAATTGCATCCTTGAGCAGTGTACAAACTGCACAACTGTACATGGTGGCCCTGGTGCACCGAGAATCCCAGTTGTCCACCACAGCTACTCTCAACATGTCATTTCACCTTTTTGAGCCTCGATGTTCTCAACTATAAAGTGGGGCTATTACTTGCAGCCATGGCACATGGGCACAATCTGGGTCTCCCAATTTCTGGGAATCGGGATGCACCGCATGGCCAATCACCCAGGGTACACTCCCCTCATTGGAGTCCCTCACACAGTGCTAGGAGCTGCAGGGGGTGCTGACCACAGCCCTTCTTTACAACTCCAAGAAAGCCTACCTTGTCCTTAGTCCCATCTGCATCCTGGATGTACTGGAAATTGCGCCCATCAGTGCTGTAGGCCACCTTGAAGGACTTCACGTATTCGGCACGGCCCATGTGACTGGCGCCCTGTGTCAACACGCCTGACACCAGCAACTTCCGCAGAAGGTTCACCTGGACATGGTGCAGGGAGGGCGGCACCTACATCTCCCACGTTCTTTCCACCCAAGATCCAGGCCCATCCACCCCCTTCACTCCCCTCACCCAGCCAGGGAACAACCCAAGCAGGACAAAGGAGGGGCGGCTGGCAGGGGACTTTCTCATCTTGTCCTCTCAGGACTCTGGACTTGGTGCTCATGGAAATGCACCAAGGAGGGGCAAGGTCCCCAGAGGCCTAAACCATGCAAACAGCCCTTCCACAGACGGGGGTCTCTCCCACCACCCACATCCCACCTACCCACTCCAGGCCCTTTCCTTTTACCCATGAGAAACTGCTCCCTTGCTATCTGGACTCCAGTTAGGGACCCTCCCTAATGCAGACACTCACCCCACCTTCTCCCCTGCCCTGGTTATATCTCCATCCCTCTGCCCCGGGGCTGTCCCTTATGGAGTCTGGTGGACTCTTCTCCATACCTGGATCCAGGGGTTCCTATCATAGTTGCTGGCTGTCCAGGCATTGACGATCCCCGTGAGGTGCAGGCGGGCCAGCTCCGGGCCCCAGCGCTGCACACCCAAGAAGCCCAGGTGCACAGAGGAGGCGGAGAGCTGGGAGTCGGCAATGCCCCCAGCCTCCATGCCCAGTGGCATGATGCAGCCTGCCGGGAGCGAGACAGAAGTTAGGCAGCCACCCGGCAGGGGCCAGGGGCCCGGCCGGAACTCCAAGACAAGAGAATAAAACAGTCCGAGCCAGGGAGCCCTCAGAACCTTCACCCAGAGCGGCGAGCACAGAGGGACAGTGAGGGCAGTGTACAAGAGGAGGCACTGGTGAGAGGGGTGAGGCAAGGCTGGGGTGAGGCACAGAGACACCCACCGAGGGGCTGGGACCCAGGGGCCCACCACGACTGATAGATGAACCCCCCTCCAGGCTGTGGTGGGGGCTTGTTGTCACAGGATATCAAGTGGCAATTATTCTGGGGCGCTGGGGGGGTGGCTGCTCCCTGACTTCCTCTTCCCCTGCCTCCCTCCTCCCCCTCCAGGGAGGCCACCATCCCTTGCCCCAGCCCAGCCCAGGTCTCCTCAGTAGGGTGGCTTTGGGAGATGGGGCACCTCGGATGGCAGTGAAAACTAGGTGCTTATTACATCAAGTAATAAGCAAGAAGTGTCTGCCTGGATTTTTCTAGAATCCCACTGGCAGGAAATTTCGGGGAGGGGCGTGAACACCATTCTGTTTTCCCTTTTACCCTCTGCCCCTTCCACCTGCTAACCCTGACCCAGCCATCCAGGAACCTGCCCCTGCCCAGGGCCCCATCAGCCTCACCATGACCCCAGCAATGTGGCACCAGGTGGGGGGTGTGGAGTCGGGACAGTGACCACCAGGCCCCCCAACACCAATCCAGGAATCCCACACTATGCACTGGGGCCGTCCGGCTGCCATGCAGAGCCCAGGGCAGCTTTCCCTCATGGGGCAGCGCCAGCAAGGTCACAGGTAGAGGCCAGACACCAAGACCAGAGCCAGAACCAGAACCCCAGCCATGTCCACCCCCAGGACTGCCCCACACCCCACTGTGCCCCCCACACCCTTAGCATCCCAACATGCATTCTTTGGCCCTGCAAGGTCCTTGCTGGCTCCAAGGAAACATGTCACATAACAAACAAGGAGGGGAGGGAAAGGACTCCCTCGGGGGGCCTGCATGGTCACCCCCTGCCTCCTGCCCCAGATGCCACCATATCCAGCCTGGGGTAGACCCTGAGCCAAGGAGCCCAAACAGAGCTAGGTGGGTAATTTCAGCTCTGACACACCCATGCTTACCTCAGCCCCCAGCATGGTAGTCAGTCAGCCCAGCTGGTCCCACTGGGGGCTGTGGCTGCCTCAAGGACACCCCCCACCCCGTACCCCTGCACAAACATGCCCAAGACACCCAGCATCTCAATCGAGAATGGTGGGACCTGCTTGGTGGGCACAGAGGATGCCTCAATCCAGAGCCCATGGCCTCAATCCAGAGCCCATGGCACAGGCCCTCAGTGCTGCCTCCTCTGAGGTAAAGGGTATTCCAGGCCCTCTACCTGCTCCCCACTAAGGCCCCAGGCTGCCCCAGTGTTCCCTCCTCCCTCTGTAGGTCAGCAAACGTCAAGGCCATCCCACGTCTGCCTGAAGCACTGCCTGGCCCCTGCCCAAGATGCTCAGTGGCGTGGTCCACTGGACTGCAGAAACCAGGGGCCCCCCGACCCCAACTCCACCGTACCCCAGGCCCAGCTGAGGACCTAGGCACCCCGTTTGGTTGGGAGCACAGGGTTGGAGGGACTCCAGCTAAGCTGGGAGGGGGAGCGAGGACTATGTGGAGAGCTGCTAACGGCAATGTCGGCCTTGTGGGTACAGCCAAGCAGGCCCAGCTGGGTCGGCCCCTTGGCACACACCGGGCCTCTGACAGCCCAACAACCCAGAACACTCCCTCCTCCCCCAGCTCTGTGACAAGGCCATGGATTAAATCAGAGCCAGCACTGTCAGATCCTCAGGCCCTAAAAGATGAGGAATGTTGTTTGCTTTCCCTTCTTGATAGAAAGATCCCAAGACTTAACCCCATTGCTCTGCAACTGGCTCACACTGACCCAGGAAACAGCACACTCCCATGACCTCCAGGGTCACCACTTCCCTTGAGCAACATTAGGCCTGGCCTGTAGCCCCAGGAGAGAGGCCCAGGCGGAAAGAACCCCAGGGAGGGGTGACAGGGCCCCTTCTCTCCCCTTGGCCCAGCCAAGGCTCTGTCCCACCCTCAAGCTACCCAGAGGAGCCCTGACACAGGGCCAGCACGTGGCCTCTGGCACACAGTCTGTCCCCAGCAGCAGGCAGCCCCGGACACTCACCGATCTCACAGTGGGTGCCCATGAAGCCTTGGGTGCACCTACAGATGTACTGCATGAAGACATCCCCTCGGTGCGAGCTGTCAACCACCTGGCATTCGGCATTGTGGAGACAGGGGCTGGGGTGACAGGGACCTGGAAAGGAGGTAAGACAGGCATCTTCATTCAGGAGCTGGGGACAGTCAGGAACAGATGGACCTCACCCTCAAGGACCCTCCACCCTAAACTGAACCCAGGGCCCATCTCTCCCCTGTGACCCTCCTCCCCCACTCTGCCTGATTGGGCCCAGGCCACCCTGGAGCCAGGGACAGTCACACGTAGGTGAACTGGCCCATGCTAGGAAAGCACCCAGCTCTCCCAGAAGCCTGGAAATTTCCAGGGAAATCTGGCCAACAACAGAAGATGGGCTGCGGAACCAATGCCCGCTTCAGGGACAGCACAGCCCAGAAGGCAGAGGACCCGGGGACTTGGAGCTGGGAGGATGGGGCAGCAGGTAAGGACCAGGGCAGGTACCTTCCTCAGTCTCGTTGCAAATGAGTCCTGTGACACCCTCGGGGCAGATGCAGTGGAAAGAGGCATCCTCTGTGCCCACCAAGCAGGTCCCACCATTCAGGCACTGGTTGGAGTCGCAGAAGTCACCTGCAATGGCAGCCCCGACTCAGGACCAGCAAGTCACTCATTTAATAATCACTGAGAGGGCCAACTACCACACAATTGCTGGGCCCCCGAGACAGAGAAATCAGGCATATCCAGGCCTCGAGGGTAACAGCAAAGACATGGACAAGTCAACAGATCATGACAGGCGCCATGGGCACAGGTGGGTGAGTGTGCACGAGGGGCAACTAGAGGTGTGATTTCTTCCAAGGAGATGGATGTTTTGCAGAGAAGGGGATATTTGAGCTGGGTCTAAAAGACAGGGTAGGAATATGCCAGGTTGGGGAATGAGGGAAGAATATTTTGAAGAAAAGCAAAAGTGTGGAAGGACATGTGTGTTACAGGAAAGCAAGAAGCAGCTGAAAGGTTGACTGGGGCCAGACAAGGAGGGACCCTAAGATTGACAAGTTTAGACTTTGCATCTGGCAGACCTCTGAACCTTCCTTCAGCCTCCCCACCACTGTCCACCAGGAAAAAAAAGTCACAGAGATTCTCCAGTGCCAGGTGGGAGTGAGGAAGTCATTTCCAATTCTAGGAAGGAGAATGCTGTAAAATGTCCTGTCTGCCCAGGGGAGTGAATCTCCCTGGCAACGTGGAATATGACTCCTGGGGAGGAATGTAGAGCTGGCATCGTGGGACGGAGAACATCTTCTTGACCAAAAGGGGGATGTGAAAGGAAATGAAATAAGCTTCAGTAGCAGAGAGATTCCAAAAGGAGCCGACAGGTCACTCTGGTGGGCACTCTTACGCACACTTTAGACAACCCTCTTTAGGTTCTAAAGAATTGGGGTAGCTGGTGGATACCTGAAACTATCAAACTACAACCCAGAACCCATGAATCTCGAAGACAATTGTATAAAAATGTAGCTTATGAGGGGTGACAATGGGATTGGGAAAACCATAAGGACCACACTCCACTTTGTCTAGTTTATGGATGGATGAGTAGAAAAATAGGGGAAGGAAACAAACAAACAAACATACAAAGGTACCCAGTGTTCTTTTTTTACTTCAATTGCTCTTTTTCACTTTAATTATTATTCTTATTATTTTTGTGTGTGTGCTAATGAAGGTGTCAGGGATTGATTTAGGTGATGAATGTACAACTATGTAATGGTACTGTGAACAATCAAATGTACAATTTGTTTTGTATGACTGCGTGGTATGTGAATATATCTCAATAAAATGAAGATAAAAAAAAAACAAGTAAAAAAAAAAAAAAAAAAGAAAAGGCACGCGAAAGCTGCTGAATGACCTACTCACATAATTCTTAATTCGTGATATTCTCCAGGGGGCAAACACCCCTCCAGATTGTTACCAGGAACTTTTCACAATTGTTAATAGAGGTTGTGAGTTTTTCAGTTACCCTGTACTAACAAAGTATAAACTGCTAAAGGGCGCATCAACAGCAATAATGAAAAGTAAGTAGTGACGGGTAAGACCAAACAAGCCTCTCCTGTTAAATGTGCATCTAATTCTTGTAAGTACCGGATCAAACAGTCCCCAGAGCTGCTGCTTCAGGCCCTGCATTTGCGTTTCTACAGTACGAACTGGTAAAGCATGACAGTTACCTATCAAATTTTACATCATGGTCCAGACATCAGGAGTACATTTTGAGGATTTATGATCAATTTACCTATGTTAAATTTGGTGGTCTGAGAAAATAAATTAGTGGTTACTTGGGGCTGGGGAATGTTGGGGGCGGGGGAAGTGGAGAGTGATGCCAACGGGTAAGGGATTTCTTTTGAGGGGCACAAAAATGTTTTACAATTAGATTGTGGTAGTGCTTGCACAACTCTGTGAATATACTAAAAAGGTACTGAATTACAACTCACTTTAAATGGGGGAATTGTCGGGTATGTGAATTATATCTTAATAAAGCTGGTTTAAAAAAAAAAAAAAAATGTCCTGTCTGCAGAAATGCTGATGGACTCCCCTTAGGTAAGGAGGAGGCTCGGAGCTGCCAAAAGATCCCTCTTGGCTGCCGCTTCTGGATGGAAGAGCTGTCACAGGCATCTGGGAGAGGGAAAGTCAGGGCAACGGGGCCAGGGAGGAAGAATGGATTTGAGAGACACGGGGGAGCAAGGACTGAAGAGATGGAAGGAGGGCTGGAGAGGACACCAGGGCTTCCAGTCAGGGGCCTGGGTGACAGATGTGCCTATGAGCCGCGCACAAGCAACAACACAGGAGGAGGGACAGGAGCATGCTCGGGGTAAAATAAGCACTTGGGTTTTAGGTCTGAACCCTGCGCCAGATCCTGCTCCACCCCCAGCCCAGAAGCCCACCTCACCCCAGCCTGTCCCTGGTTCCTTGACTCTGGTGCCCACCAGTGAACTGAAGCCCACTGGATCTGCTCCACCCAATAAGGGTTCTCTGGCTGATCTTAGCATCCCCAAAAGGCCGCCCCAGGCCCCACACCCAACCCATCATTTGCAGTAAGACAGGAGAAATCTTTTCTGCTCCCTCAAAGTCACCCCATCCCAGGCTGGAGGGTCCTCCTGAAATCCCAAAGCCCCAGAAATCTCAGCCCTAGCTCCAGGGAAGGGAGTACCATCAATGCGCAACAGAGCTCTCAGCTGGGGCCTCAGGAGTTTAAGGCGGCTCCCAAGCAGCTATTAGTCACTGGCTTTAAATAGCAGGTTAATCCCCTCCCCTGACCTGGGAGGCTGCGAGCACTGCTACAGAGGCTTGGGAATGGCCAGCATCCTGGGCTCCTGCCCCAAAGGGATCCAACCCCTCTTCCTCCCCCTCCCAACCCCACCCTCAGGGGCAAAATGGTCCAGGGGGAATAAAGGGGGAAAAAAGAGCAAGGTGTCCTCAACAAAGCCAGGCCTTAGACTGACAGGGCCTGCACTCCCTGCACAAAGTGCTTCCCCTTTCCAGAAAAAGCCAGCTCACCCTCGACAAAACCTCCTTTGGGATTCCATGGTCCTGCTCTTTGAGAGATTTCCCCAGGGGCATTTTGCCAGGGCTCAGATTAAGAGGACAGAGAGGCAGAGTGGAAGAGGACTGCGAGGGCCCAGCTGACTTTCACGGTTGCTGGGGAGAGCCAGGGGCTCCCCAGTCCCCGAGTCTGGACTGCCCTTAAGGCCTCAGTTCCAGCTGGGGGTCAGACTGGTGGCAGGACCCCAAGGCCAGGGCCCAGCCGTGAGCTCCCTTGCTTGGGCCAATCCCATTTCTATGAGAAAATGATGAAGGGGGTGCCTGACTCTCACCCCCAGCATCCCCAGGGTACAGGGAATGGCCAGCCCATGAGCCCTACAGCCAGAGGTACCCCCATCACCAGCCTGCACAAGGCTCCAGAGCAGGCAGGGGAGGAGAAGGAGGAGGGTGGGGAGGAGGAGGGAGGAGGGGGAGGAGGAGGGAGGAGGGGGAGGAGGAGGAGACCGGGGAAGATAGCCGCTGGCCAAGGCCACCTGAGGGAGTCAGGAGACTCCAGGGCAGGTGGCAGCCCTTTTCCCAGTGGCTTCCCAGACTCTGGGCCCCCTCCAGGGCCTCACCTGGAGCCCCCACCATTCCCTTTTGCCAGGCCGTCCCTCAACGGAACAGACACCTCCGGCGGGGGGAAGAGCGCAGGCAAAAACAACAACAACAATGAACTGTCTTTCTAGTCTGGAAGAGGTTGGGAGTGGCTGGGGAAAGTTAGTTGGAGAAGACTGGTCAATACAAAAGTCCCAGAGTCTTCCCGGTGGAAGGGGTTCGAGACACATCAAGTTCAATGGTCTCATTTTACAGATGGGAAAAGAAAGGCCCAACATAGAGGATTCCTTTGTTATGTGTAAGCCACAAACCTGGAAGCGGCAGGGCTGTCTGTCACCCAGCGTCCCGCGTCCCCGCCCAAACCTCGAGCCTCCATCACTGCCCCAAACCCACCGGTGCAGAGACAGGAGACCCGCGCGCGTCCCGCCCCCCGCACAGCCAGAGAAGTGGCCCCTCCGCCCGGCGCCCGCACTTGGCTGAAGTTTGTAAACAGTGGCGGTGCGGGGAGGGCGCCACGGCGAACTTCCGAGCAGCTCGGAGAGGTGGGGCGAGGGCCAGAGAGGGCGGCGCGATCGACTCACCCGAGAAGGCGAAGAGTCCGGAGGCGCAGAGCAGCGCGCCGCAGAGCGCGGCCAGCCGGCAGGGACCCGGCATGCTGCGGGGACGCCGGGCGCGGGGTCGGGACGGTTCGGCTGCTCAGACTGGCCGAGTTCTGACTCCTCCTCCTCCCGGACTAGAATAAATCAGCAGCCCAGCACCTCCCATCGGGCCGCGGGCTCCGCCCAGGGCGGCAGGGGGCGGGCTCGGGGCGGGCTCGGGGCGGGGCTCCGCGGCCTGGGAGGGAAGAGGGGGTGAATGGAGGGGTCCACGGTGCCCGCCTCCCGCCCGGGCCACGCCCTCCATCCCGCGGCGAGGCTGTGGCCAGGCCGGGAGTCCCGAGTCCACCGAGCAGGGAGGGCTTAGGACGGGGAAGTTTTCTTTCTTTTTTTAATTTTTTTATTTTTCTTTTCCTTTTTTCTATTAGAGAAGTTGTGGGTTTACGGAACAATCACGAATAAAATAGAGGATGCCCATATACCAACCTACAACCAACACCTTGCTTTGATGTGGAACATTTGTTACAATTGATAATAGCACATGTTTGTAATGGTACTATTGATTAGAGTCAGTGCTTTAATTTAGGGTTCACTGTGTAGTGTAGTTCCATGGATTTTTTTTTTTTATTTTATTCTGTTACCATAGATACAATCTAACATTTCCCCTTTTGATCATATTCAGATATATGAGGACTCAGGACACAGGAAGATTTCTTGGGATTTTTAAAATACAAAATGATTTTAAATTTATAAAAAGATGCTAAACCTTGTTCATAATAAGAGAAAGACCAATTAAGATTCCAATGAGCACCATGATTCACTTATCAGATTGGCAAGTATCAAGTTTATTAACACGCTGGTAATTGGAGAATGTGGGGGAATAGGCCCAAGCATGTACTGCTGGAGGAAGTGTAAATTGGTTGAACTTCTCTAGAGGGTTACTTGGTAATATCTATCAAAATGACAAATGCTGAGACCTAGCAATTCCATTTATAGGAATTTCATTCACTGTGCAAAATTGCATATGCACACACACAAACGGATACTCATAGCTGCATCATTTGCTATTATAAATAGTCTAAAAGGGAATCACCAAACTTTTTCTGTAAAAAGCCAGATAGAAAATATTTAGAACTTGTGGGCCATAAGGTCTCTGTATCAACTCTTTACCTCTGCCCTTGTAGCAGGAAAGCAGTCACACATAATGGGTAAAGAAACAAGCATAGTATGTGAATATAACTCTATAGAATTGTAGGAAAAAAATATAAATATGAGTAAAAGTGTTGGAGAAAACATGGAGAGAGGGATGTACCTATCTACTGTTGATGAGCAGGCAGAATGGTGTAGCCTTTCTGGAGTCAGTGTGGTGGTTCCACAAAAAGCTAAGTATGTGGGAGCCATAAGGTCCTGCAGCCTCATTACGGGATATGTAATTGGAAGATCTGTGAGCAGAGACATGAATGGACATTTGCACACTGGTGTCCATGGAGGCAATATTCATGATTTGCAGTGGGTGGAGGTGGCCTAAGGGTACATAGACTGAGGAACAGAATGGTGAACTGTAATGTATGCATACAATAGAATATTGAGCAACTACAAGAAGGAGTGAAGCTATGAGACATGCAAGGAGGTGAATGGATCCTATACACAGCATTTTGAGTAAAGTACGCCAGAAACAAAGGCAAACACTATGATGCCTCACCAATATGGACTAACTACAATGTGTAAACTCAGAATTGAATCTTAGAACACAGCCTAACAGGGGAACGATTACAGCTCTTACAGCAGTCAAATCTATTTCTGAATTGTAATGGCTATCTCCAAATTTTGAGATGCTGATCTCTTAGTGTATAACCTGATTGGTCTCTGGAACATTGGGTATCCATGTGACACCTGAAACTCAGAGCTAGAGCTTGGCAGATATAAATGTCAGTATTAGCGTATACAGCAACTGTTAAAAAAAAAAAAAAGCTAAAAAAGATCCCAGACTTCAATTAGCAATACGAATGAAACAGATCTGGTTAAGACCAGGGCACACTGGGCCAAAGGTAAAGGTGGAAACTGACTGTGTTTTAAAACTTCAACTTCCACGTGAGACCAAGGGAAGGGATGTCTATTTGGTGCAGGATCTATATTTTCTAAACAGTATAACTCTACAGTCAGTTTGTTCAAACAGTACACTTACGTGGAACTTTGGGAGGTGAGATATGGTAGGTTTGTATGGGTTGGAGTGAAATAGTGACACGTCCCAAAGTAATTTGGGCAGAGAATAAAAATATATTTGCAGGGTCCCCCTGAGGAGCTGGGAGAAAATGCGAACATGTTGGACTTCCTCACCTGGACTGATGCTGATGCTGTCACAAACATTGATAACTGGCGGTTTGACACGCCAAGCCCTCTATCATGGGACTTGCCCTTATGAAGCTCGTTACTGCAAAGGAGAGGCTAAGTATGCATATAATTGTGCCTAAGAGTCTCCCCCTGAGTACCTCTTTTTTGCTCAGATATGGCCCTCTCTCTCTCTCTCTAACTAAGCCACCTCGACAGGTGAACTTGCTGCCCTCCCCACTACGTGGGACCTGACTCCCAGGGGTGTAAATCTTCCTGGCAATGCAGGATATGACTCCCAGGGATGAATCTGGATCTGGCATCATGGGATTGAGAATATCTTCTTGACCAAAAGGGGGATGCAAAATGAAATGAAATAAAGTTTCAGTGGCTGAGAGATTTCAAACAGAGTCAAGAGGTCACTCTGGTGGACATTCTTATGTACTATATAGATAACACCTTTCAGGTTTTAATGTATTGGAATAGAAGTAAATATCTGAAACTATCAAATTCCAACCCAGTAGTCTGGACCCTTGAAGATGATTGTATAACAATGTATCTTACAAGGGGTGACAGTGTGAGTGTGAAAACCTTGTGGATTGCACTCCCTTTATCCAGTGTATGGATGGATGAGTAGAAAAATGGGGACAAAACTAAATGAAAAATAGGGTGGGATGGGGAGGATGAATTTGTTCTTTTTTATTTTTATTTTTTATTCTTATTCTGATTTTTTCTGGTGTAAGGAAAATGTTCAAAAATAGATTGGACTGATGAATGCACAACTATAAGATGGTACTATGAACAGCTGATTGTACACCATGGATGATTGTATGGTATATGAATATATTTCAATAACTGAATTTAATTTAAAAAAATCAACCCCTCCCTTTTAAACTTTAATAAATTTAGCCTCATCCCCAAATTAAAAAAAAAAAAAAAGAAAAGAAAGGAGCCTAAGCAGTTGTCTAAGCAGAAAGAAACCAGGGAACTTGGGGTCAGAGCTGGGAGGAATACTCGCTTGTCCCAGTTAACCTTTTTACTATCTGCTTCTGTTTTATCATGTGCAACTGTCACCTATTTACAAATAAATAATTTGAATAACGGGGTTCCAGTCAACCTAGCCAAAAATAAAAAACAGCCCCACATCTCCTTACCAGCTGTGTTGAGGACAAGGTTGGAACAAGAGTCAGACTTAACTGGTGGCAGAGGCCTCACTTAAAAAAAAACACCTGTGATAAAATCCAACACCCTTTCCTGATAAAAACAGTAAACAAATCAGGAATAAAAGGGAACTTCCTCTACTTGCTAAAGGGCACTATGAAAAGCCCACAGCTAATGTATTTCCCCAAGATCAGGAAGAAGACAAGGATGTCCACTCCCGCCACTTCTATTCAGCATTGTACTGGAAGTCCTAGGCAGGGTAACAAGGCAGGAAACAGAAGTAAAAGGCATCCAGATTGGGAAAGAAGAGTAAAACTAACTCGATTCACAGATGACATGATCTTGTATATAGAAAGCCCTAAAGAATTCACACGCAGAAAAAAAAATTGTTAGAGCAAATAAATGAGCTCAACAAGGTTGCAAAATAAAAAATTTTACACTAAAAATCCAAAACCACAATTAAGAAAACAATTCTATTTACAATAGCATCAAAAGAATAAAATTCTTAGGAATAAATTTAACAAAGGAAATGCAGGATGGACACTGAAAACTACAAACCGTTGAAAAAAATAAAGATCTAAATAAATGGACTGTTGTTGGGTGGAAGACTTATATTGTTTAGACGGCAATGCTTCCCAAAGTGATACATAGGTTCAATGCAATCTCTATCAAAATTCCAGCTAAATTTTTTGCAGAAACTGACAAGTTGATTCTAAAATTTGTATGGAAATGCAAGGGACCTAGAGTAGTCAGAACAATCTTGAAAAAGAAGCACAAAGTGGAAGGGCTCACACTTCTCAATTTCAAGACTTACTATAATGCTACAGAAATGAAGACTGTGTGGTCCTGACATAACAATTGATACATATATTTATAGACCAATGGAAGAAAATTGAGAGCCCAGAAATAAACCCACACATCTATGGTCAATTGCTTTTTGACAAGGGTGTCAAGATAGTTCACTGGGAAAAGAACAGGCTTTTCAACAAATGATGCTGGGACAGTCAGATAGCCACAAGCAAAAGGATGAAGTTGGACCCCTACTTCACATCATATATTAAAATTAACTCAAAATGGATCAAAGACATAAACGTAAGGGCTAAAACTATAAAACTCTTAAAAGAAAACATAGGTGTAAATCTTTGTGACCTTGCATTAGGCAATAGTGTCTTAGATATGTCATCTAAACCACAAGCAACCAAAGAAAAAATAGGTAAATTGAACTTCATCAAAATTAATTAAAACCTTTTATGCTTCAAATGACACTATCAAGAAAGTGAAAAGACAACCCACAGAATGGGAGAAAATATGTGTAAATCACGTCTAAAATATATAAAGAACTCTTACAACTCAATAATAAAAAGACAATAACCCAATTTAAAAATAGGCGAAGGACTTGAATAGACATTTCTCCAAAGAAGATAACAAATGGCCAGTAAGCACATGAAAAGATGGTCAATACCATTAGTCACCAGGGAAATGCACATCAAAATTACACTGTAATACCGTTTCATACCTACTAGAATGGCTATAATAATAATAATATATAATTTTTTAAATCACCAATGTTGACAGAATGTGGAAAAATAGAAACTCTCATATATTGCTGGTGAGAATGTAAAATGGTGCAGCCACTTTGGAAAACAGTTTGGTAGTTCCTGAGAAAGCTAACCACAGAGTTATCATATAACCCAGCAATTCCACTCCTAGATATAAACCCAAGAAAATTGAAAACATATGTTCATACAAAAACCTATATACAAATATTCACAGCAGCATTATTCATAATAGGTAAGAAGTAGAAACAATCAAATGCCCATCAACTAACGAGTGGATAAACAAAACATAGTATATACATACAATGGAATGTTATTCAGCCATAAAAAGGAATGAAGTACCGAGGCATGCTACAACACAGAAAAACCTTGAAAACATAATGCTGAGTAAAAGAAGCCAGACACGAAACATCACATATTGTATGATTTCATTGATATAAAATGTCCAGAATAGGCAAATCCATAGAGAGAGAAAGTAGATGAGTGTGGCAGGGGCTGGGTAGGGGGGAAAAGGGAGTGGCTGCTCATGAGTATGGGATTTCTTTTTGGAGTGATAAAAATGTTCTGAAATTAGATAGTATTGACAGCCACATAACCTTGTGAATATACTCAACACCACTGAATTCTACTCCTTAACAGAGTAAATGTTATGGTATAAAAAATGATACCTCAATTTTTAAAAATGCAATTAATTCTTCAGAATTCCATTTCAGGTGGCAGAAAATCTCTGAGGATAGAGAAGGCTGTGAGGATAGTGCCCTTAGTAGTTAAAGCCACTTACTCTTAGAGAACAGAAGTTCCTGATCCCCCTCACCAGATTTCCACCCCTTCCCCCCACCCCAAACTAGCACAAGTGCATAGTTACCCAGTCAAGTCACATTCAGTCACTGATTCATTCAACAAGCATTTATTGAACACCAACTAGATAAGCACTGAGGCTGGAAATCCTGGCAGCACATTGGCATCCCCTGGTCAGTTTTTTAAAAATACAGGTAACTAGGCCCCATCCCAAAGCAATTAAATCACAAGCTCTGGGGTGGAACCTGGGCATCAGGATTTGTTTAAAGCTCCCCAGATGAGGCTAACGTGCAACCAGTATGAGAACTGCTGGCTGGACTCACTGAAGAAAAGGATGGAAGATCCAGGCCTTGGTACCTGGAGCTGACAAGCATTTTGACAGGGCAGTGAGCGGTGGAGAGGAAGGGAGTTTTCTTGTATAATGTGACCCTTGTAGATTTCAATGAGACAACCTCTCCTTGGCCTGAACACTTTTCTTAAACAGTACTAGAGCATCACAGCCTTACCAGATTTGATTGGCGTTTTCTAACAACAGTATCTCATCAAGATCATATTAAATACAGTCCATTTAAAACTTTCAGATTTATTCATATAAATATCAGGAAACCATGTGTACTTTTTTTTTTTTAAAGTAAGTAATGTCCCTACACAATCAAAGAACATATTCTGCTAAAACTCTAAGTCAGTGGAGTCGTGGGGAAATACATTTACACCTAATCTGTGGAACTATGCATTGGTTCAGTCTTTTTGGAACACAGACTGACTATTTGTAGCCAGCAAAACCTACAAAACTTGCCCTGGTAATTCTGCTTTGGGCAAATTCACCAAAAGAAAGAAAACCACCATATTAAAAAGTCATGTACAAGGATACACATAGCATTGCTATTTGTGGTTTCAAAAAACTGATAACAGTACAAAAAGGGCCAGAGGTGAAAGAGCTGAACAAATTTGCTATAACAAACCATGGTATAGCTATAGAGTGAAAAGGATACAGAGATTTACATGTAAAAGAACGTGAACTGGCAGCGCAGGATGCCTGCCTAAAGACTCCATACTAATCACTGACATTATGTAAAAACACCTCTAGGTAAAAACAAAAATCAAAAGGGAATTGAATCATTGTTTTTTCCCACCAACGTTTCCTGAGCCAGCCACTCCTCCAGGCACTAAGAGAACAGCAGATCACAGGGCTGATGAAGTCCCTGTTCACATGGATTTATATACATAAGAAAAGAAGATAATGTCAGGTTGTGGTAAGTGCTACAGACACTATACAACAGGATGAGATGATAGAATGTGACAGAGGGAGGGGAGGCCAGTTAAGATAGTGTGACCGGCAAAGGTCTCCTTGAAAAGGGGACATTCCAAGGAAGGAACAGGATAGAGAGCCCAGAAACAGGTTTTTCACCAAGGTGCCATTGGTAATACAATGGAGAATGGACAGTCTTGTCAATAAATGGATTGGAACAACTGGATATCCATATGCAAAAAAGAGAGAAATAGACTTCACATTGCAACCACTGACTACAGCGGTTCTGCTTGTAATTGCAGCTGTTATTTTTGCTTATTTCTTTTACTTGTTATTATAGTTGTTATCGTATGTTAACTGAGCAATCTATAACATTACTGTAACCAGATGCTTGGCCCTCATTTATAGCCAGTTTGTGCTTACCCCGGCTGGCTTCTCAGGCCCGTGCCTGCACACTCCCTATCACCTAAAGCCGAAGCATAGCCAATTGATATATGCCAACTAAAATAACATCACTGTGTCCATCTCCCTTTGTTTAAATCCCATAAAAACCCCAAGCTCTTTAGACTCAAGGAGACAGATTTGAGCTTTTCTCTCCTGTCTCCTGGTTTGGTTGCCTTACAATAAAACTCTCTTTTCTCAAAATCCTCAAAATGGATCATAGACCTAATTATAAAATACAAAACTATAACACTTCTAGAAAATCTGCATGATCTTGGGTTTGGTGATGAGTTTTTAGATAAAATACCAGAAGCAGATTTAAAAAAAAAAAAAAAAAGGTAAAATGTTTTCTCTGTAAAAGACACAGTTAAGAGAATTAAGACAAGCCACAGAGATGAAGAAAATATTTGCAAATCACATATAAAGAACTTGTATCCAGAATATATAAATAACTGTTAAAACTCAAATAGAATAAAACATGAAACCCAATTAAAAAATGGGCAAATGATCTGAACAGACACTTCACCAAAGACAATATATGTCTAGCAAATAAGCATATGATGAGATGCTCAACATAATTTGTCATTAAGGAAATAAAAATTCAAACAACGATTAAATATCACTGCTTACCTATTACAGTGGCTAAAATCCAAAAAGCTGACCATACCAAATGCTAGCAAAGATGTAGAGCAACAGAAACTCTCACTCATTGCTTACAAGAATGCAAAATGGTACAGCCATTTTGGGAGACAGCTTGGCAGTTTCTTATAAAGTTAAATATAGACTTATCGTATAGGCCAGGAGCAGTTGCACTCCCAGGTATTTCCCCAAGAGAACCAGAACTTATGTTAACACAAAAGCCCGTACACAATCATAATCACCAAACCTGAACCAAGATGCTCTTCAGTAGGTGAATGGATAAACTGTGGTTCATCCCCATGATGGATTCTATGATAAAAAAGGACAGAGCTATTGATTCACATATCAACATGAATAAATAGTAAATGCATTTTACTAAGTGAAAGAACACAAGACCAAGGCTACATATTGTATAACTTTTTTCGTATGACATTCTGAAAAAAACAAAACTGTAGGGTCAGGAAACAGATCAGTGGTTGCCAGGGGTCTGGGGAAGCAGAGGGGTTGACTACAAAAGGACAATTTTTAGGTGATGGAACTATCTTGTGTGATTTGGGAGTGGTAGATCCATGATGCTATGCAACCGTCAAAACCCACGGAACTTTACAGTACAAAGAGTGGACTGTAGCATATGAAAATTTAAAAAACATCAACCAGGACTTTGGGATATCCCAGACTGTGACAAAACAATCTAACTGTGTTACAAATGGATAACATAAGCTCACTGAAAGGAGTAGGGTGGGGAAAGAGCTGACCTAAGTAACTTTGGAAAACAGTGTTTTGACCAGAAGCCATCAGGCTAAAGACAAAGGAAACTGTGCATAAGCACTGAACTCTGGTCAGTAGAATTGTTTCTCACAATTCTGAAACTGCTATGTGTGTGTACTGGGGTTGAACTAATAATCACATGGATGGTGGGTTTCTCTCTGTTGGAGAGGAAAGTTATAGATAAGCAAGTGGAAAAGGAGACTGGAATAAACCACGTGTACTGGGCTAGTCAGAGACATCAGCAAGAATTCATGTTTAACTTAATATAGATACAGAGGGCTAGAGGTAGAAATATGTGTGTATACAATGAGTTAGCATACCTATGTATATATATTTCATAGCTCTGTCTGCTGGGAGGACCTAGAAGCAGTGACATTCCAGTGCCCCTATCTTGGTTTCTAATGTCATTTTCCAATAAAAGGAACCAGGGCTCCTTGGAGAAATGGCTGATTCTGCAGCTGGGCAGCAAGAACATAAGATGAGCCTGCAGAATCTTATAGCACCAGAAGAAAGAGAAAATGCTCAAAAAAACAGAGGATGGCTCCCTGCCCTGTACAGGCGTCTGCTCTGGGGATGACAGCCCGTCCCGGTGTCTGAATGATTCCCAGGACCCCGCAAAGAGACCAAGCATCCAGAGCCCTGAAGACAAGGGGAAACACCCCCAAACACGGACTCATTTTCCACTTTCATTGGCCAAGCAGCTGCTGAGAACAAAGGCCACATCTCCCTATACTTGGCAAACACCCTGCAGTATTGCTTCATGAATTGATTGCTTCTACGAGTGTATTTGGGGAGAAGCTTAGAGCAGATCAAGGAGAGGCTGTCGTTCTATGAGACAGGAGAGAGTCCACACAAGAATCTGGATGTCCTGAAGGGGGTGATGGTTCAGGAAGAGGAAGCAACTGCAGAGATTTATAGGCAGCTGGAGAAGCAGGGGAAGAAACACTTAAAGAAGGAAAAGAGGCGACCGGCTGCAACTCACTCTAGAGGAGTGTAAGGAGACAGATGAGAGACCCAAACAGAAGAAAAAGCAAAAGCTCCAGGAGGCGCCTCAGGGGAATGGCATGGGAGACCCCTCTGTCTCTTACTCCAAACCCAGGAAGGAAAATCTTTTTCCAGGAGGAGCTGGTTAGTAGTGATCTTGAAGAGACTGCTGGCTGCACAAGTTTCCCCAAGAGGAAGATGTCTTTCCCCAAAGAGGAGCCAGTTAATAATCTTGAAAAGGCAGTGAATGGCAGGAGTGTCTCCATGAAAAAGAAGAAACTCTCTTCTGAGGAAGTGCCGGTCAGCAGTGGAGCTCAAGAGGCTACTGGTATAAGAGCAGCTCCAAGAAAAAGTTGCAAAAGCTATTCCAGGAAGATTAGAATGGACATTTCCTGGGTGGTTATGGCCCAAGGTGGCATTTCCCAACCCATCTCCTATACCTCAATAAAAACAAATTCACCAAAAAATAAATAAATAAAAAGGGAGGTTGAGGGCATATCAAAGGGATACAAGAGCCAACCTGAAAGAATCCCAATCGCCAAAGCTGGAAAAAATGCAAGCAATTACATAAATAATGTTGTGTTGGATTATAAACCAAAGTATAAACTAAATATCCATACTGGTACAAATAAACAAATAGGGGGCAGGGGGAGAAGAGACACATCTCCCTTACAGAAGAATTCCAAGTAATTTACATGGATACTCCCTCCTCTGGGAGACAGAGCTCAATGCCCCTCCCTGGACGTGGAGTGTGGGCTGAGCTTAGTGTCTTTGCTTCCATAGAACAGAGTGTTCCAAAGAACAGCAGGAAGGCAAGATGGGGAATTAACTTTTCGGTGGAGATAAAAGCAGGCACTCCCTTGACTGGTGATCAAGTTTCACGCCATCAGTGAGAGGCCGTGTTGACGGCGTGTACCTCATATGATGGGGTGAGACGGCCCTTCACCTCTGTGGTCTGCCTCTGAAGAACCCATAACAAGAGTCAAACCAGGAGAAAAGTTATCAAACCCAAATCAAACGACAAGCTACAAAATACTAGAGCAGTCCTCCTCAAAACTCTCAAGGTCGTGAGAAATAAGGAGAGTCTGACAGCCCACCACAGACCAGAGGAGATGAAGGAGACCTGACAACCAAATGCACTGTGGATTCCTGGACATCATCCTGAGAGAGAGAGAGAGAGGACATTTAGTAGTGAAATTCAAATAAATATGGAGTTTAGTTCTTAATAGTATACCAATATTGGTTTTTCCCTTGTGACAAATGTGCCTCGGTAATGGAAGATGCCAACAATGGGGGAAATTGGGTGAGGGATATACAGAACTCTCTGTACTATCTTTGCAAATTTTCTGTAAATGTAAAACTATTTTAAATTTTTTTTAATTTTTTCTTTTTTTTTTTACCCTGAGAAAGTCACAAGCATGGCTTGTAATCAAAAACAAACAAACAAACGAAATGAAGGGGAATATAACAGGACTGAAGAGACAGGAGTGGTACCCAAGAAGGCTGCAAAGTCATGCAGGGGCAGTCCTACCAGGGCCTCATCAGTCAGTTTGAATCCTGGTTCTGTCATATATCACCTGGATGATCTTGGGCAAGTCATTCAACTTCTCTTTGAGCCTCAGTTTCTTCGTCTGTAAAATGGGGCAATAATAATGCTTTCCTGATGGTTTCCAGTTTGGGACTGATATTAACATTCATGTTCGTATCTTTGGTGAACATAGGCCCACATTTCTGTCGGGTGTTTACCTAGGAATTGCTGAATCATAAGGCATGCACATATTCAGCTTTAGTAGATACTGCCAAACAGTGCTCCAATGTGGTTGTATCCCTCCAATGAATTTTATTATTATGTTTTTGCACATAGAATAAAATCCACACTCTTTACCATTCACTCAGTAAACAAATAGAATGTTGAGCCAAAGAAACCCGATACAAAAGAATTCATGTTGTGAGATTCCATATATATGTATGTGTACATATATATATATATATATATATATATATATATATTTCAAAAGCAGTCAAAACTAAGCTATGGTTCAGAAGTCAGAATAGTGGTTACTCCTGGTGGAAGGCTGGTGGCTTGGTAGGAGCACATGGGCTTTCTGGGGGCCTGGAAATGTTTCTTGATCTGGGGTCTAGCTACCTGGTATGAAAATTCACCCCAGTATACACTTGTGATTTGTGTGATGTGTTCCATATATGCTCCTGTGCCGGTTTGAATGTATTATGTCCCCCAGAAAAAGCCATATTCTTTGATGCAATCTTGTGGGGCAGACAGAATAGTGGGGATTAAGTTGGAATGTTTGGATTAGGTTGTTTACATGGAGATGTGCCCCACTCAACTCTAGACGATGACTGATGGGATATTTCCATGGAGGCGTGGCCCCACCCATTCAGGGTGGGCCTTGATCAGTGGAGCCATATAAACGTGCTGACTCAAAGAGAAGGAACTCAGTGCAGCTGTGAGTGACGTTTTGAAGAAGAGCAAGCTTGCTAGAGAGGAACGTCCTGGGAGAAAGCCATTTTGAAACCAGAACTCTGGAGCAGATGCCAGCCACGTGCCTTCCCAGCTAACAGAGGTTTTCCGGATGCCATTGGCCATCCTCCAGTGAAGGTACCCGATTACTGATGTGTTACCTTGGACACTTTATGGCCTTAAGACTGTAACTGTGTAGCCAAATAAACCCCCTTTTTATAAAAGCCAATCCATCTCTGGTGTTTTGCATTCTGCAGCATTAGCAAACTAGAACAGCTCCACTTGCTAAAAGGGTTACCGTTTTAAAATTCTGTTGGAGGACTTTAGGAAGGAGTGACATTATCTTTGAAAGGTGATTCTGGCTGCTATGTATAGGAGGAAAAAGAGAAGTCCAGAGACCAGGTAGGAGACTCCTGCAGTGGTCCAGGAGAGGCACGATGGTTGCTGAAGCAGGGGTAGAGGTGGTAGAGTTGGAAAGAAGAGGATTCCTAGCAGATATATTTTTGAAGTTGAACCAGCAAGGCTTGCTGCTGGATAGGGTGTGTGGGGTTAGGCAAGAAAGGAACTGGAATAACGCCCAGGTCCTGGCCTGAGCAGATTGAACGTGGATCCAGATTGAATATGAATTGAATCGTGTCCCCCAAAAAGATACGTTAAAGCCCTACTCCCCAGTACTTCCGATGTGACCTTATTTGGAAATAGGGTGGCTGCAGATGGAATTAGGCAAGTTAAAATGAGGTCATGCTGGAGTAGGGTGGGCCCAGTAATCCAATATGACAGGAATCCTTATAAGAAGAGGAAATTTGGACAAAAATAGACAGAGAGAGAAGACAGCATGTGGTGGAGGCAGAGAAGGGTTACACTGCCACAAGCCAACAAACTCCAAGGATTGCTGATACCTGCCAGAAACCAAGAGAGAGGCATGGAATAAATTCTTCTCTGGAGCCTGCAGAGGGAGCGTGTCCCTGCCGACACCTTGATTCCAGACTCCTGGTCTCCAGAACTGTGAGACAATAAATGTCTGTCTGGTTGTTTTTTTTCAAGCCACCTAATGTGTGGTACTTTGTTATGGCAACTCTAGGTAACTAAGACCGGGGCAGGTGGTGTCTTTTGTTGAAAGAAAGAAATTGCCTATCACTGGTCTTTTTCACCCAGGTGAGTTCCTTAGCCCCAAAACTGGGCATAGAGTCCAGCATGGAGGAAGTAGCCCTGAAATATGCATTGAATGAATGACATGACCATCCCAGGTGTGGAGGTGATAGAAAACCAGAATGTCTGTAGGGTAAGGACATGCTCTCTCCAATGATCAGAGCCACGTACCCAGTGAGGGGTGGAGTGGGGATCCCTGTGAGTGGAGGGATTTAAGCAGAGGCCATTTGTCGGGAGGACAGTGTGAGGGAGGGACAGTGAGCACAGGGGCCTCTGAGGTCTGCACTTTCTCTGGGATGGGATGAAGGATAATCTGTCAGCATTGCCCAGCTCTACCGATGAGGAGGGGAGGGAAGAGGTTCTCCAGCCCTCCTGAAAGCAGGCCTCACACGAGTCCAGCAAACCAGCCCAGCATCGCCACGCTCACATGCTCCAAACCCATTCCCCTTCTCCCAAACCAGACGCTCTGAGCACAATTCATAATCTTCGAGCAAACATCCCAGCCCAAGGACCAAACAACCCCGTTTTGTTTCCAAGCCAGGGGCCAAGGGCCGGGGACCAGTGCTGGAGAATAAATGTGCCCTCAGTTTAAAAATATGAAAGTGTTTTCTCGCTGAAACCAAACAGAGTTGGTCAAATTCTGAGGTTTCTTTATGTGATTTTCCATACTTCAGACAGGCCCCTGTTGATCACTGTCCTCAACTGATTTCTCTGGTGACTCCGTCCCACCCTGAGTAATTTCCCCTCTCTGAAGGCCTGGAGCCCTGACACTTGCAACCAGCCAACCTTTGAATGGGGCCCTGATCCGTCTTCTAAGCCAGTGTTTCTGCTCCACTGAGACTAAACAGATTTAGAGCCTAAGGACCTGGTTTCGAGGCCCACATATATTCTTACCTGCCTAATGATCTTTGCCAAGTTGCTGGAGCTTTGTTCCTGTGTCAGTTTGAGCCAGAATCCAGCCTCTCCCCTGCACATTCCCCACAGCTAAGCTATTTGACTTTCTAGAATCGAAATTCTAGAATCTATTGTCTTTCTAGAATGTGGAATCTAGATTAATGCCCTGGGGGTTCCTGCCCAGCACTGTGGCAGCCTTGGGCCAAAGGTAGCCCTGACATCCCAAGTCAGGACCTGTTCAAAGCCTCATCGGCAAGGTGAGTTACAGAAAAGTCTTTTTGTTTTTCCAATAATCCTGCTTATAACTGTGGACTCAGATATTCCCGTGTTTCCAAAGGGCAAACATTAATTCTCAGAGGTAGAACCCCCTAACCCTTAAAGGGGAAAGGAACCCTTCCCTAGGGGCCCTATAATTTGCAAGGCTGCCTCTCGGCTACTGAGTTAGTGCCTTCGCACACCCCCGCCCCCAGCCATCCAGGAAGAAGAAAGGGTCCCAGGCCCAGCCCAGGCTGCTCTCAGCTACACACACAAAGACCCAGCTGAAGCTTGCAATTACCACCTGTAAAGGCTCAATTGCATTCTGAGCCAAGGGTGGCCCTCCTCCTTCGCCACGGTCTGGGGGTGGGAGGGGGTGGGGCGGTTCATTCTTCCGGAGATCTTTGTTTGGGCGTGTAAAATGAGGTGCACTGTGAAGCAACTAGGCCATTGGAAATAAAGCTCTCTGAGCGAGTGAATCCTTAGAGACAGAAGTGAAAATCCTCAGAGCTCAGGCGGTAGCCCAAGTTGAGAAAATGTGAGCATTCTCTTGGAGGCAAACACATGGAGAAGGCAGAACCTCTGTGTTTTTACTGCCCAGTTCTCGTCTCTGTCCCCAGAAGCTTTAAGAAGAGGCCGCCACATGGGGAATTAATGATATTCTCACAAGCAGCGGGGACTACCAATTTAGAAGGCTGAGCCCTCGATGTTGGGGTTTGCCCTTATGACATTTGTTACTGCAGAGGAAAAACTAACCCTACTTAAAACTGTGCCTTAGAGTCACCCCCAGGGAACTTCTTTTGTTCCTCACATGTGGCCTCTCTCTAAGCCAACTCTGCAGGTAAACTCACTGCCCTCCCCCCTACGTGCGCGGTACATGACTCCCGGGGTTTAAATATCCCTGGCAACGTGGGACATGACTCCTGGGGATGAGCTTGGCCCTGGTATCACCGGATTGAGAAAGCCTTCTTGTTCCAAAAGGGGGAAGAGAAATGAAACAAAACAAAGTTTCAGTGGCTGAGAGATTTCAAATAGAGTCAAGAGGTCACTCTGGAGGGTATTCTTAGGCATTATACAGATATTCCTTTTTAGTTTTTAGTGTATTGGAGCAGCTAGAAGGAAATATCTGAAACTGTTGAACTGCAACCCAGTAGCCTTGATTCTTGAAGATGACTGTATAACTATACAGCTTACACTGTGTGACAACGTGATTGTGAAAACCTTGTGGCTCCCACTCCTTTTATCCAGTGTATGGACAGATGAGTAGAAATATGGGGACAAAAAGTAACTGAATAACAGGGAAGGATGAGGGGCATGGGATGTTTTGGGTGTTCTTTTCTTTTCCTTTTTCTTTTAAATTTTATTTACACACACCAAAATATTTCCAATACACTAACTCATTCTCCTCTCCCTGTTCTCTGGTAACCCCTAATCTACTTTCTGTCTCTGATTTGCTATTTCTAGACATCTCTTGTGAGTGACTCCATACAATATTGTCCTTACGTGTCTTGCTTATTTCACCAAGCATATATTTTCCAGGTTCTTCCATGTTGCAGCATGTCTCATAACTTCATTCATTCTTATGGCCAAATATATTCCATTGTGTATATGCACCACATTTTCTTCATTTGCTGATGGATACTTGGGTTGTTACCACTTTTTGACTATTATGAATAATGTTGCTTTAAACATTGGTGTATAAGTAACCATTTGAGACCATTTTCACTTTCTTTTGGTATATACCTAGAAGTGGGATTGTTGGGTCGATGGTAATTCCGTATTTAACTTTTTGAGGAACTGCCATTTTGCTTTCTACAGTGACTGCACCATTGTATATTTCCACCAAAAAAATGCTCTGGAGTTCCAATTTCTCTGCATCCTTTCCAACATTTGTTATTGTCCAATTTTTTATAGGAATCATCCTGGTGCATGTGAAGTGGTATATATCTCATTGTGGTTTGATTTGCATTTCTTTGTGGCTAATGATGTGAGCAATTTGTATATCTTTATGAAACAGTTTATTCAAGTCCTTTGCCCATTCTTAACTTGGTTGTTTTTCTTTTTGTTGTTGCATTATAAAAGTCCTTTATATATTCTGGATATTAAGCCCTTAAAATTCTGTAGGTTGCCTTTTCACTTTCTTGATAGCATGTCTTTTGATGCCCAAAAGTTTTTGATTTTGATGAAGTGAACTTTATCCATTGTTTCTTTTGTTGCTCGTGCTTTGGGTGTCATATCTAAGTACCCATTACCAAATCCCAGTCATGAAGATTTGTCCCTATGTATTCTTCTAAGAGTTTTATAGTTTTAGCTCCTATATTTAGATCCTTAATCCATTTTGAGTTAATTTTTATATATGATGTGATGTAGGGGTCTTTTTAGTTTGCTAGGCTACTGAAAACAGATCCATGAAATGGGTTGGCTTTTAACAATGGAAATTTATTAACTCACAAGCTTACAATTTTGAGGCCATGAAAATGTCCAAATCAAGGCATCATCAAGACAGTGCTTTCTTCCGGAAGACTGGCTGCTGGTGATCCTTGACTCTGCTACGTGGCAAGGCACGTGGTGGCGCATCTGCTGTTCTCTCCCTTCATTTCTGGGTTTCGTTGCTTTCAGCTTCTTGCTTCTGTGGCTTTCCGGGTGTTCTTTTTTACTTTAATTTTTATTCTGATTATTTTCACTTTTTTGTGTGGTAATGAAAATGTTCAAAAATTGATTGTGGAGATTAATGCACAACTATATAATGGTACTGTGAACAACTGATTTACACTGTGGATGATTGTAGGGTTTATCTGTTAGGCAAAACTCCCCACCCCCAACACATACACAACACACCCTTAGAAGCTGTCCCACAACAGACAATTACTATCAGCATCTTGGCAAGTGGAGTAAAGTCCCATATGTTCAGGCTTTCTTCAACCTGTGCAGATGCCCCTTTCTCTCTGCCCCTCTCTCTGCCATACTTGTTCCACTCATCAAATCCTTCTTCTCCATTCCCCTCTCCCAAAACAGCCTATCTCCAAAACAGCCTATCTCCAAACCCAGCACTCCCTCTCCTCCTCTTCCCAACTCTTTCTTCAATCCTTCCAAAAACCTTCTCCTCAATTCTTCTCCTCGAGCTCCTCACCTAGCTCCATCCTCCAGCCTTCACTGTGCTTAAGGCCGGCCCAGCCCCGAGACCCCGGCTCTGCTCCTGCCGGGGCTCCACACTGCCGCCACTGCCACACAATTGTCATCCCCCTCCTCCTTACGCAGCCCCCAACATCCATTGTAAACTTCAAAATCTTTAAAGTCTTTAACAATAAAAATGTAAAAAGCCCAGCTGGAAAAACAAATTTACCAGCTTCTTGCTGCAGCACTAATAGAAACCTGAAACCCTACTAAGCCCAAAATAAAAGTAAAATAAAATAAAACTCTGCCAAAAGCCTACTTTAAATGCAGACAGCCAGAGCACTGGGCCAGAGAATGCTCAAATCCCCGACCCCACCCAGGGCCATGCCCGCTGTGCAAGCAGGAGGGTCATTGGAAGTCCGACTGCCCCCAGGCCCCTGAAGGCATGAACATCAGTTATCCACCCAACTAACACTCCCAGCTTTGACCTCCCAGAACTCCTGGGACTAGTGGTAGAAAACTGAAGGTGCCCAGCAACCGCACAAGTCTCCGTGATAATCACCCACACGGAGCCTCGGGTAACTCTCTCAGTAGCAGGTAAACCAATTTAAAATATATATATTTAAAAACCCCCTCACCTAAAACTCTCTATCTACTAATAAAAACTCAGCTTATGTATTGTTAAACCACTCAGCCATCCAGTTTAATACCTACAAGTGCTGTTAATTCTTGTTTAAAATGTAGTAATTGTACTGTGGCTAGGTGATAGAATGAGTGTGGATAAGGTAAGGAGAAACTTCAGACCCAGCAGAGGCAACTGTTTCTCAGTGAGGAAAGTTGTCCTGGACAACAGAGAGAAAGAGGGTGCTAGAAGGGAAAGAGGAGGTGCTTTCTCCTTACCCGGAGGTGATTTGCTGGTGTTGGTGCTGAAGTTAGTCAAGTGGGTTCCGACCCTTCTGATGGAGATTTTGTCTCCTCTCCCGGTCCTGGGTTTCGGCACCAGTATGTTAGGTTTTTTGACTGGAAAGAGAAGAGATCAAAGCTCAATTGGAGGAAGTTTTATTGTAGCCATGAGCAGGTGGGCTGAAGCCTAAGAGTGGCCACAGCACTGAACAAAGGTGGGAGTACAGTTTTATAGCCTTTTTTGGGGGAGAGGGGGGTGAAGGAATAATTGTTGGTGGGTAAGATAGAGAAGTAAGGAGTTGACGTCAGGGAATTGGTTTGCTCAAGGTAAGATGAAAAGTTGACGTCAGGCAGGGTAAGATAGGGAGTTGACATCAGGGAGGTTATTACATTATGGAAGATTTTTGTTTTTGTCAGACTGTTACATTAGCTAAGAGTGGGTTTTATGTAAACAGTCATGTCTGTTATGGGAGAGCTTCTAAGGGTGTGTTGTATATGTGTTGGGGGTGGGGAGGTTTGTCTAATAGTATGAATATATCTCAATAAAATTGAATTTAAAAAAGAAAAGAAGGGACCAGAGGGAACTAAGAGGGTTTGAGTGCCTAATAATCATCAAGGTAACATCAGGCATGAGATGACTTTGGCTTTCTGATCCCCCAACTTGGAGGATCATGACTTTGCCATTTTGGGAGACCAGGGCTGGCTACATAATTTGCAAGGTCCACTGCAAAATGAAAATGCAAAGTCAATGGTTTGAAAAGGAGGAATTTCAAGACAGCAATGGAAGAGGATTAAACCAAGCCCGGGGTCTTTTGCTGGACAAAATGGGCTTGCTGCTGGATGCACACAATTCTTTCAAAGAGAGAAAGAGGCATATTAGACGGCTGCCAGTAAGGAGATAGGAGGGAGTTCAAATCTGTTTCCCTGAGTGTAAAGAGCTTAGGGCTTTTATGAGATTTATACAAAGGGAGGTGGAGATAGTGATGTTGGTAGATATTGATTATGTTCAATTGGAAGCTCTTGAAGATTGATAAAAGCCAGCTGGGGTAAGCATTAGGTTACAGGTTACAACAGAGTGGTAAATTGTTTAATTAACATAAGATAAATTGAATTGAACTAAACAAATGGGCTATAAAGAACTGACAAGATCTGGGTGGGGCAAACATATATTACAGGTTATAGCAGTGTGATAAATAGTTCAATTAACATAAGATAATGTCCTGGCCCAAAAGTGAGTCCTCCCCAGGATATGCACAATCAGTGGAGACTGGGATTTTGATAAGAGCAAAAGTTTGTTTAGCAAAGGCTAGCTGCACAGACAGGAGGGCAGTCCTCAAATCTGTCTCCCTGAACTGGAGAAACTTTCAGTGGTTTATGGCATTCAAACAAAGGCAGGCAGGCTTAGGATAATGAGCAGGGCACTTTGAGATGATGGAGGTCAGAGAGTCTTATTACTGAGTATGTGCAGTGATTACATGCTTAGGCTACTACACAGGTCAGGTGGGCCAATTCTGATTAGAACCAGCTTGGTTCAGTAAGATATAAGGAATATAAGGTGTTTAGTTCTGGGCTGACTCATATTAATCAGTAAGGGGCTACATTCAAGGGCACCCAACTTCAGGGGGCTATGTGCAAAGGCACCCGATTTCAGGGTTGCAAAACAAGATAAGGGGATACAAGGGGGGCCAGTCACGAGTTGTCTTGTTATTGTCCAGTTACAGGGTGCAGTTCCCAAACATAGCATCGGCCAAATAAGGCATCTGGGTTCAATGAGTATAATTTTTCCTATTATAATTAGGCAAAGTTTTCTCCTACGTTAAGTTTCTTACTAATTGCACTTATCTTGGCGGTTAAAGCCAATTAAGGGTGGTCTAACTAGAGATGTTAAAAACAAGAACTTATCTGTGAAGTGTGTAGGTGGGGATTTCAGAGATCAGAGAGAAGAGAAATGAAAACTTTCACAACCTAGTCAGGGAGGCAGCTGCTTCAGAAAGCAAGGGATGTGGGACAGGATTTGAGAAATGGGTCAGGGTCCACTATGATAATGATTCAAGAAACTAAGCTAAATAAACAGGCTATAAGTTCTGACAAAAACCAGCTGTGCAGACATACATATAGTTACAGGTGATAACAGTGCTGTAAAACATAAGAGAACAAGTAAAGGAATGGAAATAAGCTAAAATAACACTAACAAATTAAACTTTGTAGTCAGCAGTTATGATCTACAGAGAAACAGGTTTTTTACAAGGGCACAAGAGAAGGGTCTTAGAGACAAATGGGCTAACCGGTGATAACAGCAGTTACAGAGTTACAGGTCCGCTAAACGCCAGGGACCCTATGAGGTTGTGGAGGTCTCAGCCCAGGAATCCAGCCCTGGGGGAAACCTTGAGCAAGTCATTTCTCTGATCCTGGTGTTTCTCAAACAGTTGCTGTTAAAGAACTGCACAGGGCCAGATCCTAGGTAGGAGCTAAAATGTGTTTTGTTCTCCTATTCTTTCTTGTTCCACAAGACCCTTAGCTCCTTGAGGGAAATGATTATCTTTTCCATCTTTGTGGTGACAACGTCGGTGCTCAATGTCACAGGAGCATCATGTTCTGAGGCTCTTGCTGAATCTAGAACCTTCCTCTCTTTCAAAGAGAATGGACTGCCAGTCACATCACTCAACACCCTACTTCTTTGATCAAGTCACTGGGCCCCAGGTCCTTGATGCCGTAGCCCCACACCCCCCACAACCCCACCCTGTTCGCTTTTCTAGTTTTCTCCTGTGGGTGAAATCTTAGCCACAAGCTTGGCAGCTTAATTCCACAGTTCCAATACTCAGGAAGGTATTCCAGATACTGTCTCTTACCTGGAAAAAGAAACCATGTTAGTCAAACATGAATTTCAAGGGATGCTGTGAAACATTTCTTTACCCATACGGCAGGCTGGGAGAGAGACCTAAGAGTCCCTTTTTCTCTCTGGCATCCCCCCCTTTCCCCTTTCTGTCTTCTCAGCTAAAAGACCTCTTTTTTACTCAGGGAAAAAAGGGAAGGCACAATACGGGAAACCAGTCCCGTTAGACCCCCCAAGTCACAAAGCGCGATTGACAAAGATCAGTTATCTACACTTAAAAGGGCCATCGAAATCTATAGATGATTCATTAAATTTTCCATCCTCATACTGAGCGTTCTGTCCCTGCCAAGGCTAGTGTTGAATGCCACAGGGACACATAAGTGCCCAGGGGAGGAACTTGCAGCCTGATGGGGAAGCAAGCTCATCCAGGGCTAATAAGGGAAGGGCCCCAGGACCCCAGTGGCACTTAGAGGCAGGTCAGGCCAGAGCAGGGTGAAGCACACATGGCTTACTCCATGCCTGTCTCACAGAGGCCTTCTGGCTGAAGCCCTAAGACCCTTCAACTGAGGGGATCTCAGGAGAACGCTGCAAACCCAAGGCCAGAGGAAAGCCTATTTCCATCACGAAGCAGCAGGTGTATGCCCACTTCTTGTCTGATTCCCCGGCAGAATGTGTGTGTGTGGGAGGGGAGATCCTGGAGGGGCGCCCAACTCCCTCCCCCTTCGGAGTTAGCACCTGGCATTCTGGCTCCCAAGTCCCTGGAAGGACAGTCCCTGACTGTCTTCCCCAGCACCTCCCAGAGAGCTCATGCCCAGCTGCCATCCCGCACTTCCCCAGAAGAATCAGCAGTCTCTTTCTTGCCCACTCCAAGCACCTGACCATTTTCCCTGCTATCGAAAAGCCCCATCTGCACTCCCTCCCCACAGCTGCCACCCCTAGTCCTCTTTGAGAGGGTTCTGACTTCATCTCTCCACTCAGTTCTCAAGGTGCAGGCCCTACATCCTGAGCACTGGCAGTCCGTCCTGTTATCCCCCCAAAGGACAGGCTCATTGTTGAGGGTACCTTGGGCCATGTTTCCCAGCATCAAGTGTGGGGACTTGCTTCCCTTCTGGAAAGTGTGGACCCCAGCCAACACAAAGCCCTCTCCTCTCCCCACCCCCAGCAAGCTCCTCTATTTCAGCTCTTGCTGCAAAACTTGTCCCAATAAAGATTCAGCTGTGGCCTGGGACCCTCCCTGCTTAATTTGTGCCCCCTCACCCCCATCAAATCCTCCTTGCAGATTGTAAGTAGAGGCACAGGGAAACCTCCCTTTAGCTCAGGGACAGAGCTGCTGGAGGCCTTGCCTGGAAGCCCAACTCTGAGGACAAAAAAGACAGACAGCGGCTTTGGGTGCTGCTCTTCTGGGGAGCGATTCCACCAGAGCTGTCACAGTGAGAAGTTCCTGGGCTTCCAGTGCTCCCCTCACGCCCAGCATCACCCCCACTCAGCCGGCAAGTCTGCACCACAGCCTCCCTGGGAGCCACGCAGCACCGGAAGCTGCCAGCAGCCTCCCAGGTGGCCTTTCAGCCTGAGTTTTTGAAGAAAGGGGGAGAGCAGGTGACAGGGAGTCAGCAAATGGAGCTTTTTGCAGGGCAAAGTATAAATCCACATTTCAGTACCAGTATCACCTCCTCATTATCCCATGCTGGCCTGCTCTCCTGGCACCCCCACCCCCTCCCACCTCTGTGCCAATTCCCAGCGGGCCCATTGGCCAGGGCTGTGGGCACAGAGAGTTCCTTTCCAGAGCAGCAATTAGGTCCAGACATGGGAGCAGATGCACATTCTCAGGGAGGCCACGTCTCAAGGCCTTGGCAGTTTCCAGCACAGCTGCCCATCTCCAGCAAGGCCGTCAAAAAGAGGTGAGGCCTGGGAGCCAGGCCCTCAAAGGGGGCTGCCACGGGACCCACCACGCTGCCATCAGGTCTTGGCAGGAAAAGAAAACATTTTTGCTCTTACAGAGAGTAAAGAGAAAGCCAGCATGGCCGGGCAGGCCAACTTCTGCCAGGCTTCAGGAGCCAGAGAACAAAACTCTTTTTTTCTCCAGGTTCTTGCACCCTCTGCCAGGCCAGGCCGTTGACTGGTTCTTTCCCAGCCCCCTTGGCACAGAGGGAGGGTGATTGGAGCTGCCCAGGGCCCACTGAGGGGAGGTCCCTGAATGGACACATCCAGGAGGCCCAGGCCAGCTGACAGCTCCTGCTGGGGTGGGAGCTTTCCCCTTGGAAGGTGTCCAGAGACACCTGCATTTGCCACCCGAGCTCCATACCTCTCTGCACTCAGGCTCCCCTTATTTAACATAATGAGGGTGGGATACATCATCAAATAAAAAGCCACGGTGCAGAACATGTGTATAATATTCCGTCATTCAAGGAGGCAGCAGTGGGGACATGATATTGATACACATTGGTTTGTCTGTACAAAAAGTATCTCTGGAAGGACTAAAAAATGGGTAATTTGGGTTGCCTCCAGGAAGGAAAATTGGTGGCTGAGAAACAGGAGAGGGAGGGAGACTTTTCAGATTATAGTTTTGGAAGCTGTAAGGTCTTTGTACTGGGTTGAATAGTGTACCCCAAAACTTTATGTCGTCCCCCCACAACGAGAACCTCAGAATGTGACTTTATTCCAAACAAGGGCTTTATTTGGAATAAGGTCTTTGTAGATGGAATTAGTTAAGGATCTCGGGATGAAATCATACTGGATTTAAGGAAGGCCCTGAAGCCAGTGACTCTTGTCCTTATAGAAAGAGAAGACATGGAGTCACAGGAAAGAAGGGCCACACGTCAACCGAAGCAGACGCTGGAGGGGCGCAGCTACAAGTCAAGGAACATCAAGGATTGGCGGCAGCCACCGGAAGCTCAGAAGAAGCCAAGAAGGATTCTTCCCCAAGGATTACAGAGGAAGCACGGCCCTGCTGTCACCTTGGTTTCAGACTTCTATCCTCCAGAACGATGAGAGTGAATTCCCGTTATTTTAAGCCACCCGGTTTGTAGAATTTCAATATGGCAGCCCTAGGAAACTAAATCAATTTTGAAGCATCTTAATTACTGTGTGTTAAAATATAAAATTTAAGTTAAATAAAAATTAAGGATAACACTAAGTAGCTCACTGGCTTGCTGCGAGAATGTAGCAAGTCAACATAGATGAGAGGTCAGCCGGGTTTCTTGTGTGGGAAAGGCCCGGAAGTGGTGTTGGAAGCTTCCCTTTCAAAAGTGCACGCACTAGCTCCTAGACCCAGAGGTCCCAGGTCACACAGCTGGAAGCGATGGATGAATGGATCTTGGACTAGAATCCTGTTCCCAGAGGTCTGGAGATGTTTGTGAAAACTAGAAAAACTATTAAGCTCTTTGGAGATGTGCGCGCCAAGTGAGAATCAGACCCTCCCAGGATACTGTGACTTTACGGGCACAATCCTTGGCTGATCAGGGCAGGAACTTTGGGTGGAGCCATGAGGACAGCAAGCCTGTCAGAATCTCGGGTCCTGCCAGAGGAGGGCCTCACCAAGGGGCCCATTTGCAGAAGGGCCTCATGCTTCTATCTGTGGTTCCTCCTCCCAGCCCCAAGTGTGGCGTCAGCTAGAGAGGCGTCCTGAGTTCCTTTTCAATTTAACCCCAGCCCTCCCATGCCCAGCAGATTTCTCCACTGACACCCCTCACCCACTCTGGGCTAGGCACTCAGCCAGGCCTTGGGGTCACTGAGAGGTCTAAGGCACTCTGTGACCTTCTAGTCTTCTTGGGAGATAGGTCAGGCACAAGGCAAGCCAAGAACACAGAGATGGGGGTGGGGGTGGCGTGGGGATGGGGACAGACTCGGATGGGAGCCTGCCACATGCTAGCCGTATGACCTCTGGTCAGACCCTGAACAGCTCGCAGCCTTGGCTCCCTTGTGTGTAACATGTCCGTGATAGAAGCAGCTAACTCACTTGCTTTGAGGAATAAGGGAGATAATCCACAGAAGGCACCAAAAGCTTGTTGCATTGTTTCAGTTTGCTAATGCAGCCAGGATGCAAGATACCAGAAATGGACTGAGTGGCTTTTATAAAGAGGATTTATTAGGTTACAAATTTACAGTTCCAAGGCCATAAAAGTGTCCAAACTAAGGCATTAACATGAGGATACTTTCACAGAAGAAAGGCCAGTGGTATCTGGAACCCCTCTGTCAGCTGGGAAGGCATGTGGCTGGCATCTGCTGGTTGTTTGTTCCTGAGCTGTGTTTCAAAATGGCTTTCTCCAGAATGTCTCTGGGCTTTTGTCTTAGCAACTCTCCCACAGCTCCTGTGTGTCCTGGCTTCTTTTTCAATCTAAGCATCTGGGGCTCCTCTCTTAGCTTCTCTGGGGCAAACTCTGGGCTTCATCACTTAGCTTAGCAACTCCAAACATCCATCTGTCTGCAACTCAAAGCATCTCCAAGTGTCAGTGTCAGTGTCAACTCTTAGCTTCTTCCCAAATATCCCTCTCAGCTGCTCTGAGGTCCTTCTGTTTGTGAGCTCTTTTATAGGAATCCAGTGATTAAATCAAGACCCACCCTGAATGGGTGGGACCCACATCTCCATGGAAATAATCAAACGTTTTGCCCACTGCTGATTGAGTCACATCTCCATGGAAACACTCAATCAAAAGATTCCAACCTAATAATCAACGCTAATACGTGTGTCCATAGGAAGCACCTAATCCATAGCTATATTCGCTATTATTGTCCTGCAAGATAAAAAGGGAAAAGAGGCATTTCAAGACAGAAGGACCAAAGGCTGGGTGAGTGGTTCAGGCCTGGACTGCACTACCCCCCAGGGGAATGCTGGGGTAGCCCAGCTGGGCCTTCTGGGGAGGTGGAACTTGAACAAGGCCTTGAAGCAGACAGAAAAGGAGAAGTCTTCCAAGGAGGAGGGACAGTGATAGCAAAAGAAGCAAGATGGAAATGAATTTGACATGTTGAGGGTTCAGTTAGAGAAGGGGCTTTGCTCAGGGACATGGTAGGAGGTGAGCTGAAAGGCCGGATGCTGGGGGGGCTTTGAGGGCCTCATAATGGGGAGTCATGAGTGGTTTTTGAGCAGGGGGGGATCATCCATGTGCAAAGCTGCGATGAAAGGAAGGCTCATCTGACAGCCTTGGGCAGGGTGGGTTAGAAAGCACCGGAGAGGGGAGGCAGGGAGACTAGATCAGAGGCTGGTTGAGTAACAAGAATCGGGAAAGTGAAGCAGCCTGGGCTTACCAAGGGGGCTGCCCCATGAGGTCAGGCCACTGGGCTGCTTTAGACTACCTTATCCTGACCTCGTGCAAACCCAGTGCCTCCTCTGCTCCTGCCCTAGGCCCAACACGATGCTCCTTTTCAGGACTGATGCCCACAAGGCCAGCCTGGCTTCTGCCCCCATTCCCACCTGCCCACTCAGCCCGAGGCAGCTGCAGGGGCAGGGCCAGGCTTGGGAGTGTGGGGATGCAGTGGGGCCAACGGGGAGACCAAGGCAGCAGGCTCCGTCTTCTGAGAAGTAGCCCCTTGTCCCCCAGAAGAGAGCACCAGGGTCTGAAGCCAGTCTTTGCTTTCCTTACCTGACAGCACCCAGGACTAGCCAAAGGCCACCTAGAGTTTCTGTTCTTGGTTCCTTCTATCAGTTTACCCCCTCCCTCTGGGTCCAGATGCCAAACCCAAGACTGTCCTTAAAGGACTCTGACTCAGGGTCTAGAAGCTGTGGGGCTTGGATGCTCCACCTCACCCCTGGGCCTGACCCTGGGCCTGGGGCCCTTGCATTGGCCCCACCGGTCCCAGGGAGCATGGCTACACTGTAGTCGGGCTCTTCCCTGCTTGGGAAGTCAAGAAAATGGAACACCATTTTTCCATGGTAGTGCATTCTCATGACTAGAAGTTTAGAAAATACAGAAGGAACAAACCAACCCCAGCACAGAAAAAATCACACCCGTTAGTTTGACACGTGCATCCTTCCAACCTCTGTCCTTTGCATGTGATTTTTACAAGGTTAAAAATCCTGCCATGGGTGATAGCCTTCTAAATGACCCCCTGTGGGGCCTTCTGCCATCCACACCCTTGTGGAATCCCCTTGAATATGGGCTGGACTGAGACTTGCTTCTAACAAATAGAATAAGGCATAAGGGATGGGCGGGATGTCACTTCCAAGGTTAGGTTATAAAAGGCTGAATTCCAGTTTGCTGGCCTTCTTTCTCTTGGCCTCTTTTCACATGCTTACCCTGATAGGGCCACCTGGTAAGGAACCGAGGTCAGCCTTACCCTAACAGCTTTGAGGAACTAAGTCCTGCTGACAACCACGTGAGAAAGCATGGAAGCCAATCCTTCTGCAATTGAGTCTTTGGATGAGACCCCAGCCCTGGCTGACACCTCAACTACAGCCTTGTGGGAGACCCCAGAGCAGAGGACCCCGTCGAGCTGTGCTGGATTCCTGACCCACAAAAACCATGAGATAATAAATGGGTGTTGTTTAAAGTACTGCGTTTTGGGGTAATTTGTTATGCAGTTTATAGTCAATTAATAAACTGTGCATATAATTTTTTTTAACTTTTGATTTTGAAATAATTTCAATCTAAGTGAAAACCCACAGATGCTTAGAGAGAAAGCCACTGGAATCAGAAGCTGAAAGCAATGCAACCTGGGAGCAAAGGACCAGCAGACACCAGCCATGTGCCTTCCCAGCTGACAGAAGTGTTCCAGATGCCATCAGCCTTTCTTCAGTGAAAGTATCCTCTTGTTGATGCCTTAGTTTGGACACTTTTATGGCCTTAGAACTGTAAATTTGTGAACTAATAAACCCCAATTGTAAAAGTTAATCCTTTTTGGTATTTTGCGTTCTGGCAGCTTTAGCAAACTGGAACAGGCAGTTGTGAAGATGAAATGAGGTAATATATTTAATTACTTAAAATAGTGCCTGACCACATAGAAGGCCCTGAATCTATAGTCGCTACTTTTTTTGACACGTATGAAAGTACAGCTTGCTTTCTTCCTTTTCTTCCTAATATGTGTAATCCTTCCAGGAAACTCAACTTGCAAAAACCCAAATTCTGGAACAGGATAAGCCAAGGGATAATAATTATGGTTATAAAATGGTTCACTGTTCAATGTCAAAGTCTTTATATTTTTAGTTGATTTCTGACAAGCCGTGCTCCATCCCCAGTGGCAACATAATTAGTGAGGCACGGTAAGTGCTTTGAAATCTGGAGCGGAAAGGCCCTGCTGAGAACAGAGAAATAAGTGTGCCTTTGTCAAGCTGTGCTGCTGCCAAAGGAGACAGACGCCTTCCCCGATGAGGTGCCTGAAGCAGGACAAGGCCTTGGGCTCACTGGGGAGCTCAGTGTCACCCTCTTCCCAGCTAGGCCCCCAGTCTTGAGCCTCACATTCCCCTAAGGTCAGCTTCCCTCAGCCCGTCCCCATCCATCTGGAAATTCCTAGCATTTCAGCCTGCCCCTCCCTCCCCAAGAACAAAGCCTTCAACAAAACAGAACACAGATGGGAGGTGACATTTCCTGCCTCGGCCTCCTGGTCTGGTAAGGAGATGACCTGGCTCTCGACAGGGTGAGGGCCCTGAATTAGAGTCTTGGGGTCTGCATCCAGAGTCAGGGCACTCAGGTGGGAGCTCACACTCTGACCCTGGCAATAGTGGGGTGAGAACATTCCCTCTGTCTCTTCAGGCCCCTGAGGTGGCCCCAGTGCCCAGCCCCTGCTAGAACAGCTCCTAGTGGTTAGTGTTCCAGGGGGAACTGGCCTGGGCCCCGTAGTCTCCTAAGTATCTTCCCGGAGAGAGGAAGGTGGAAGCCTGTGGGAGCACGTCCCTTCAAAAGCAGCAGAAGCAGCCCAAGACCCCGCGTGAGGCCCAGAGGTGTCTCTGGATGGCCGTCCACACCAGAAGTCCCACCGAGGCAGCCAGTTAACAGCAGCTGATGTTTTTTAGAGCACGCAGAGACCCACTTCACGTGTTGCCTTAGTTTCCTGGAGCTGTCATAATGAATGACCACAAGTGAGGTGGGATCAAAAACCACATGAATTTATTCTCTCACAGTTCTGGAGGCTAGAAGTGCAGAACCAAGAGGTCAACCAGGCAGCTCTCCCTCGGTGGGTGCTAGGGGAGGACCCATCTGTGGCCTCTTCCAGCCTCTGGTGGCTCCCTACCAGCCCTGGCTTGCGGTCGTGGCGCTCCAGCCTCTGCCCCTGCCTTCACCCGGCCTTCCCTTCTGTGTCTCTCTATCTCTGTGTCCTTCCATCTCTCATAAGGGCACTTGTCATTGGATTTAGGGCCCACTTGGTAATCCGGGATTATTTCCTCTCAAAATCCTTAACTTAGTTACATCTGCAAACACCCTTTTTTCCAAATAAGGCCACGTTCCCAGATCCAAGGGTTGGGAGGTGGACATGCCTTTTGGAGGGCCACCATTCAAGCCACTGCAAGTGTGGATCTTAGTCTGCTAGGGCTATTGTAGCAAAGTACCACAGGAATTTATTTTCCCACAGGTCTGAGAAAGTGTGAAGTCCAAAATCAAGGTGTTGGCAGGGCTATGCATTGGTCCTCTCTGCCTCTGCCCCAGTTTCCTCTCCTTATAAGGATTCTGGTCATACTGGGATAGGACCCACCCTAATCTGGTTTGACCTCCACTTAACTGATCATGTCTTCAAAGATCTCATTTCCAAATGAGTTCACATTCACAGGACCTAGAGTAAGGACTTGAGTGTGTCTTTTGGGGGTTGACAGTTCAATCCCTGACAGTATGCTGCATGTATTAACTCAGCCTCCGCACAGCAGTCCTGGGAAGAGGTGCTCGTTGTGAGAGACGAAGTGAGGCACACACAGTTTAAGGCACTTGACTCAGCTAGGAGGTGATGCATACCAGATGCAGGCCCAGATGTTAGCAACCACCATGCGGCACGGCCTCTCCCACAGGTCCTGGGGGCGCCCAACCCATGAGCTCACCACACCATACACACCTGGACACTTGTATTAACAATTGGAATAATATTAAAATGGACATTGAAGGGTACAGGTGAACGGGCAAGTGCCATTTCATCCACACTTTTCATCTGGAACAGTGCCTGGCACTTGGTAACCACTGTATACAACTGTATGCCAACTGTTACTGGGGAAGTGGGCAGGGGAGAGGCAGAGAGCATGAAGGATGTGGTCTCTGCCTGTGCCGGGGTCCTGGCCTGATAGGCTGTGATACCAGTCCATCCTGGCATCTCTACCCTCTTGAGAGACAGCTTGGATCATTCTACATGGTTCCTATGGGGAAACCAAGGCAAAGAGTCATCACATTAGGAGCCAAAGTGCATATCAAAAGTCAAAGCTGGGTTCCCCAATAAGTTAAACATAGAATTGCCATAAGCCCCAATAGTTCCACTCCTAGGTACATACCCCAAATAATTGAAAATAGTTGTTCAGACGAGAACTGGCCCACATTTGTGCATAGCATCACTATTCATAACAGCCAAAGGTGGAAATAACTTAAATGCCCATCAACTGATGCATGGATAACCAAAATGCAGTATATCCATACAATGGAATATTACTCACCCATAAAAAGGAACAAAGTACTGATACTTGCTACAACATGGGTCAACCTTGCAAACATTATGCTGAGTGAAAGAAACTAGATACAAAAGGTCACATATTGTATGATTCCATTGATAGGAAATGTCCAGAATAGGCAAATCAATAGAGTCAGAAAGTAAATTAGCAGTTGTCAGGGGCTGGGAGGAGAGAGGGCAGAGTGAACGTCAGTGGTTATGGGGTTTCCTTTTGGAGTGAAGAAAATATTCTGAAATTAGATAGTGATGACAGTTCCCTGATATTGTGACTATACTAAATGCCACTGAATTGTACACTTTAAAATGGTGGATTTATGTTATGTTGTTTAACCACAGTAAAAAAAAATAATCACACAGACAGGGCAATCCTGAAAAGAGTCAAGAACAAGTAGATAGAGTCAGGCATAAATAGCAGTGAAAGGAACAGCAGCTGGGGAGCCTGCACGAGCTAAGAGGACTGGGAGAGGGGACAGCAGAGCAGACGAGTCAGCCTGGAGAACTGGGTCTCATCCGTCCTCAACCAGAGCCTTAGGAAGGACCCATCTCTCCTGTGTGGGCATCCCACACCCAGATTTGTCCACCTCTGCTGCTTGTGTGCCCCCTCTGACCATGCCCACGTGACCTCAGGCTGCACCCCCTTTTTCTAGACTATGCAAATCTCCCCAAAACTGAAGACTCCAACTCCATGCAGTGCTGGGGGTCGGTGGAAAGGGCACTGGCACCTTGGGCTCACATCCTGCCCTCCCTGTGTGACCTTGGCTGTGTGACCTTCACAGGTCATGCAAACTCTCCTGACCTCCATAAAATGGGTGCAATGGTATCCACACTGCCCACCTCACTCAAGTGTTATGAGGATGAAGTGAGTTGTCTGCTGTGAGAGAAAGTGTTTTGTAAATGGAAAGGTAAGTAACAAAGATAAATGATTGTCATAAATGTTGGGGAATTTCAAGTCCCAGCTTGACTTGGCACCTTCTCCATCTGTCTCCTGCAGTGACCCGGAAACACTGTCATGACCCTTCACCTCCCCCCAGGGTCTGTCCTGCATATCCCAGGCCGCTGCCAGGAGAGGTTTCCTCAGAGGCTGGACGGAGCCTGGGGCCACGTTAGCATGCCCCTCTGATCACCCTCTCCCTGAGACCAGCTCCCCCATGTCTCTGACTTCCTGAGGCCCAACTCCAGGACAAGAACCGCCCGAAGGCAAATTTTTCCTTGGACAGGGCTGAGCTAACTTCCCAGTGAGGGATGAACTTCCCTAAGAAAGGTCTCAGGGCGTCCTTCCCGTAAGGTTCTTCAAAGAAAACAAAAGGGGCTCTATGGTTGAAAAAGTTTGGGGAATTCTGCTCAACTTATCTCTAACCCTCCCCTCTCCTTTCCCTCCTCACCCATCTCAGAGACATATAGTAAACTGCCGAGTGGGGGTAGCAAACTTGGGTTTTTCTTAAGGCAATTTTCAAATATACACAAAAGTACAGTGAAGAGTAAAATAAACACCTCAGACTGATATGGATCAAACGCAGTTCTCTACCCAACGCCCATAACAGCCAATCTAAGATACCAGGGTTTCAAAGGAGAGAGAGTTTATTGCAACTTGAAGGAAGGAGAAAAAATATGGCCTATAGGGCCTAAAATCTGTCTCCCTGAGTTTAAGGAGTTTTGAGTTTTTATGGTTTCAAATAAGAGGAGATAGAATTGTTACCATTACAATAACAAGTATAAATAACTACCATTTACAAATGCAAAGGAGCAGAGCTAAACTAGAACTAAGCTAGAGTAACAATTACCATAACAAGTCAACGGTTAGTTCTGGGCTGACTCAAATTCCTTCATTAACATTAGGGGGTTGTATTCATGATTATTAGTCTCTAAAGTTCTAAAATAGGATAAAGAGATACAAGCCAGTGAGGGGTGGTGGGGCGTGAGGGGGTGTGGAGGGCAAGTCACTGAAGTTTTTACAATTTGCAATTCAGTAGGTTTCAGTAATTGCAGGTATTTCCTTTTGGCTGTTCTACAATATACTAGAAAGTAATAAAAAGGCATCTATATTGTGGCCTCTCTCTCTAAGCCAACTCTGTAAATAAACTCGCTGCCCTCCCTCTTATATGGGACCTGACTCCCAACCGTGTAAATCTCCCTGGCAACATGGGACATGATTTCCGGGGATGAACCTGGACCCGGCATGGAGGGATTGAGAAAGTCTTCTTGGACCAAAAGGGGGAAAAGAAATGGAACAAAACAAAGTTTCAGTGGCTAAGACATTTCAAACAGAGTTAAGAGGTCATTCTGGAGGTTATTCTTATGCATTATATAGATAACCCTTTTTAGTTTTGAGTGTATTAGAATAGATAGAAGGAAATACTGAAACTGTTGAACTGTAAACCAGTAGCCTTGATTCCTGATGATGATTGTATAACTTATATTGCTTTTATGAAGTGACCGTGTGATTGCAAAAACCTTGTGACTGACACTCTCTTTATCCAGTATACGGGCAGGTGAGTAATAAAATAAAGACAAAAAACAAAGGCATCTACATAATGATTCAGTCATCACAGTTATTTGTTAAATCTTAATTTTTTCAGTTACATGATCCAGCATCCACCTTCAAGAATTATCAATCAACATTTAAAAACATAGTGGGGAAGGGGCTGGGGAGTCAAACTGGTGTTTGACCTTTGGCAAATTGTTTAATCTCTCTGAACCTGTTTCCTCATATATTAATCAGAATAATATCTCATACCTGAAGGGGTTGTTCTGAGGAATAAAGGAAATAAGGCAATTCTAAGGCACTAGCCCAATGTCCCATCCATGGCAATGAGTGCTCGATCAATGGTGAGAATTGTCATTAGGGGAAATGGGATACAGGGGAAGAGTGTGCGCTCTGGAGCCAGACTGCCTGGGTTCAAGTCCAACTCTAACTGCCTTCTAGCTGTGTAACCTTGGACAAGTTACTGAACCTATCTGTGCCCTAGTGTTTTCATAGTAGTACTCGCGTCATAGGGGTTTTATTAAGATTAAAAAACATAGTACATCTAAAGCATGTGGAACAGTGCTTGGCAGGTAGTGAGGGCTCAATAAAAGTTGCCCTTGTTATTATTAACAGAAGTGGTTTGATTTTATTTAATCTGACATTTCATAAATTCCATAACACCCATTAGCATCCTCCTTCTGAAGTGGGATCTCAGAGTACCAGCTTTGGGAAAATCTGGATTAAGGGCAGAATAAAGTCTCAAGGGACCCCCTGCCACCAGCCCACGTTGGTGATACTCTTTCCCATCTGGGTGTGGGATCTGTGGGCCTACAAGTTACGTGTCCTAATTTCTTGCTTGGTATGTGAGTCATAGATTATTCATAGGCCATCTACAAATGCTAAGTTGGGATAACCTCGAAAAGCTGGAGTCAGAAACCAAAAGGGACTGCAGGATGCCCTTCCCCCACTACCTTGCTGGACAAAAGAAATCCCAAATCTTGGAGACTTTTGAACTGCTGCCTGACCTCTCACTGCCCCAGCTCTGTAACCTGGAAATCCCGGAGTGGAACAAAGAGGTCTGAGATCCATTGATAAAGCCATTCTGTTGTTTCTCCTTCATTCAGCAAACCACACCCAGGCCCTCATGGGTGCTGGATGCTGGGACTGACCAACCACAGTGTGAGCAGTTTTCCTTGGGTGACTTTAGCTGGTCACTTAATGTATCTGTGTTTTCCTTTTTGCAATGGGGTAGAACCAGATGATTTCCATGGTCCCTTCCAGAGCTCGCATTTTGCAATTATATAACTCTATTTTTGACTCAAAATTCTGCTATTCTAACAATCTGATTCTTTTACCAAAACAACACGGGTGAGAGAGAGAGACCAGGAGCCCGTACATTCCGAAGAGTCTGGCTCTCCTCTCAGCCTGCATTTGCCAGCACCACCCCTGCAACCAGATGTTTACAGCCACCAGAAACCAGGGCTCTTCCACTTCCCACTTCCAGCTGTTTCAGATAGTGGCCAGCTCATATGATCTTACCCCAGTCTTTATTTATTAAAAAAACATAACAACTCAAACCACCACCGAGGTCCCAGACAGGCTAAGCTGGTAACCTCATGGAAGCCAGTGGCCTTGCTGCCCCCCGAGCGTGTGCCAAGGGGAATCCCAGAGGCCCTGCGGACAGCTTGGCCTCCTTCTGACTCCCGGTGGGAACTGGGAATGCCATGAGCTGGGAAGAGCCCTCTGCCTGAGTTCCTGAACTTTTCATCCCATGCCTGGTTTTTCTATTGTCTCTCATGGACTCCATGGTGTAAAATGATTCTCTTTACTGTCTGCAGCATTAATTAAGTAAACTCTGAAAAGAAAGCTGACCAGGTATGGTAGATTGTTTTATTGCTCCCATTGTTCATTGCCCCCTTCCTGTAAGGATTATTTATCCCTGCCCTGAGATTTATGGTTCCTGAGGAAAGGGTGAGTATATACCTTCCTACCCCATTGTCAGGCTTGGCCATATGATTTAGTGTGTCCCTTGGAATGTGAGTGGAAGTGACATATGCCAGTTCTAAGCAGAAGCTTTACGAGCCATTGTATGTTCCTTTTGGCTGTCTTGCTCATTCCCTTTCCTTTGGGAATACCAGGTTCCAGGTGGGGGCTGCTCCTTCAATATGAGCCCTGAAATAAGAAGTCACATGAGTCAGAGTTGCAATCACCAACCTATAATGTGAATGAGAACAAGCCACTGGTGTTACTAAGCCACTGAGATTTGGGAGTTGATCGTTACTGCATCATAACCCAGAGAAAGCTGACTAATAACCAATCCTGCCACCCAAGGAAAATGGAATTAGCGCTCTGCAAGGGTGGGGAGTGCAAGGGGCAGCTTATAAGGGTTTAGGACAAAGACATTCCATAGAGTATGAGCACAAAGTTTTGTCAGAGTCTCGTGACACAGGGGTCTGGAGGTCTGTTTATCAACAGTGGTTGGGGAGGGGAGTTTTAATGCTTTGTTTATGATACATTTGTACATTCCACGCCCCACCCCACCCCACCCAGGAGGTCTAATGACCTTTAACTTCTGTCCTGGTCAAGTGGGCACCTACATGCAATAACTTACTCTTAATATGGAGGGGGAGCCGGGGCCCTGTGGGACGTCTGGAGCTGAAGTCCCTCGTCTCTGCAGGCACCATGCACAATGGGGAGAAAAGACCTTGAGAAGACGGAGGGGCTCCCCCAGCTGGTGCTAAAAGGCCCTACATGGGGTGAGTGGGGACTCTCTCACCCCCCTTCCCTGCTCTCCTCTCCCCGACCCCCACCTCACCCCCTTCAGTACACCCTGCATCACCTGTGTCCCCTACCGACTCTTTTTCCCTTTAAGCCTATCCTGGAGAGCAATTTTATCCTAATTTCATTGGTATAAAACAAGTTTATTGATCAAAGACTTATTGGCAGCCTTTCCCCTTTGAGGAATGACCTGTCCCTTGAGGGTCAGTCAACCCTTCCTGCCTGTCTTCCTTCTTTCTTTCCTGTCTTCCTTCTCCCCCTCCTCCTTTCATTCCTGTCTTCCCTCCTTCCTTCTTTTTTCCTTCCTCCCCATCTTTCTCTCATTTCCACAGATGTTAGGACAATAAACCATAGTGAGACTGAGAAAGGGAGTAATTTGGGAGATGATTGTAAAAGATAAAGGCAGGAACCAAGCCGGCTCCCAGGGCATTGAAAGGCAGGAGCAGGTACAGGAGACACTTCAGAGGAAGAGGGGACAGAGGAGGGGCTGGTAGTGGGGGGGGGTGGTGGATGAAGTCATTTACTGACTCAGGGGACAAATGCAGAGAGAGTTAGCAAAGGGATGGAAAGAAAGTAACTTTGGTTTGAGACATGTTGTGTTTAAGATACCTGTGAAACAACCAGGTAGTCAAGCTGAGAAGATAGAAGGAAATTTGGGTCTGAAGCTCATGAGAGTTAGGGAAAAAGGTATGGTTTAGGCAGGTCTCAAAATATAGGAAAAGCAAAGCTGTGGCGTGGATGTGACCTTCCTGAGAGAAAGTGTCATTAGGGTTAGGGTTAGGGTCATTAGGGTTAGGGTTAGGGTTAGACATCCAGCCAGAACGTCTTCTCTTGTCATTAGGGTTAGGGTTAGACATTCTTGACATTCTGGCTGGATGTCTAAACCCTAACATTAACATTAACTTTAACATTAACATTCTAACATCCTAACATTAACATTAACATTCTAACAGTCTAAGACATTCTGGCTGGATATCTAAACCCTAAAGACAAGAGAAGACATTCTGGCTGGATGCTGAGGAAATTCCAGCACTTAAAGGGCTAGAAAGAAAGGAGGTGTGACAAGAAGAGAAAAATTAAGGGACAGGAGGAGCAATCCATCTGGAAGTTCCAGAAAAAAAGAAAGGAAGGAAGGAAGGAAAAGAAGGAGGGAGGGAGGGAGAAAGAGAGAGAGAGAAAGGAAGAGAGAGAGAGAGAGAGAGAGAGAGAGAGAGAGAGAGAGAGAGAGAGATGAGAGAGAGGAAGAGAGAGACATGGAGAGAGGAAATGGGAGAGGGAGGAAGAAAGAAAGAAAGAGAGGAAGGAAGGGAGGAAGGAAAGAAGGAAAGAAACAGAGAGGGGTGGAAATAATAGAAGAAAATATGCCTAAGTTGAAGAAAGGCATGAATCTTCAGGTTGAAAAGTCTCATGTGCCAAGCATGATAAAAAACAAAAACAAAGCAGAACAAAACTTAGAGACACAGCCTAATGATATTGCAGCACTCTAAGAATATTTTTTAAAAATCCCTTAAAGTATCTGGAGAGGAAAATTGGTCCTCTGTAAAGAATAGACATCCTACTGGCATCGAGCTTCTACTCAACCATATGGAATTATAGATGATATTGAAATAATGCCTTCCAAGTTCTCAGGGAGTGTTGTTTTGATCCTGTAACAGTATGCCCAGTCAAAAGATCAAATAAAAATTTTTCAGATAAATAAGTACTCAGAGCATTGCCCTCCTAAGCACTTTCTCTGAAAAATAAAAGTGTTCAAGGACATACTCAAGAAAACTGAAAAAGAAATTCAGGAAAAAGAAACTGTGAAACCAACTGAGGAGCACAATGGGAAAAGAAAAAAATTTCCCAGAATGACAATTGTCCACAGACCTGGTAAGTTAGTGATGCAACTAGAGTAGGAAGTCAGGGAGTTACAAGAATATCTTCAAGAAGAAAGTGGATTCCAATCAACAGATAATGTTTAAGAAAGAGGATGACCTTTGTTTCCCTGTCAATATAAAAAGAGGGAAAATCAAAAACTCTAGGAAAAACAAAAACGTATGTAAGATTCATGGCCCTTAAATGAAACAAGCTATTTTTTAAAAATTAAGGCATAATTTATATACGATGAAATGCTCTGAACTTAAGTGAACTATTCGACCTGTTTTGATAAATGTCTACACTCATTTATCTTCAACCACTATCAAGACAAAGAACATTTTCATGGTCCCAGAAAATTCCTTCATATTCCTTCCCTGTCAATCCTCCCAGCCCCAAAGCAATCATAGATCTGAAGTGAAACAATTTTTAGAAATAGATGGACTATAAGAAATCAGGGTCCATTTAAACCTCATTCTTTTTTTAAAAGCAATTTGTATTGTGAATTAAAACATATATACAAAAAAAGTGATAACTTTCAAAGTATGGTTTAACAAGTGTTTATAGAGCAAATTTCAAAGTATAGCGTAGGTTACAGTTCCACAATTTCAGTTACTTCCTTCTAGCTATTCTAATACACTAGGGAATAAAAAAAAAAAATCTATATAATGATTCAGCAGTCAGAATCCTTTGTCAAATCCTATCCTGTCTGTTGCTACCCCTCCCTCTCATTTGATCACTGTCTCAATCTTCAGGGATATCTGGGCAGTGACACTCTTGTTCATATTGAAAAGGAGTGTCGACATTATGTATGTGGAAGGAGGAGACAGAGACTGGTACCTCTGGGTTTGGGGACTCACCTGGCATAGGAACAATTAGGAGGTTTTAAGTTTCTGAAAAATAAACTTACTGAGTGAAACTTGTAGAGTCGCAGATAGGAACCTGGGTGTTCTTTCAGATTTTTCAAGAATACTGTTGGTTTGGGCTTGGCTTACTGTGGCCATTTGCAATATCTAGTTGAACCTTGCATAAGGGTAACCTCCAGGATAGCCTCTTGACTCTATTTGAAATCTCGTAGCCCCTGAAAACTTATTTTGTTACATTTCTTTTCCCCCTTTTTGTCAAGAAGGCATTCTCAATCCCACAATGCCAGGGCCAGGCTCATTCCTGTAACCTTTATTCTTAAAACACCTGCTTCAAGCAGCACAAGTATAGGGCAAAGAATTACATATACTTTTTTGTGGAGCCAGTCACAATGTTCTATCCTAATACTGTAAATGATGTTTATTGGTTTAAAAATTATAAAGCCAGCATCTATAGCAGCCCTTAATAGAAACAAAATGTGGACATTTATAATTTTAACTGTTCTAATAGCCACATTAAAAAGGTAAAAAGAAACAGGTGAGGTTAATTTTAATATTTTTTATTTAACCTAATATATCTAATATTATCATTTCAACATGTAAATCAATATAAAAATGATTGAGATATTTTACATTTTTTAGCAGTGAACCTTCAAAATCTGGTATGTATTTTAAACTTCCAGCATGTCTCAATTCAGACTGGCCACATTTCAAGTGCTCGATAGTCACATATGGCTTGGGGCTTCCATATTAGAAAGAGCAGATCTAGATAATGCATGTAGGAAAACTTATTATAAAGAGGATAGAATGTACAGACTATAAGGTAAAACAACAATATAGTCACAGAGGTTGGGAAATGTGGGGAGAGAATGGGATGAACAAATTTTTATTTTATATGGTGTGAAGTGGATTAATAAACAAAAGTTTAAGTTTAGAATTTAGAATTATAAAATAGCCATTTGTCTATGGTTTAGAGCAAAAACTATTTTATTTGCTCACGATTCCATGGGTCAGGAATTCAAGCAAGTTTCGGTTGGGTGGTTCTGCCTCTTGTGACGCTGGCTGAGACACTGGGATAGCTGGACGGTCCCTAATTGCTATACTCACATGACTGGCAGTTGGTGCTAGCTTGAGCTCAGCTGAGACCTCTGGCCAGGGGACTCTATTCTCTTCCAGGGTTGCTGCTTGATCTGTTTGCTTAGCTTCCTCACAGGATGATGGATGGGTTCCAAGAAGGGACACTTCAGAAGGTGAAGGCAGATGTTGCAGGTCACTTAAGTTTCCTCAGAAGGTAGACATTATCACTTGTGTTGCACTTTATTGATCAAAATAGGGCAGCCAAAATTCAAGGCTCCACATCTTGATGGGGGAAAAGATAAGTTAGCATTGCAGAAGAGCATGTGGAGTGAGAAATATCGTTTCAGCCAACTTTGGAAACACAATCTATAGTACCATTAGAAGAAAACAGGTAAAGAAATAGAAATTGGGGGAGAAGAAAAGCGGGAAAAGACCAGAGAGGGTATGAGCTTGACAATTACTTCCCCTAGATATAGTTGGATATTGGTAACTCAAGAAATACAGACATAAACATAATTTAGTGTATGGTGGTAAAAACCAGAAGAGTGGCAAAATGGAATGGGGTTGGAGTGGTAGAGCAGAAGACTGACATTTCACTTTCTACCTTGTTGTACTCAGGAATTACTGTTTCTTTATGGTGTTTGTATAGTATTATTATTATATAAATAAGTATATTTTAAGAGGCTAGGTAAAAGCGTATGTATGAAACAAGGAGGTATCTGAAATGAGAGAAAGAAAGGATGTGTAGATTCTAACAACATATAAAAAGTATTAACACCATGGCCAAGTAGGATTTATTCCAGGAATGCAAGTTGGTTTAACAACCAAAAACCAATAAATGTAATACACCATATTAATAGAAGAAAGGATAAAAACTCCATGATCTTCTCAACAGACACAAAACCCAACATCCTTTCATAATAAAAATCACTCGGGGAACTGGGAATATAAGGGAAATTCCTCAATCTGATAAACAGCATTAGGAAATACCCAACCTAACATACTTAATTGTGAAAGGTTGACTGCTTTCCCCATAAGATCAGGAACAAGACAAAGCTATCTGTACTTGCCAATTCTATTCAACATTGAACTGGAAGTTTTAGCCAGGAGCAATTGGGCAAGAAACAGAAATAAAAGGCATCTAAACAGTAAAGGAAGAAGCAAAACTATCTCTATTCACAGATGACATGTTCCTGAATAGAGAAGATCCTAAGAAATACACACACACACACACACACACACACACGTTAGAGCTAATAAATGAGTTCAGCAAGGTTGCACGATACAAGCAAGATCAGTTCAAAAATCAACTGTATTTTTATACACTAGAAATGAAAAATTTGAAATGAAAATTAAGAAAATGACTCCATTTACAATAACATCAAAAAGAATAAAATATGTAGGGAATAAATCTAACAAAAGAAATGTAAGACTTGTACACTGAAAACTATAAAACATTGTTGAGAGAAATTAAAGAAGACTTAAATGAAAAGACAGCCTATGTTCATGGATTCGAAATATATATTGTCAAGATGGCAATACTCCCCAAATTGATGTACGGGTTCAACATAATCTCTGTCAAAATTCCAGCTCTCTTTTCTGAAGATATGGACAATCTGATCCTAAAATTCGTATGGAAATGCAAGGGACCCAGAATAGCCAAAAACAATCTTGAAAAAGAACAAAGTAGGAGGGCTCACACTTCTCAATTTTGAAATTTACTACAAAGCTATGGTAATAAAGACTGTGTGGTATTGGCATAAAGATAGACATATAGATCCATAGAATAGAATTGAGAGCCTAGAAATAAACCCATCCATCTGTGGTTAACTGACTTTCCACAGGAGTGCCAAGACAATTTAGAGGGGAGAGAATAGTCTCTTCAACAAATGGTGCTGGGGCAACTGGATAGCCACAAGCAAAAGGATAAGTTGGACCCTGACTTCACATCATAATCAAACATTAATTCAAAATGGAACAAGGACTTAAATGTAAAGGCTAAAGCTATAAAACTCTTACAAGAAAACACAGATGTAAATCTTTGCAGCCTTGCATTAGGCAATGGTCTCTTAGATAAGTCACCTAAAGCACAAGCAACCAAAGAAAAAAATAGGTAAGCTGAACTTCATCAAAAGTAAACCCTGTTATGCTACAAATGACAGAGAATGGGAGGAAATATTTGCAAATCATATGTCTGATAAGGGTCTAATATCTAGAATATGTAAAGAACTCTTATAACTCAACAATAAAAAGACAATAACCCAATTTAAAAAAAACGGCAAAGGACTTGACTAGACATTTCTCCAAATAAAACAAAAAATGGCCAATAAGCACATGAAAAAAATGTTGAACATTATCAGTCATCAGAGAATCGCAAATCAAAGCCACAGTGAGACACCAATTCACACCCACTAGTATGGCTATAAGCAAAAAGATAATAACAAATGTTGACCAGAATGTGGAGAAATCAGAACTCTCATACATTGCTGGTGGGAATGTAAAATGGTGCAGCTGCTTTGGAAAACAGTTTGGTAGTATCTCAAGAAGTTAAACATAGAGTTACCATATAACCAGCAATTCCACTCTTAGATATACACCCAAGAGACTTGAACACATATGTTCATACAAAAATTGTATATGAATGTTCTAATCAAAATAGGCAAAAAATGGAAACAACCCATATGTCCATCAACTGATGAATATATAAACAAATTGTGGTATATCCATATAATGGATTGTTAGGTGGCCATAAAAATAAATGAAGTACTAATACATGCTACAACATGGATGAACCTTGAAAACGTTATGCTAAAGGAAAGAATTGAGAACATAAAAGATCATATACTTTATATTTCCAAGGAGTTGAGAACACAAAAGATCACGTATCTGTGTTTTCATTTATACACAATGTCCAGAATAGGTAAATTCATAGAGCTAGAAAATAAGTTAGTGGTTGCCAGGGATGTGGGCAGGCAAGAATGGAAAGTGACTGCTAATGGGTACAGAGTTTCTTTTCAGGTTGAAAATGTTCTGAAATTAAATAATGGTAATGATTGCACAACCTTGTGAATATATGAAAAACCACTGAATTGTACACTTTAAAAGAGTGAATTTTAAGGTATATTGGAAGGAAGGAAGGAAGGAAGGGAGGGAGGGAGGGAACATAATAAACTCTGAGGAAGAACAGAACGGAATTAACTAGACCCTTTAATTTCTCAATGAAACAGGCATTCCTTAGACTTTATCTACTATGTACAGAGCATTTAAAAAACATTTCTTGACCCAGCAGCAGCTCTGTAACTGCTTATCCAATAAGAAGGCAATGGATTCTGCTGAGGGGTGGGTGGGGTCAAGGGTTTAAAAAGAGAGGGAAAGTTTCCATTGCACCTTTTAAAGGGGTGTGTGCACCTATTGTGTTATCTGTCCCCACTTGAAGCCCAGGGTGTGTTGCCTCAAAGGTTTTTAAGTATCAGGGAATTTGTTCCTTGGCTTCTGTAGTCGGTCCCCTTGCCAGTGACAACATCAGGACAGCAATGGAAAAAGACATATTTCCAGATCCTGAGTAAAATGTCTCCACAGTGTTGGTGAATACTTTGTGTTGTCATTTTCCCAATAAGTGACTCATTCTCCTGGCAACAACACCATGACCACTTCCTGGACATTCACTCAGCTGGCAAAACTGAGGCTGCCCCTGTCCCAAAGGAGAATTTCCATCTGTTGCCTGCAGAGGGGACAAGGACCCCACTGTAGGTTAAAATGGTGGCCTTCTCCCTCCCTGTCCCCATGCATCCCCAATCCTCTCACTGATGGGGGACCTATCCTCAGTGCCTGAGTGAGCAGGAAAGAACACAGATAAGTCCTAGAGAGGTCCAATTTAGAATTATAATGAGCTAAGAGTCATCCCTTTGACTGCTAGAGCTTAACCACAGAAGCGGAACTTCCCTGAACCGTTTCCTGAAAGCGGAAGCCAAGAAATACCCAAACCTCAAGATTGGGTGGTGTAGGTCTGTGGTCTGTTCCCACTAAATCATCGTTGGCTAGATGCCTTGGTCTCTATCTGCAAAAGAGGTCCCGACTTCTGCCCTTCAGATGCTTGAGGAAATGGCTACTATCTGCCAAACCTTGAGATTCCCTGCTCTACAGCTCCCTCTAGTGCCTAATCGGACCCACCGCTGCCTCATCTCCCCTCAACTGCCAGAGGAGCGAGTCCTCAATCTTGGCGCTTCCGAAACACGTTGTGATGCCTGCATCTACCCCGAGAGCTTCTGATTTCACTGGTGCAGTGTGGGCATTGGGATTTTTCAGACTCCCCAGGCAATCACAATGTGCAGCCGAGACGGCTCTGGGATCCAGACCTACCTCTCCAGCTCTCCCCAGGGTCCTGGGGTTGGCTCAGGAACTTTCTCCCATCAGAGCCCCCCACGTTCTGCCCTGCTTCCCAGGTATGAAGGACCCTTTTGAAAGCCAAACACTTCACCGACTGTATCCCACCCACTCTCCACACACTCATGATAGCAAGTGTGCTTCTAATATTCATTGCTTGAAGACATGCTTTTGAAAGTTTGCAGTTACGTAAATATAAAACGCTACGTCCTTGGTGTGGGTGCCGGTGTGCGGTGTGCGTCTGCCCAGCTCCCTCGCTGTAATTCTAGGAGTTTCCCAGGGCTCAGGGACCCACGAAAATCACACCGTGGTTTCAGCCACATGGCAGTGCTCAGCTTTCCCTGTCCAGGGCTCCATTTGATGGGGAAAGTTCCAGAAGCTGCTGTCCTGTTTTTCCAGGGCTGACTGAAATCCCCTAGAGCACGAGGTGAGTCACGTGTCCTCTTGGCTTCCAGGCTGGAGCCCGGACTCCCGCAGCGGGGGACTTTGTCATCCGTCTGGTTCCCAGTCTCACCGCGACGCCAGCATCCTCGGCGTGCTTCATGAGGTTAACACGCCTGCAGTTCATGGGCTCCCTCACCTTGTGGTCTGTCGGTGGCACGCTCTCCAGCATTTTTTTTTTAGTTCCTCCTGTGTGCAAAGCACTTTTCCAGAACTTTTTAAAAGTATAAAAGTGTCCTTGTCTTCCAAAAACGTACAATCTTAAGGGAGGGGGGCTGATAACATGAGAATGTGAAAGAAAATAATTGAAATTACATTTAATTCTAGTAAAACCTGTTGCACACCTGTGTAAGATATTTTAAAGGTGACTTAAAAGAGCATGACTTTTGTGTATTACAATGTAAGGGTCAGTTTACCAGGGGTTAGGAGGGGGTGGGGGAGTGAGGAGTTATTGCTTAATGAGTACAGAGTTTCTGTTTGGGGATGATGGCAAAGTTGGAAGTAGATAGTAGTGTTGGTTGCACAACATTGTGAATGTAATTAATACCACTAATTGTGCATTAGAATGGGTAAAAGGGGCATTTTTATGTTATAAATATTTTACCACAATAAAATTTTAATTTTATGTATATATATATTGCAAAGTAGGATAAGATAGGACCTATACTAATATACTAATCAGGACTCATTCTGCTGCAAATGTCAGTCAATTCAAACTCACTTAAACTAAAAGAAGAATTTGTGAATTTGTTGGTTCATTGACCAAAGGATAGAAAGGGTAGGGATGGGCTGGCTTCAGGATCAGCTGGATCCAGACTGAAATGCCTCTTTCCCTCTCTGTAATTTCTGGGCCTCCCTCTCTCTTCCACCCTGGTGTTCTCCCACACAGAAGGGTTTTCTCTGCACAGTGGGAAATATGGCCCCAGGCAGTTCAGGACTCACGCCTGCCTCTCTACCAAAGAGGAAAAGAAATCTTCCCTCTGGTATCATTTAAAAGAAGAAAAACAAAGAACAACCAGAACTTGAAGTGCCCACTATTCTGTACTGGGTGGGGTGAGAGCTTTCACTGGGAGCCTAGCCAGAGCCAAATAGTCAGAGTGGGGACAATGTCCCCCAGAAGAAGGGAGTTGTGATCTAGGCAGGAAAAAAACAAGGTAAGCCCATACAAGCCATGTGATCATTTTTCTGGAATGAGGATCCACAGTTTTTATCCAATTGTCAAAGGGATCCCTAACCCAAAAAACAGCCTTAGAGGGAAACTTGGTGACCACCCCATTCAACTCCCCCATTTTACAGAAGGGAACACTGAGGTACAAAGAGTTTAGGTGATTTGTCTAAGATCACACAACTGTGATGAGATTCTACATTTTTTCAGATGAGGGTTGAGGAGGGGGATATTAGTGAAGGAGTTGTCAAAACCTGATCTTAAGTTTAGAGTAAGAGAAATAATCAAGATATAATGGAGTACTGTAAAAAGAGAGTACTGGGGAAAATAAAGCATAAAACAGGTGAGGCTTATTTTTAAAATGCTGAAGTCAACAAGGGCTGCTTTGGTTAAGTTCTAAGGCCCCACCACTGTTTGTAATCTTTGAGGAATTTTGAAGAATGGGTGGGTCCCCAGATAACCAGAAATGGGTGAATATTGTCCTGATTTTCCAAAAGAGGAACAAGCAGATTCCAAGAACTGCAGGCTGGTGAGCTGGGCAAGGCCCCAGTAAGGGCTTGTTAAGAATAGGTCATGCTAGACAAGCCTCATTTCCATTTTTGAGAAAGTTCTCAGAAGTTCTGAGTACTCCCTGGCAGGTTGTTCCAGGGAGTGCTCTAGACTCCAGGACTCTTGGTTGTTAAATCTGTAAAGAACATTTAGGGATTATGTAACCGGGGATGGCAAATGGCTGCCCCACCCCCCACCCCTAGGTAAGTTCCACCATTAGACATTTTTATGAAGCCTGTCCAGTCTTTTAAAATACATGAGGAAACTTCATGTTATGTATGGATTTCTGGCTGTGTGATGATGCTGGCCTACATTCCTGCCTAGAAATGGTCATCACCACCCTCAACAGATTAAACATACACACTCCAGTTTACCACAAGCCCTGCTATTCCCTATTGTCTCACCCCTGGCCAGCTTCATTCATTATTGTAATCTATCTAGTTCCAGCAGGCATTTGAGTGTGTGACCCTGATCCAACCCACCATGCTATTTTATAGAGACTCAGAGAAAAGAAGTGGGGATGGGGGCACTTCTGATAGCTCACAAGATGGTGATCTAGCTTAGGAACAGGCTCCTGTCCACAAAGTCAACTCTGGAGAAACTATGGCAGCAGAGAGAAGTTTGGATCTGAGGGAAAAACTTAAAACTTTGAGAGCTCCCAGGGAGACCACAGGCTTTTGTGAACTGGTGTGTGTGTGTATGTGGTGGTTGTTTGGAGGTTGGAGGACCGGCCTCAACCTGGGGCATAGTGTGGCCTGATACATCAGTAAAAGGATGGGTTGGACTCTCTTAAGTCCTGCTCTTGCTTTTCTCTCACATTGATTGAGACAGTCAGTGCTGCCCCAATGACTCCGAGTGACAGAAATCAAGAGCAAATAGCTCAGGTTTCAAGTGTTGGTGGGAAAATATAAGGGTAAACCAATAGCTCTGGTGCCGACTGACCAGCTACTCTCAGGCCTTCACTTCTCCATCCTTCTCTGACCAAACACCAATGATGGTGGACTCCCATCAGGGAAGCTCCCTCCTCACAGCCCTGCCTCTTTCGAAGAGTTCAAAGGCAAATCCCTGACCAGAGACTTCACTTGCAATAAGCAGGGGAGGGATGTGTAATGGTTGTGTGGTGGTTGGGGCTCTACACATGGCCTCCTCTACTCTCTAAAGCACAAACGTCCCCGATACCCAGAGTGCTGAATATTTCCAAGGGAACGTGAGTTCATAGGACAAAATACCAGACACCTGAGAGCATATCCCATTTTTAAAAACGCAAACAATTCAACAGAGAATATAACATGAAGCAGAATTATAAGAACAAACAGAATGGAATTTAAAATAAGAATTTTAATCTTTAAAGAGTTAAGAGGATATTAAAGAAATTAAGCAAATGGGGTGGTTTTAAAATGTGTCCACAAATTCTTTGATACTCCTTCTTTAAGGATTGGCTCTTAAATCCCCTTTTCTTGAGTGTGGCTTGACTTAGTGACCAGCTCCTAATGAATATGATTTGACAGAAGTGACAGTGTGACTTCCAGAACTAGGTCATAAAAGGCATCATGGTTTTTACCTTGCTCTCACTTTCTTGGATCTCTTGCACTGGGGAAAGCCAGCTGCCATGTCATGAAAACACTCAAGTAGCTCTGTAGAGAGGCCCATGTGCTAAGGAACTGAGTCCTGCTGCTAGGAGCCGGCGAGGAACTGAGACCTCCAACCAATAGCCACATGAGTGAACAATCCTGGAAAATGATCCTCCAGCCCCAGGCAAGCCTTCAGATGACACCAGTCCTGGATGACTTCTGGACTGCAACCTCAAGAGAGATTATGAGCCAGACCACACAACCAAGTCACCCCCAAATTCCTGACCCATGGAAACTGGGATTATAAATGCTTTTGTTTGGAGCAGCTACATTCAGGGGTAATTTGTTGCATAGTGATTGATAACTAAGACATTATAAATAGGAATTCATAAGAAGAACCAAGTGGAAATGCTATTTATTAAAAATAGAATAGTTACTCTCATTCATTACTAGCAGGAATGCAAAATGGTACAGCTACATTGGGAGAGAGTTTGACAGTTTCTTATAAAGTGTAATATAGATGTGCTGGTTTGAATGTATTATGTCCCCCAGAAAAAGCCATATTCTTTGATTGAGTGTTTCCATGGAGATGCGACCCACTCAACTGTGGGTGATAACTCTGATTGGATGATTTCCATGGAGGTATGACCCTGCCCATACAGCGTGGGCCTTGATTAGTTTGCTAGAGCCTTATATAAGCTCAGACATAAGGAGCTCACTGCTGTAGCTGAGACAGACATTTGAAGACAGCCGTTGGAAGCTGATGCAGACATTTTCGAGAACACCATTTTGAAACGCAACCTGGGAGCAAGCAGACGCCAGCCATGTGCCTTCCCAGCTAACAGAGGTTTTCCGGGTGCCAATGGCCTTTCTCCAGTGAAGGTACCCTTTGTTCATGGACACTTTATAGCCTTAAGACTCTAGCTGTGTAACCAAATAAACCCCTTGTTATAAAAGCCAATCCATTTCTGGTATTTTGCATTCCAGCAGCATTAGCAAACCAGAACAATAGACTTATAGTACCGTACAGCAACCATGCTCCAACTAACTTGAAAACATACATTCACACAAATGTTACATAAACGCAAATGTTTATAGCAGCTTTATTCATAATTTCCCCAAACTGGAAGCAACCAAGGTGTCCTTCAACACATGAATGATAAACAAACTATGGCACATCCACACAGCAATAAAAAGAAATGATCTATGAAGCCATGCAAATGCATGGAAGAAACTTAAGTACATGTTGCCAAGTGAAAGAAGCCAGTCTGAAAAGGGTACATATTTTATGATTCCAATTATATAATGTTCTAGAAAATGTAAAAATCTGTAGTTGTCAGGAGAGGGGAGGAAAGTTAAATAGTGAAGCACAGGGAATTTTTAGGACAGCAAAACTATTCTATATAATACTGTAGTGGTGGATAATTACACCATTTTTAATGACAAATGTAATGGCATTATGCATTTGTCAAAACCCACACAACTTTACAGAACAAAGAGTGAACCATAATGTATGAAAATTTTAAAAACCTTATTTAGCAGGCTGGGGTATCCCTGTCAGGGTTCTCCAGGGAAACAGAACCAACAGGATGTATATATGTAAATATTATAAGTTTTATTAGAGGAATTGGCTTATGTGACCATGAGGATTAGCAAGTCTGAATTCCCTGAATTTTGTGGCAGGCCACAAATTGGGAGCTCCAACAAAGATTTCAGTGAATTCCTCAGGAGAAGCTGGTTGGAGTAGAGATAGAAATTCTTCTTTCTGACTGCTGAAATCATCAGTTACCCTTTCAAGGCCTTTAACTGATTGGACAAGACTTCTCTCATTGCTGGTGGCAATCTCCTTCATTGATTATAGATCTAATCAGCCACTGATGCAATCAACTGACTAAAGATTTATATCCACGAAATATCCTCATGTAACAATTAGGCCAGTGCTTGCTTGACCAAACAACTGAACACCATCACCTGGCCAAGGTGACACATGAACTTAACCATCACACCCAGGAAGGGATCAAGAGATGCTAACTACATTACAAATGTACGAAACAACCTCACTGCAGGGATTGGGGGTGTGAGTGGGGAAAGTGCTGACTTAAATAACTGGAAATGAGTGGAGTCTGTAAGACTAAAGGCAAAAGGAACTGCACTTGAGTAATCTCAATTTGATACTCCTGTGGGAATATGTGTTAAAAATTCTGCTACTTCTATACATGTATCCTGGAATTGAACAATTAAGTAAATGGGTGGCAGATGGTGGGAGCCAGGTGTTTCACTGTTGGAGTAGGAAATTAAAGATAAGGGAGAAGGCTAGAATGATCCATGTGGTAATGGATTAGAGCTGGAGACAGTGTGAACTCATGTTTAGGTTAATAGGTAAGTATATATACACTTATTGTTATACACATATATATTTCCTTGCTTTGCCAGCCAAGAGGACCTAAAAGAAATGACACCCCAGCAGCAACGAGCACACTTAGTGTCCAGATCTTGGTTACTGATACTATTCTCCAATAAAAGGAACCAGGGCTCCTTGGAGAGATGGCTGATTCTAGGACTGGAGCAGGAAATATGCAAGATGAGTCTGTATGAGAAAATAAGGAAGAGCTTAAAAAAACTCCACCACATTGATGGAGATATGTCAGAGGGACACAGGAGCCAACTGAAAGTGCTCCCAGTGGCCAAAGCTGAAACAAAATAAAAGAGTATTGTATCATAACCCAAAGTATAAAATAAATATCCATGAGTTCATAATTATACAAATTCATGATTGAATAAATCAATAAATGGAAGAGAGACAAAGGGAGAGAATAACTGCATAATCCCTTCCTTAAAAAGAATATAGCATGGAAAGGAAGAAAAACAGAGTAACTTTTCAGTGGAGAAACTTGATAAATACTACCTCATCCAGATGATCAAGGTCAACATCAACAGTGATGCACATGTTGATATTGTGTACCCTCTATATGATGTGATGAAATGGCACTGGACCTCCATAGCCTTCCTCCTCAAAACCCATAAACCCTGTCTAATTATTAGAAAAACATCAAAGTCCAAAAGAGGTGCATTCATAAAATACCTGACTAGTACTTCTCAATGCCATCAAGGTCATCAAAAACAAGAAAAGTCTGACAAACTGTCACAGCCAAGAAAAGTCTAAGGAGACATGATTAGTAAATGTAATGTGGTATCTTGGATGTGATATTGGAAGAAAGAAAAAATATATTAGGTAAAATCTATGGACTTTTGTTAACAAACTGAATCAATATTGGCTCATTAATTATAACAAATGTACCATATTTATTTAATATTTAATAGTAATTTAATATGGTGAAACTGAGTGTGGGGTACATGAGAACCCTTTGTACTATCTTCCCAATTTTTCTGTAAATCTAAAAGTGTTCTAAAATATAAAGTCTATTTTAAAAATATAATATAGGAAAATGGTGAAGTAAAGAACTCCAAAAGCTTTACCCTCCATAAATGCAATGAAAGAACTGGGGAAAACTGTCAGAATCTACTTTTTTGAACTCTGGAAACTAGGCAAAAGCTTGCAGCAATGGGGGGAATGCTTAATCAAGGAAAACCAGCTAAATCTCAGAACAGTGAGCTTTCTGGCATTTTAACTTAACCTGGTCCCATTCCCCCCTCCCCAGCTAGCAGTCAGCTTGAAAATAACAGCCCACATCCTCAGTACAGTACCAGTACTGGAGGGGCCAGAACAGACCTTATTCATTAACAGTTTCTTTTTTTTACCTATCTGGTGGCTCCCTGGAAGACCAGCTCAAAAGTCTTGATTTCACGTCACCGAATACAGACCTCTCTCATTACTAAAGTGGCTACCAGGTAGACCTCTGTTGAAAATATTTACAGGAAATGTTTTGGGGCAAACAAAAAGCTTGAGGAGAAAGGCTGGAGAAATAAGATGCTTTGAGGAATAAAGGCTCTGAAAAGCTTAAGATATTACTGGACACGTAGAGGACTATGTGCATGCTCAGGAAAGATCTAAAATGGCCATAACCTCTCACCTTGGGTTGACCTACAGGCTCTGTGCAAGCAGGAAGTGAAGGCTAAGGCAGAGTTGTAAACTGCTTGGCTGAGTGTCAAAGGTGTGCCCCAACACACAAACACACATTCCACCTGCAAAGATTGGGAGATACTTTTGATTCCAGATATTTAAGGAAAACTTCTGTTCACTCACTAGTTGACCACTAAACTAATGGAACAGAGACTTCAGTGGACATGACAAAGCATACATGTTTTAGACACATTCTTAATATTAATCCATTCTTTTATATTGAGCCTATTTCTCATTTAAAGGTGAATGTGTACGAAAGATATCCTCAGGCACTCAGTGCCTATAAGGATTTGTCAGATAAAGATCTGCTTTAAAAATGCTCTTGGAGATAGTATTGACATAAAATAAAGCCATGAGGAGGTTGTATGATTATGGGAATTAAGGGTATCTGAAAACATAGTAAAAATTATGAGTACGTAAAAACAACCCCCCCTCCAAAAAAGAGAAAAGTACATCCATAACAAAAAAACTAAAATGTAAACAATATAAACATGGTAGAGTGTGGAATAAGGGGGAACCAAAGAGACTAAATTATGCTAAAACAACTTGCTTAATTACTTTCTCTTATAGGGGAAGATGAAATAGTGATAAAGTTAAGACTTCAATACAGATGAACAAATGTAGGTCTTAACAACCATAAGACCAAAAGTTAGAATGGATAGCTTTTAATTAGCTGAAGAAAATTTGATCTATCCAATGAAAAGAGAAAATAAAAAAGAAATTTCAGTAAATGGAAAATATGAAATAAGATTATAGAAATCTATACTAGTGTAACAGCAATTACAATCATTGATTGTAGAATATTAACAGATCCACTCTGAGTGGATTTTAAAAATCCAACATATTGTTGTTTACAATAGACACACTTAAAACAAAACAAGATAGAAAGATTGAAAATGAAAGAAAGAAAAGAGATAAATTCGTTTCTAATTTTAGCAATATGGTGGACTAGATTATTTGGGAGGGAAAGAGACAACTTCTGCTTCAAAGCAACTGAATTTTATATAAAACAAGGCTTTACTGATTTACTAAACTTACAGGAAGTAAGGGAAAACATCAATGGGTCAGAATGAAAATGAGAAGTAAAATATTTTGAGATGAAACCAGACTGTGAGCCCTCATCAAGGGTGAGGTTTACTTGAAGGCTCAGCCTTGTATCTGTGGTAAAGCGAGAGAGATGAATCTGGATCTCCCAGATTAAGCCCTAAAGCATGGCATGGTGGCTGGAATTAATCCAAATCAACCATGTCTCTTGGCCCGAGTGCAAATTCTCTCTGCTCTGAGAAAATATTTCTCAATTTTGAAACTCCTATTTTCCACAAAGATTGAGTGAAATTAATTAACAATCCAAGATTGCCAAAATACAAAGAAACCTATCACCATCAGTAAGAGTCCACAGAAACTATAAACAATACATTTAGACCTTCAAGGACTTCAGATATTTGAACCATCAGATATGGTCTATAAGATATATGTGTGAAATATCATGGAATCACAAAGCTAAGAAAACAAGATACTATAAAATGACCATAAGATTTGAAAAAGAACCAAATATAACTCTTAGAAATGAAAAATATTTCTGGGGAAATGAAAACTCAGTGTATGGATTAAACAATAGATTAGGTGTAGCTGAAGCGATAATAGTTAACCGAAAGTTAGATATAAAGGTACACCCAGAGAGAAGTCCATGAAAGATCTGAAGGAGATGTTAAGAGATGTGGAAGACAGAGTGAGAAGGTCTAAGATACATCCAATTGAAGTCCCAGAAGGAAAGAGTAGAAAGGATACAGAATAGGTGTGTTAGTTTTCTATTGCTGCATAACAAATTACCACAACCTTAGTAGCTTACAACAACACGTATGTATTATCTTACAGCTTCTGTAGGTCAGGGGTATGGCTTGGCTGGGTCCTCTGTTTAGAGTTTCACAGGCTTCCATCGAGGTGTTGATCAGGGAGCATTTTCATCGTGAGGACTGACTGGGGAAGATCTGCTTGCTGACGTTGATGTCGGAATTCATTGCCTTCCGGTTGTGGGACAGAGGGCCCCAGCTTCTTGCTGGCTGGAGGATGGAGGCTGCCCTCAGCTCCTAGAGGCTGCCTGTAGATCCTTTCCACGTGGGCTTTCCCAACTTGGCTGCTTATGAGCACATAATCAAGCCAGCAAGGAGAGTCTTTAGAGTAAGTCTTCTAGCAAGATGGAGTTTTATATAATGTCAGATAATCATGGGAGTGACTTACCATCACCTTTACTATACTCTGTTGGTTAAAAGCAGGTCCCAGGTGTGTGAATATATCCCACTAAAACTGCATTAAAGTAAAAAAAAAGCAAGTCCGATGTCTCACCCATGCTAACAGAAGGTAATTACAAAACAGCGTGAAGGGATCTTGAGATACCACCTTAAAGTCTGTCTGCTGCAATAAGCAATATTTGAAGCAATAATGGCTAACAATTTTCCATAACTGATGAAGGGCATAAATATAATAATATTCATGATGGTAAAATATATTAAGTATAATAGGAGGGAATCCACATCTATGAACATTGTAGTGAATTGAAGAATACACAAGCACATGTCCACACAGAGATCAGCCAGAGGTGGGAGCAGGGGAGGGAGATACCAAGTAAATATAAATAAGAACCCAAATAAAACTGGGATAAAAACCCAAATCATTGATAAAATAGAATTTAAGACCAAAAAAAAAATGTGTAATGTAAGGGGCAAGAGGAACATTATGTACTGATACATATTTACCTAATAATACCAAATATGAGGAGAAATAGATAAATCAACAATTATGATGAGGATTTTAATTCACTGTTCTCAAAGCCTGGGAGATCAAGCAAGGGCAACAAAAACAAAAAGGCAGAGCTCTAGAAGAGCTAAAAATAAAATTGGCAAGCTTGAGCTATTAGGTTATGTAGAAGTCTACAGCCCAAATCAGAGAATATATATTCTTTTGAGATCACATGGAATGTTTACAAAAAGTTCCCATGTACCAGGCCACAAAGGAAACTTCAATAAATACCAAAGAATCATCATCAAAACAGACTCTGTCTCTGATCATAAAGCAATAAAAATTTTAAATCAATGGCATATTTCTGGATACAAAATAACATACTATTTAAAAGCCATTGGGTTAAAAGAAATCATAAGAGAAATTATATAATACTTAGAACTGAATGACAATGAAAATATTACATGTCAAACTTTGAGTGGCACTGCTAAAGCAGTACTAAGAGGGGTAAATACATAGCTTTACTTACATTTACCAGGAAATGAGAAAGATTTAGGATAACTGCTCTCAGCGTTTAGTTCAAGAAGTTGGAAAGAGAGCAATAGAGCAGGCCTAAAGAAATAAGAAGGAAGAAATGAAATAGATAACAAAAATGTAAAAAATTTACAAAATCAAAAGCTTGTTCTTTGAAAATATGTGTTAGTAAGATAGACCTGTGGTACAACCAATCAATTCAGAAAAATTCACTAAAAATGAGTAAAACAGCTACAGATACCATAGATATTATAAAAATAAACCCTTGCGTGTATAAAAACTCAAAACATGATAAGTCATCACCACATAATTCAGGAAGGACAGAGAATTTTCACTATTTCATGATAACATTGTGACGATGAAGAGTTGGAGGCAACTGAGGTGCCCCTCACTGGGGGAGGAGGTAAGTAAAATATGGGACATTCAGTAGTTAGAAGCAATGGATTTGATGTGCATTCAGCAAAATTGATAGATATTTAAAATACAGTGTTCAGCGGGGGGAAAAGTAAGAAATAGAATGAGACCTGCCAAACACTAGCATCTATGTAAACTAAAAACACATGACCATAAAACAACAATACATAATTTGTAAGAACACATGCAGATAAAAGGATATCCATCAAACCCATTAGAACAGTTACTTATGGAGAGGAAGAAGATGCGTGGGAGTGGCAAAAGGAGATAAAAGCAAATGTCCTGGAGTCTTCCAAGACTTGCCCTGGGCTATTTTCCTTTCCTTCCAAGTGTATGGGAAGATCACACTTCCCTGTCCACCTCCACCCTGTAGTTGGACAAGCTCATAAGACTAGTTCTGCCCAGACGGTTGTGGGTAGAAGATGTGTGCCAATTCCAGACCAGAGCATCTTGTCATTTACTGCAAATGATCCTGAAACACATGTTGAGAAGAAACTTCCACCAGCCTAGATCCCGGCGTGAATACAATGAGCCCAGTCCCCCACCAACCTGCATTTAATGTGTATAATGTAATGAGAATTAAACTTTTGTTGTTTTAAGTTACTGAGATTTGGGGGGTGTTTGTTCCTGCAGCATAATCCTAGCTTATCCTAGGGATAATACAGGGAGTAGTCAATTAAATAAAAAAGGAAGGGAGTTTTCGGGGACCAATGATGCTTAAGAGTGTGACTAATACAAATTTGTCCACTGAGCTTCCCCCTGCCCCAGATGAGAGAGAAAAAAGAGAAGACACTTGCCTGAAGTCAAATGGTCTTGAACTAGGGCATAATACAACCCTCAAAATGATGACCATGAATCAATACTGTGCATGCCTAGATTTCAGCAAGGTTTTCTCAAAGTGCCCTGTGCTGTTGCCATGGACAGGATGGAGACTTGTGGGCTGTAGAGTGTGGCTATGGGCTTTCTCATGGATGGAAACCCATCATGTCCTACAAGTGCTGATTAATGGATCTGTGACAGCCTAAAGCCTCTAGCTGCAAAGCTGGGTCCTCAGTCTCATTGTGTTAAATCTTTTATCCATGACATAGATGTCGATACAGGAAACAGGCCGGAGGGACAGCTAATATCTGGTGGACAGCATCATGATTCAAAAGGATTTCTGCAGGCTAGCTAAACCAATGTTTTCCAAATGTGGTCCTCAGACTAGCTTCAAAAGCATCACTTAGGACCTTGTCAGAAATGCACATTCTTAGGCTCCACTCCAGACTTACTGAATCAGAAACTCCAGGGGTGGGGCCCAGTGGTCATTCTGTTTTAATAAGCCCTCCAGGTGGCTCTGATGCATGCTAAAGTTTGAAAACCAATGTTTTAGGCAAATGGGCTGATACCAACAGCATGCTGTTTAATATGGATAGATGTAAAGCTGTCCCCCACCGCCCCACCTATCACTCCAAGTGCAAAAGAGGATTAAAAAAAAATAATAGACCAGAGAAATAAGCCATTTGACAGAATCTGGGAAAAAGGCCTACAAGTTTTAAGAGTGTTTTGTTTTGTTTTTTACCCCCAGTGCACCAATGGTATGTGACAGAACCGCCAAAAAATCCAACTCAATCTTAGGTTGAATTTAAAACGGTGTCTACCACCACTGAGGAGTCAAAGGCAACCCAAAGATTTGGAGTTTGGGGCTTGGGATCACAAAGCAGAATTTCATTATAATTGGAGTCAAGCTTATTAGCTAGAAAAAAAAACACATTATATGGTGTGTAAAAATTTGCAAATTTCAAAACTCAAGAGATACAGTGGGTATACAGTGAAATGTCTCCCTCCCACTTATTCTCCAGTTATCCAATTCCTTTCCCGGAAGCAACCAATTTTATTACCAAATTTCATTGATTCCTAACACACACATTTTTCACATTTTCACATCTCTGAAATCATGTGTCTTAAACTACCTGTCAGCCAAGGGGTTCTAACTCACTGATGCCATCGCCTGCACATGTACATACTTCTTTATAGCTTTTGTATTGCATCATTTCAAATGATTTCTGCACATTGCTGGCGATACATGTGCTGAGTTTAATTGCTATTTAAAATAACTTTAAAAAGATGATGCTATGATTCAGCATTGAAATGAAAACTCATTGTGAATATAAAGTGTGGATGCACTTTACACAATAACGAAGTGTAAAATTGATATTACTGAAGCAAACATTCGCATCACTGGAGAAATGACCTCAATTCCATATTTTTTTGCAAGGCAACCATAAAGTGTTTTTCAGCAGCAGCACTTCTCCAACTGTAACGTGCACACAAATCCCCTGGCATCTGGTTACAACGCAGATTCTGATTCACCAAGTCTGGCATGCATCCAAGATTCTGCATCTCAAACAAGCCCCTGGTGATGTTGATTCTGCTGCTCCATGGTCCATGCTTTGAGGACCCAAGAGAGGAAGATACCCAGAGTAGATGAACAGATGTTACATCCTGAGATTCATGCAAGAGGTCTGTCTATTTCGTGTCAGACAGTGCAGCTTTCAGCAGGGGAAATTGCCAGATCTCACAGAATAGATGCAAGGAATTTCAAAACAGTAAAAGTCTGTTGTGACCAACTATGTGTCATGCAGGACACATTATCATTATAGCATTGTGTCATATTTTTAATTGATAGTCTTTTTATTTCTTTCTTGTACATAAAACAATGATGGTACCTCAGATTTGATGAAATATGGTAGTACCTTGTGTCTATACAAGCAAATACATGAATACATCAATTTTTTTCCCTCAAGCCTGTTTTTTTATTCAGTTTTATTGAGATATATTCACATACCATACAATCATCCACAGTGTACAGTCAGCTGTTCACAGTACCATCATATAGTTGTGCATTCATCACCACAATCAATTTTTGAACATTTTCCTTACTCCCAAAAGAAGAAAAATAAGAATAAAAATAAAAGTAGAAAAGAGCACCCAAAGCATTCCATCCTCCCATCCCACCCTATTTTTCATTTTGTTTTTGTCCCCATTTTTCTACTCATCTGTCCATACACTGGGTAAAGGGAGTGTGAGCCACAAGGTTTTCAGAATCACACAGTCACCCTTTGTAAGCTACATTATTATACAATCGTCTTCAAGAGTCAGGGCTACTGGGTTGCATTTCCACAGTTTCTGGTATTTCCTTCTAGCTATTCCAATATACTAAAAACTGAAAAGGGATAATTATACAATGCATAATAATGCCCTCCAGAGTGACCTCTTGACTCCATTTGAAATCTCTCAGCCACTGAAACTTTATTTTGTTTCATTTCGCATCCCCCTTTTGGTCAAGAAGATGTTCTCAATCCCATGATGCCAGGTCCAGGTTCATCCCCAGGAGTCATGTCCCATGTTTCCAGGTAAATTTACACCCCTGGGAGTCAGGTCCCACGTAGGGGGAGAGAGCAGTGAGTTCACCTGCCGAGTGGGCTTAGAGAGAGAGAGAGAGGGGGGCCACATCTGAACAACAAAGAGGTTCTCTGGGGGTGACTCTTAGGCACAACTATAAGTAGGCTCAGCCTCTCCTTTGCAGTAACAAGCTTCATAAGGGCATGCGCCAAGATCAAGGGCCCATCCTACCAAACTGTCAGTCCTCAACGTTTGCAAGAATACCAGTAACAACCCAGGTGGGGAAGTGCAGCATTTCCATATTTTTCCCCAGTTCCTCAGGGGGGCCCTGCAAATGTATCAAGTCTGTTTTTAACATCCATATATGGGACAAATTTTAAGAGGCTTGAAAAGGAAATGAGAGTGTAAATGGGACTGTCTGTCCCCTGATGGTTGCCCGGGGGATTTTTTCTATGTCAGATATGACTGGCCACTTTTTTCTTTTTATTAACATTTATTGCATACTTCCTATATGCAAAGGCTCTGAAGACACAATTCCTGACTCTAGTGAACTTACAATCTAATAGAAGAGACAAACACATGAAATATTAAAGTTTGATATGTTTTCTACCAAAAAGTTCATTACTCCCTTATTGGTGCTGCCAGAGCACCAATAAGGGAGCAATTAATCCTTAGGGTGGGAGTCAGAGCAGAGACTGTGCTATTTGAGTGGAGTATTAAAACATAAGTGGTGTATGCCAAGCAGAAGAAGCAGGAAAGGGCATTGAAAGCAAAGCGAACAGTATAATCAAAAGAGGTCAGAATGCATGCATGAACAGAAAAGAGTTATAGTTGAGTATAAAGTAGGTGGGGAGAAGGGAGGATAATAAGGCATAAGGTTGGGGAAGCAAGCTGAGGGCTGTGAGTTTGCAAAAATGTTTTGAATGCCATTCTAAGGGTTTAGATTTTATCCTGACATTGAGATGTTGTGAAAAGGTTTTAAATGCAGGAGGGAAGTGCTCAGATCTGAACTTTAGATAGATCCCTCTAGCTAGAGCTTGGAGGGCAGGTTGTGGGGAGAAATATCACAGCCAAGAAGGGTGAAAAAACTATTGGAAGACCCAGTTCAGATGGTAAGGGAAGTGGCAGACACTGGTTGTTGTCCTCCAACATCCATTCTCCCTTCTTTAAGAGTAATAGAATCTGAACTTTTTAGCTGGGCATATGGCCATCCAGAAGTAAGTCTACATTTCCCATCCTCCACTGTAGCAAGAAATGGCCATGGGACTACGTTCTAGCAAAAGAGATGGAAGCAAAATTAATATACACAACTTCCAGCCAGCGTCTTTAAAGGAAGGAGCGTGCCCTCGCTTTCTGCTAGTGGTAATCTAGACATTGTGGTGAGTCATCTTGGAGCAAGCTGAGACAGACAACAACCTAATGATGGCATAATAACAACATATAGGGAGTCCAGGGCCCTGACCCCATAAAGCTGCCATACCAGCCTGTTATTGCTTATTCTCAAATGGTCATGTGAGAGAGAAACAAACTTTTATCTTGTTTTAGTTGCTGTTACTTGGGGTCTTTGTATCAGTAGCTGAACTTCTGCCTTATAAAAAAAAAAATCTCAATGGAGGCAGAGGCACCAGGCAGCAGAGGAAGAGATGGTTCTGAGGCAAGGCCAAAAGAGAATTGTCAGGAAATGGTAAGGGGTAGGAGGATGTCAGCATGACTCTCAGATGGATGTGTTGGACACAAGGGTGAATAGTAAAGTAATAGGTCAAGTTGGAGACCCAGAAGAAGGAGCAGGTTTGGGAGCAAATATAAGTCCAGATTTGGGTATACTGGGTTTGAGTTGCCTGTGACACAAGCTTATAGAGATGTGGGTACACAGGTCCAGAGCTCAACAAAGAGGTAGGAGTATAGGTCTAAATATGAATGTTTGAACATGTAGGTAGTATGTGAAGCCTCGAGAATGCTTCACAAGAGTACATTAAGAAAAAGGCCAGGGACGGAAACCTGAGAGTATCAAAGTATACTTAGATGCAGAAGACAGCAAAATCTGATTTTTATGGCTTAAACAAATAGAGGTTTATTTTTCTTACCTAACAAGTTCAGAGGTGGTTGGTGGCTGGGGATTAGTTAAGTGGCCTAGTGATGTCAGAGACAGCAAGGATCTCTGTAATCCTCTGGGCTTTCCCTCATGCTTGTCTCTTCATGGTCACAAAGGAGCTGCTGTAGCTCCAGATATCACAACCATATTCAAAGCAAAAAGAAGGAGGGAAGAAGGTGCCACTGAGAAAGCAGAAGACTGCCCAGGAGCCCCAGTAGATTGTTGCTTTTGTCCCATTAGCCAGAAATGTGTCTCGCGATCACCCTTAACTGCCTCTATGGTGGAAGCAGCATGGGAGAAATGGCTGGGAAGGTTAGCTAGTGAATAGCGTCCGGGGAACACATTTAAGAGATATTGGCAGTGGTGATGCTCTGGAAGACTAAAGAAGACTGTTTAGGCCTTTCACTTGCCAAGCTTCTTCCCATCCCGGGGACTTTTCCCTTTCCCCGTCACCTAGTTAACCCCTACTTATCCTTCAGCTCTATGTCAAGCAGTCCTTCCTCAAGAAAGCCTCCTTCTGTGGCAAAGTCAAATCCTGTATGTGGGCTCTCAGGGCACTGGGTGCCTCTTCTTGGTAGCACTGGTCAGAGTTGTAATATCAGTATTTTTTTTTTTTTTTTTGAATGACAATTTGATTCTTCCCCATTAGACTGTAAACTCGATGAAAGCCAAAGCTGGTCTGTGTTTGAACACCACTGTATCTCCATTTTTGGGCATGTAATGACACTCAATAAATATCTGTTGGGTGGATGGATAGATGGATGGATGGGTGAAATTTTTCAGTTAAGAGGTTTGTGGCAATTTTGGCAAATTTATAAAAAAAAATTAAGAAAGTTATTCTCAACAAATATGAATATATTCTGCTTATGGATATTTTCTTTATGGAACATTCAATTTGCTGAAAGCCAAGGGTCATAGTGTGATTTAGGCTTCTTATGAATACATTCTTCTTTTATTTACATTCATGAAGAATATATTGCTGAATATTAATATTTTCATAAGAAGTATATATTCATGTTCATGAAGAAAATTAAAGAAAAATTTATTTTCTGTAGGAAATCAGAATATTCAGTAAATTTGGCTAATTGGCTTTAGGTGACTTAGTCGGCTCCCAGCATCCACAGCTCTTTGAAGATTTTTGGAAATGGAGGGATGGAAAGAGACAGAGCTGTAGCTTGAAGGAGAAGCAGGGCTGAAGGAAGCATTTTGGGGATAGCTGTGACTTGAGTGGGTTTGTACACTGAAAGGAGGGTTTTGGTGAAGAGGAAGCAATGGCCAAGTGGAGAGAGACAGAGGAGACTGGATGGAGCAAGGTTACAGAGGAAGCTAGAAGGGAAGGTGTCAGGAGCACAAAGGGGAGCCTCAGCGATAGATTGCAACTACGGTGGCTCCCAATGCACCACTCCTCCCAGTATCCATGCCACCTACTCCTAATATTCTGACCTTGGGCTTAACCATGTGACACACTTCAGTCAATGGGACATTAGCAAGAGGGATGCAAGCTGAGGTTTGAAAAGTGTTTGCACACTGGGCCTCTTGGCATGCTTCCTCTTGGAACACTCTCCTTTGGAACCCAGCTGGCAGGCTGTGAGAAGTCCAACTTAGCTATCTGGGAAGGCCATGAGGAGGGGGCCTAGGTTGACAGCCCCACCTGAGCTTCCAGCCAACAGCCAGCATCAATTTCCAGACATGTGAGTGCACAACCCTGGAATTGGATCCTCCAATCACAGTTGGGTGGTTGCAGGTCCCTGCCAAGCCCTGTCCACATTGCAGAATCATGGGCAAAATTCTGGTTGGAGTGTTTTATGTTTTTAAGCCACTATGTTTTAGAGTGGTGGTTTGCATGGAACAAAAGGGATTGTTTTTCCCCCTGAGTTTTGGCTTGAATTCTGCTTTATTATAATTTATTATATATTTGTTATAGTTCTGTCTCAGTCTATCAGCATTTCTCTGCCTAAGGGCACTGAAGCACCAAGGCTCCTGGAACATTCCCTGATGTCTGGATCTATTGCAGTGGCTTTTAGCACAGTGGTTAAAAGCTGGATTGCCTGAGTTTGAATCCTGTCTTGGCCACTCATTGGCTGTGAGACCTTGGTCAAGCTACTTCACTTCTCAGTGCTTCTGGCAGGGCCTCTGGGTAGGATGCTGTATTACTCAGGGTTCTCCAGGGAATGGAATGTACAGGAGATATGTAAATATTATGAGGTTTATCATAGGAATTGGCTCACACAACCATGGGGGATTGGCAAGTCCTAATTCCATAGGGCAGGCCACAAGTTGGGAACTTCGAGAAAGGTTTTAATGAGTTCCCCCAGGAGAAGCTGAAATGGAGATAGAAGTTCTTTCTGACTGCCGGAATGCTCAGCTCTCCCTTTAAGGCCTTCAACAGATTGGATGAGACTTCTCTCACCCCTGAAGGCCTTCATTGATTGTAGATGTCATTAGCGATAGATGTCATCAACAGACTGATGATTTAAGTCCACTCAATATCCTCACAGGCCCGTGCGTACTTGACCATACAACTGGACACCACAACTTAACGAAGTCGACACATGAATTCAACAATCACAGACGCTACTAAGGAGAAAGCTGAAGGAAGCTTGGTGGGGGAAGTTGGTACAAGACTCAGTGTCCTGCTGGAGCAACCAGCTCTGCCCTCGGCCTGCTCACCTGCCAGGCAGGACACAGCTCCTCCATAGGCTGGGTCCGCCTCTCCCAGGCCCTGCCCCTGAGGGACTGAGGCAGCAAAAATGGGAGTCGACAGCAGTCAGGTGGTCACAGAATAAGGAACCTTGGATGTGGAAAGGCACAAGCCTCTTTCTTACCTGGAATCAGAGGTGCAGCCAGGTTCCGATATCAGGGGGCGGGGGGAGCAGAGCCTGGAAGGGTGTAGAGCCAGAGGTCACCCAGACTGGTTGGTAGGGGAGCCAAATGATGATCATCGTTATCGTCATCATCATCATCATCATCGTCATCATCATCAACATCATCACTAACATCCACAGAGCCATTATTATGTTCTGGGTACTAGTTTAAGTCCTTTACTCATACTAAAATGTTTATTTCTCACAACCACTTCATGAAGCCAATTGATGATTCTCTGCAAGTTGCAGCTGAGGAATCCATGGGACAGAGGGGTTTTGTAACTTGCTGAAAGACATGCAGCTGGTAGGTAGCAGAGTCACAATTTGAATCCTGGCAGTCTGGCTCCCAAGCCTGCTTGGAACCACCCAATGATACGATCAAAGATTTTCCACGCTGTCCATGGCCTCATGATCTGGCTTTCCCTCTCCTCCCGCAAACACCTTTCTACCAGGTCAATACTTTAGCTCAAAAAATGAAAAGCTGCTTCTTTTGGAGCCAGTGCTCAGGGTGCCCCTCAGCCTTTGCCCCCTAACCAGACCCCTCCTGCCTCCCATCCCTTCTAAATCCTAATGTCCACTGCCACCTCCTCCATGAAGCCTTCCCAGTCACTCTCCTCCTGGAAATTTATGCTTTCTCTCTTGATTTGTCCAGAGCCGCTGGTTCCCCTGCTCTTATTCCAGGGCTTGCCACAGTCTGTTTTTGTGCCTGTGCTGACTGCCCACTGCACTGGGAGAGAGCAGCCTCCCCCTGCCCCCTGAGATAGCATCGTAGCAACTGGGCAGTTGTGACCAACCTGGGCTCTGTGCACGGTCATCGAATGGAAGAGAACAGTGGCTCTCCCGGGGTGAGATCCCAGGTACCGTCCATACCAGGAGGGGTGTCAGGAACAGGTGAGCAAAACGGCTGTGGGGAGGACAGACAGCAGTAAGACCTAGAGACCCTGAGGGTGCTGGCCCACCCTGCCTGAGCACTTCCTGGCACACTAAATTGGAGCAAAGTTGCTATCGGCAGAGGAGCTGGGCTTGGGGGCAGTCTACAGGGTATGTGTTGTTGGGATAAATATTTTGATATATTCATCTATTGCGGGATACTGGTGATGAGCTCCAACTTGGCGGGCCGGGGCCAGGGGACCTGGCCAGCCCCTGGGGAGGGTAGTGGGCATGGGCAGTATTACCCTCCACAGCCCCCCGGGCCTGAGAAAGTGGTGCCGGATACAGGCCCCATCTTTCTCACCCAAAATACAACTGTTAGAGGAAGCTTGCCAGAGAAAACCGCCCCCTTTATCTTGCCCGCACACTCCCCGTTGCCAAAGCAACTCCCGCTCTCCCCGTTGCCAGAGCAACTTCCGCCCTTTTCAAACGACCTCCGCGCCCTCTCAGAACCAATCCTAGCCTTTATCCCCTCAGCATTGCTATGTGGGGCCACACAGCCCTACCACCGACCCCGCCCTCTATGCCACTCTATTTAACTTGTGCTCACCCCTGTATAAAGGCTTTTTGGTTTAACCCCCTTAAAAAGAGAGTGTCTCGCGTTCCTCTCTCGCCGCCCTCCACACCTTGCACGCCTCCGCCGGGGACTCGGCCAAGTCCCCCGCCTCACCCTCGCCTCCGGGAAGAGCTGCCGCCGGTACCCCTCAAGCAACGCTGAGCGCAGAGGGTTCCGTGGCTGCCCCCCCCACCATAGCTACGACCGCAATCTATCAGGTTTTTCTCCCTACTTGTGTTTTTCTCTTTTCTATCTCCCCAAATATATAGGTAGTGGCCTTTGTGCTCACTGTCTCTGGTTGGGGCAGAGCAGAAAACTGAAGTTGCCCAACAAATACTATTTCCTTCCTGGAGTTTGTTTCCTTAGATCTGGTCTAAGGCTCCAAGGTGGAGAGGAGACAAATATCTTGGAGAAAGGTGAAGGGAGGAGGGAAGCCCTCGTCTCAGACTGGAAGGCGATTTCCTCCTGCGCTGGGAGCAGGGAGAGGACAGTGGCTCCCGGGAGCAGAGCAGACCTGGCCTGGCTCCTGGCAGCTCCCCCCAGCTCCCCAGAGGTCACACACACAACCCCAGGAAAGGATGGCAGGAGAGTATGTCTAGGTGCAGGGGCTGGCTGAGCCGGAGTGTGCAGAGTTTCCGGGCCTGGGTGAAATGGGGTGGGGATTCTGGATGTCTCAGCAGTAACCACGTGGACATTGATCCAAGAATGAAATGCTTTGGCACAGCGTAAGATCTGAGAACTGGGGTACCCCCAAGGGTCCCACTGAGGAGTAGAGAAAGCATCTTCAAGAAGAACTATGGTTCTCTCCAGTAGAGAAGAATAGTTGACTTATGAAAAACAACATTAAACCTCATGTGCACCTGAGTTTGTGCACTGAGCTTTCCATCCGTGCACATATTCACATATTGTGAGTCCTGGGGCTCCAATCTGTTCCACTCTTGTGGGAGCAGGGGAGCCATCCAACTCACTAGGTCCCATCTGCTGGGATGGGAGGTGGGGAGGAGGGGGCTGGCTTTCCCTCAGACGCCAGATGATAGTTCGCCAGGGAGCTAGTCCTGCCACCCACCCAGTTACCTCGGCCTCAGGGTGGCAAGGGAAGCCTTGGCTAAGACCCATGGGCCAGGGATTTGGGGAGAGCAAGCACGAGGGGCCAGGAGAAGATGAGGGAAAGGAGTCCATGTGATGTTTGTCAAAGAAGCAGCAGATTTAAAATTATTTAAGAATTATTTACTGAGCATCTACTATGAGCCAGGTCCTGGGGTAGGTGCCGGGGAATAAGTGAAAGAAAGTAGGCTTCAAGAAAGCATTTGTTCAGAGCCTGACACATAGTAGATGCTTCATAAATTTTATGGCCCTGGTCCTCTTCCTGAAGAGACACAAACATGAGGAAAACATAGTTTCTACCCTTGAGGAACTTTAGGTCCTCTAAGCGTGTTAAGACCCTGACGCTGTGCTATAATCAGGCAAAGGAAGGTGGCACAGTAACTAAGGTGCAAAGATCCAAGAGGGAGCCTGGGAGGGGTGAGTGTGTGTGTATATAGGGGAAGTGGGGAGGTGAGGAGGGGCGCAGGGGACAGGGCCGGTGGGAAGCTGTAGGGAAACTGAGCTACAAGAGAACACATTCTGGCAGTCCCTGACTTCCAGGGTAAAAGTCCATGTGCAAATCAGTCGTGTGGAATTTGGAATGCGTTTTCCCGTGGGAACAATGCTGCAAACAGAGGCTGGGTTACTAGGTCAGAGGATGGAAGCCTGTTTATCCCACAATGTTATTCAACTAGATTACAGATAACCATTCACTAGTGCAAGGTCCAGAGAGCTGGAAGCCTGTGTTACACCTCCTTTCGGCAGGGCAGTTCCTTTAAGCAAAGAGGGGAGTGGAGAGTGGCACTGGAGACAGCAAGGGAAGCAGACTCACTGGTAAAGCAGAAGCCAATACAAAAATGGGCCAAGACATACTCCTGGTGATACCCCTAGGAGCAAGCTCACTCCCACTGCCCTTGAAGGGTAAGAAGATCTCATCCCACTGTCCCTAGGGGGCCTGGGAGCTGCCAGAGCGCCGGTCGTTCCGAATGAAGCACCAGCTTCCAGATGCCTGGCATCTTACCTCCCCACAGATCCTTAAAATAACCTGACCCCTGCCAGGTGAGACACCTGAGCCAGGCTCTACCCCTGCAACCCAAGAGAGCCTAACATAATATTGCACTAGCAGTACGTGCTCCCTGTAGAAGATTTAGAAAATACACACTAGGCAAAATGAGAAAATGAAGGATACCTGGAGCCCCGCCATTCAGAAAACAACCCCTGTTAATATTTTGGTGTTTCTCCTTTTCTCAAAGTCTTTTTTTCTATGCACATCTTTTTTACAAAATAGGGTAATATTATATATGCTGTTTTATAATATGGTTTTTCTCCAAACATCTTCTAATAAACATTTTTCCAAAGCAATACAAATCTGTCATTACTTGTAGTGGATGTTCCGTTTTGTGGGATTTGCTTAATCAAGCTCCTGTTGTTGGAAACGTAGTTTGTTTCCAGTTTTAACATGCATACCATAGATCCAACAATCCCATTTTTAGGACTATATCCCACAAAGCTAAAGCACCAGTTTCTAAGAACATATTTACACAGATACTTATTGCAATATTATCAGCAATAGCAAAAGTCACTAGAAACAATCTGGATGCCCACCAATAGGGGAGTGGTAAATAAATCACAGCACATGTGTACTAACGGAATCTTGGACAGCTATTAGAAAGGGTGAGATGGAGAGAGATCACTGACCCATAAAATCTATCATGATATATTGTTAAGTGAAAAAGTAGGTCACAAGCTAATGTGCATAATAGGATTTTGTTTTTGATTAAAACTTTCTAAATGAAGGGGGGGAACCCCTATATATAATGACATGAATTTTCATCTATTTGTACTTGCATAGAGAAAATAATTGAAAAAACCACAAAACTGTTAATGTTGTTTACCTCAGCAGGCAGCATTAGAGATATTTGACTAGTTACAGTAAATATGTATTAATTTTGCAGCTTAAATTATGTAGTGTAAGACACTTTAAAAAGTAACAGCAAGAAAGAAGACAATGCCTAGTGCAGGGACCGTTGCAGGGATTTGAATGCTGAATCTTTTTGGAGATGCTTTCAGAAGACAGGGCAGGGCCACGAAAAAAAAATCATGCAGACCCAGAATGCTCCCTATTACTATGTGACCTGAGCAGGTGACCCCATCCCAAAGGGCCTCAGTTTCCTTGTCTGTAAAACGTAGATAACAATCTCTTTCTGTCTGTATGGGAAGACAATGCCTGGAAATATAGTAATTGCACATTTTTCACATTACTCTTTTTACAATATTAATCCAGTTTAATCTGTAATTGGTACAATTTAATATGATGTTAAGTGACAGGGAAAAAAACGAACAAACTGTTTAACCCCCTCTGAGAGCTTGTGAGTTCTGCTTGAGAGGCTGCTAACAGCCCATTCCCTTCCTTCATCTCTAAGCTACTTTAGCCCTTGGCCTTGGCCTTGGCCTTGGCCTTGGCCTTGTAGTAGGGACTTAAGGGATGGGTAGAACAGGAGATGGGGTGCATGCAGGGCCATTGGGAAGTTGGGGGCTGCCCTCGGCAGGAGCTCTGGGCAAAGATTTTCATCATTAGCAAATAACTGGGAGCTCCTTGGGGAGTGTTCTATGAGTAAAATGCTCTTTTTGAGTAAGAAAATAAAACATGGGATTTCTAAGGTAGCTGCATCTGTGGGATGGGGAGGGGGCCTGCCAGGGGCATCAGGGGCCTTCAGTCTGAGCTCCTGAGGGCCATGCCCCCTTGGGGTCACTCCCTGATTCCTGCTGCCATCTCCACCCTGGCCTCAGGGCAGAGCTGCTCCCTCTGCAACGATGGCTCCTTATCCCCGCCGTGCTGCTACGCTGTCAAACCAGCTGGAACTTTCCAAAAAACTGTCCAAACAGCTGTAGAATAATAAAAGGGAAAAAACCTCAGAGGGTACCATGAATTAAAACTCCTGCTCACGAGGCCCAATTTGTTCCCTGCAGCTCAAAGCCCTCTTCCCTGCCCACAAGGGACCCCAGTACTAGGCCTCCCGGCTGTCCAACCTCCAAATTTTAGACAACATCTTGGGGTTGGGGCAGGGAAGTGTTCCTAACATCTGTGGGCCCCAGAACAAGGCCACAAATGAGGCCCACATGCCCTATGTCTAAATAGTTTTAGGTTATTAAGTCAAGCTAATAAACTGTTAAGTAAAGTCTATTCCATCCTCCCACCTTAACCTTCATACCTTCATAGTCACCTAGACCAGGTTCAGGTTTAGGGTTTTCACATCCCTTGGAGAGCCGTGTCAGAAGGTGGTGGCTTGGAAACATTGGCCCCTGGCTCCCACATCCAGCCCTTGGCCCACCCCTCTCTTCCCTCCTCCCACCCTCAACCCCTGCTCCCACACGGAGCACATGCACACCTGCGGACACCCCAACCCGTACATGCAATCTTCATCCCCACCACACCCCCATAACCGCTGCAAATGCCCCCCTTGGTCATGCCTAGGACCTCCACTGGCAATGCCATCTACCTTGGAGGAGAGAGACCCAGAAAAGAGGACTGTGCAGCCCTGGAAGAACTCTTGGTGTCATTTGGGCAGGAATTCTGGGGTCCTGGTCCCCAGGACATAGTCTGGGATGGGTGTATGGATTCCTTCCCCATGGGGAGGCAAGCAGCTGAGAAGGTTACAGAGCAGGGAGTTCTCTTTACCTGGGCTCATGGTGGTCCAGAAAAGGGGGCAGGGATAGTTGACATCCTTGACCCCCCCCCATCACTCAGGAGTACCCCCTGGATGACTCTACTTCTGAAAATCTGGATCATGAGAGGCCAAGTCCCCTCTTACTCCTCTTTTCTGCTGTGGAATTCCCTCATGTCCACTGATGGGCACCAGGACAGACCCTGCCTTTCAGGTAAGACCATAATAGCTGCCCCTGAAGACTTTCTCTCTCAGCCCTCAACATCTTAATGAAAACAGCAACCCAACAGCCAATGAAGGACAGAGGTGTACACTAACGAGGGGCGGGGTGGGAGCTGTCCTTGAAAGGGCATGGAGTCAGGCCTGGGGACAGATAATTCCTGCCTTAATGCAACTCTTCTTCTGTCCAGTCACCAGCTGATGGGAAAGCAGGCTCCCAAAGCAGCCCCAGTGAGAGATACGGGCTCTTTGCCTGAAATGAAAAATTCATGAAGAAAGACTAGGGATCAGACACTCGGACAGCCGCCAAGTTGCAGTGCTCTGGGGACAAGGCAAGAGGCTTGAAAAGCCAAATGGAAATTTTCTCTGCTCTCTGCACCTCCCATTTATGCTCCCCTTCCACGTTTGTTGGGGGTGGGGGGGTGGAGCCACCTTCTTTGACATGGTCACACATCCTCCGTCTCAGTTGAGCCCTTGGGCCAGTCACACCAATGCCCATATGCCAGGGTGTTCAGGAAGAGGGGCTCCTCCCCTTACCCAGACCATCGACGTGGCGCCCGACTCAGCATCCTCAACAAAATGCACATTGTTGCAGAGCAAGCTAACCACAGTCCAGACCACCTGGCACCCCCAAACCTGGAGGAACCCTAAACTATTATTAGGCTATTTTTTTTTTGTCTCTAGAAAGTCCCTTACAGATTACTTCCTGCTCCAATTCCTTGACCCACAAATCTAATTAAACTTCATATGGTTGGTCAAAAGGCCATAAATCACAATTTGGGGAGGAGGTCATGGATCCCTTGAATAAAATTCACTCCTCCCTTGGATAAGAGTTGGAGAATTTGTGTTCTAACATAGGGATGGGTTGGAGTAGGGTGGCTAGCTAGCCAGTGATATACAAGGTGGTAAAATAGCCACAGGCTCTATTCCAGAGATGGAGAGCATGGAGGTGTTGGCTGATCCCCAGAAATCAAGTGGAAGGGCAGGCTGACATCACTTAGGAATGGCCACAAAGGAAATCCACCAGGCTTCCACTATCCCTGGGAATCTTGAGTCTCTGGCCACAGAGGTGCAGTTCCTCCTCCCTGCCACATGGTGGTGCTAGTTCACAGCTGCAGGGAAACCTCGCTCCACCAGCTTGGGCCTCCAAAGGAACAAAGCTTGCTTCAGCCTCCGCAGGCCTAGGCTGTTGGTTTGCAGTTTTTTTAGGCATTTGCCCAGCCTTTCCTATCCAAAGACAGGTTGGGCTCAGGCAGCTACCTCTAACTAAAAAGCAACCCCTGTAGTCCCTGAGAACCACTCCAGGGCTTTTTCCAACACCACCTCCCCTGATACAAAGGATTTGTTTGGCTATTTCTTCCATATCAGAGCTCGAGACCCATCAAGAATACACTCAAAAACATAAAACCTTATCTGCCCTCCACCCCACCTCAAGATGAATAAGAACCTTTCACTCTGTCAACCAAAAGGCAAAGCACAAACAAATTATCTCGGACACTATGTTGTTCAAATATATATATATATATATATATTTTTTTTTTTCCTTTTTTTTTTTTTTAATTCAATTTTATTAATGTTCAAATATATATTAAGGGAAAGAACTTCCTCCTGCCAACATAATTTATAAGATTTCTTCTATTCCATTGGAATAAAGGCATTTTCATGGTTATACAGAGAAGTTCTAGCTTCTCTTTTGCCCCACCCTCCTTCTATCCAGACTATCGTTTTGGTTATCCTCGGACATCTGTGCTAACCCCTTCCTACCAGAAGCCCCCACAGTGTAATATTAACTGCATCCTTAAAGCCAGCATCCCATTTGCTTCTGTCCTTTTGCAGGGTCCTGTGACAATGGGGAAAAACTTCCTTGGCAATTGCAGAGAATAGAGTCTGGTGCTAGCTTACTAATATTAGCTATCATTTACTTAATACTTACAATGTTCCTGACACTTTACATATATTGTTTGAAAAGGCCATTTTATTATTTTCGCACATAAGGCAACTCAGGTTCAATAATATATCTAAGACACCAGCTAATGAAAGGCCAAGTTAGATTTTGGAGGGCACCTGCTTTATCACCAGTCTGTGTGTGAAACTGCTGTGCTCTGTACCCTCCTTTTGGAAAGAGTCAAGGCTGGGCAACATTTAGAAAGGTATTATTTTTTTCCCTGGGTGTCCTCATCACCAAGCTGTTCTCTTGCCCTAGCTCCATCCTGGGGCATGGCAGGAACACTGCTGCCTGCTCAGACAACTAAACAGGGGGTGTCCTAGGTCTTTCCCAAGTCAAATCCACAACAGGAGAGCTGGACACAAACGTGCTGAGCAAGATACGTTTTGAGGGAAAGGAAGCCCAGAGCTGCTGGCAAAGCGGCCCATGGACCAATGGCAGAGGCGGGAGCAGATTCTCAGAGAAGCATTTCCCTCTGGCGTCAAGAGTGAGCCTCAGAGCTCACAGGGATACAGCCCAGCCACGTTAGTCATCCCTCCGGATGCTGTGCCCTTTGAAAAATGTGGCTGGATTCTTGTGAAGTCGCAGCACTTAGGGAATTTGAGCTCTGAATAAACAAAGAGGCAAAAAGGTCTTGAGATTCTTGACTCTTGCTACCCCAGATTCTGTAGGGTCGAGAAGGGAGACTTGAATTGACAGCAAGTGTGGGGCCTCAGATATTTCCCTAGAAACCTGGCTGTGCTTCCGTGGCACCCTTGGCCTGCCTCTGTCCTAACATCACTTCTCGGAGTGAACTCGCTCCTTACTTGCTGTCTGTCTCCCCACTCTGGACTCTGAGGGCCCCACCGCGAAGGTAGGGACGTGATTCATTGTGCTCCACCACCACAGCCTGGAGCACAGTAGGTGACCCGTGATTGTTTGATGAAGGGATTAATTCGTAAAAGAATGAATGAATGTCAAGTGTCTAACATGCCTCCCCTACCCCCCCCCCTCTTATCTGCATTCACCTTGGTATATCACCTTTGTTACATTAAAGGAAGCATAATACAATGAAAAAAAAAAAGAAAAAAAAAAAAAAAAAAAGAATGAATGAGTGAGTGAGTGAGTGAAAGAAACCATCCAAGAGACTCCCTGATCGCAAATACTGAATAATCTTTTACTTCCTTTGCTATGGAATAAGGGAGAATTTCTTGCTTAAAGACGATGGCACTAGATTTCATGGTCTTCTTCTGTTTTCTTCTCTTACAAGACCTCTCCCCTCAGGGTCCCACGGCAGGCAGCCTACCATCTGTACACAAGCTCATTTTTAAAGGGCCAAGGGGAGAGATTCTTGTGTGTGTGTATTTTTTTAAACTGTTTCAGTTATCTATTGTTGCATCACAAACTGATCCAAAACACAGTGGCACAAAATAACCACCTACACTCACCCCCTTGGCGGGTCAGCCTAGCAGGGGTGGCTTGTCTCTGCTCCATGATGTCTGGGGCCCCAGCTGGGAAGACTCAAAGGCTGAGGGTGACTCAACGGGCGGGGGCTGGAGTCTTCTGGAGGCGTCTCACTCACATGTCTGGTGGTTTGATGCCGGCTGCTGGCAGGAACCTCAGCTGGGCCGTCAGCCCTGACGCCCACGTGGTCTCTTCATGTGGCCTCTCCGCATGGGCTTGTTTGAGCCTCCTAAATCCAGCTGGGAGCTGGGCTCCAAGAACAGGTGTCCCAAGAGAGCAGAGCACATGGCCTTTTATGGTCTAGCCTCAGAAGTCACACAGCATCCTATCGGCCGGTCTATGTTGACCGAGGAAGTCACGCAGGTTCACCCAGATTCAAGGCTGGGGGAGTGGCAAGTTTCTAGAAGAGCATGTGGACAGGAGATAAAGTTGGGCCATCTTTGGAAAATACAATCTGTCACACTAATGCCACAAAGAAAAGTTCTCAGGGTTTGGGGAGCAGGAGGATGAGTACAAGAGGAGAAATTCCTTCCACTGCTTTGTTCACTCTGTTGTATTATCTCAATTGTTGTTTAACCATGAGTTTATTACTTTAAAAAAAAAATAAAGCATGCAACTTTTTACAGCAAAGGGAACTGCAGGGCTCAGTCTCCATGCAGCCTTCCGTCCACTGGCTCATATGGATGTGTCGGCGTCAAGCATCCGTTTCTCCTTTCACTCCATGACACCTGCTCTGCCTCCCCAGCCTCACTTTTGTGGGTGCCAGTCTTACTTACTGTCCATGCCAGAGCTGATAGTCTCCAGTTTCTTGACCCTTGAGGTCCACTGACCTTTCAGAGTAGGGGTCAGTGCCCCCTGCACCCCCTACCCCCCACCCGCAACATACATAATCCAGTTTCAGGTAGAAGTCGGTTTCCTAGATTTCATCCAAATTCCAATAGCACCCTTTGGATGGCACCTCGGAACAATGCTCCTGAAATAAACATCTCTCCTCTGGGCATCCTGCACCCCATTCAGTTTCCCCAACTGCCCCAGATCCCCAAGCTCTGTCCTACTGTCCATCCAGCCCTCAGCTCTTGAGAAAATCAGTCACCAGCCTCCTTAACCTAGGGCTCCCAGCTCCCAGTTTGGACCACACTTCCCCCAGAGAAGTGGTTCTCAAATGTGAATTAGGATGAGGATCACTGGGGAGTTCGTTAGAAATGCAAGTTCCTGGGCCCTCCCCTGACCTACTAAATCAGAAACTCTAGGGGTTTCTGTGATACACCTCCAGGTGATTCCGCTGCTCGCTCAAGTCTGAGATCCACTGAGGAAACCCTCATTGCGCGGCTAGCGCCTATTGGCAAATAAGGATGCAGAAGATGTGGTGACCACCTCTTTTGTTAGGCCCTGGTGTTCCAGAGAGAACAACAGGCCTGGTCCCTGTGGCCAAGGAACTTAGAGTCAAAAGCTTTAGTCACTCTAGTGTACTGTGCAGTTTGGTTTTTCCAGTCCCAAGCCAGACAGAAAGGTTCTTATTTACATATGACTTTTTTTTTTTCCCCAGGTTTGGGGTGGGGTGAGAAGTGCAGGACATGGGGTATAACTACACAGTGGAGACCAGAAGTTCACACCTAATATTCTGTTTTCCACTGAACTTGGATTTCTTCCCAAGCTACCTGGGGCTTGCTACTCAAAGTGTAGTCCCTGTACCAGCAGCAGAAGCACCTGGGAGCTTGTCAGAAATGCAGACTCTCAGACCCCACCCCAGACTCACTGCATCATCCAGGGTGATTCATGGGCACCTTAAAGTTTGAGAAGCATTTACTTGGACCAAGAGTTCTAAATTATAGATTTTGTGGTCCTGTCTCAGGAGAAAACCATCCCAGTGCTCTAAAAATATTCTGTAAACTATGCTTCAATGAGATTTCAGAGAAAGAAGGCTCAGTCAGATATAATAAAATACAGTTTGGATTTCTCTTAGGTAAATGAGTCTTTATCTTTAGTGATAAAGAACTAATTAACTTATATTAAGGAGCTGCACTGTCCAAACATTGCATGGAATATACTTATACTAAAAAAACTATTTGTCATTTATCTGAAATTCAAATTTAACTGGTATCCTATATATTTTATTTGCTGAATCCAGCAACATTTATTGTGAGAAAAAAACTTTCTGAGGTGCCTGAGACAAAGCGTATACTCTGTAAACTCCCTCTTCTACAAGAGGCCATATTGTGGAATAGTGTGGTTCCTGAATTTGACTGATCATCAAATATATGGGGAGCTTTTAAAAAGGGACCAAGGTGTGACCTCAGACCTAATGAATCTGAAGCTTGGTGGAGGATACCTGGAGAATCTGTACTTTAAGGAAAAGAAAAATCTCCAGTTAATCCTGTTATCAGCCCAGTTTTGGAACCACCAGTTAAGGGCAAGTCCTTCTCAAACTTTAATGTACACATGAATCACCTGGAGATCTTGTTAAAACGTACATTCTGATTTAGTACGTTTGAGATGAGACCTGAAATTCTGCATTTCTAACATGCCCCAGAAGATATGCTGCTGGTTTGGGCACCACACTCACTGCAAGTCTTCAGGGCAGTGCTTCTCAAACCTGAATTTGTATCAGAAATGACTGGAGGGCTTGTTAAACCAGATTGCTGGGCCCTGCTCCAAAGTCTCTGATTTAGTTGGTCTGGGGTGGGGGGCCAGAGAAGCTGCGTTGCTAAAACATTCCCAGGTAACACTGACACAGATGCTCCCGGCTCCACACTTTGAGAACTACTGCTCTAGGGGAAAGGGCATGGGCTTTGTAATCTGACGGACTTGAGTTAAATTCCAACTCAACAAATGGGCCACCTCAAATTTCTTACATTGGTTCTCAACCCTGACTGCACATTAGGATCACCTGAGAAATGTAAAAAATTCATATGCCAAAGCCCTATCCCAGAGCTAATTAAATTAGAAAAACTGGGAGTGAGACCTAAGCCCATTTTTTGCAAAAGCACCTCAGATAATTCTGATGTATAACCAGCGTGGAGAACAACTGAACATTTTGAGCCAATATCCTCATCTGAAAATGAAGACTGAGGTGAGGATTAAGTTAGATAATAGAAGTGAAGGACCTGGCCTGAGGAAGGCATCCAGGGCCACTGCTATCACTACTCCCTTTTCTATCATTGCTTTCTTCCTTTCCTTCCACCTTAGAGGAAAAGTGGTCTCCATGCCTGTCCAAGGTCCACCTGCTCCTACCCAAAAAAAACAACCTAGCCACCTTTTTCACTTTGCTTCTTGATCACTGCCTCCTCTCATCAGCCTCTTGAGTCTGTTTCCTTCCGGTGCCCCCCATTTGTCTTTAAAAATACTCTGAGCTCCCTCATCACTCAATCTTGCTGCCACCTACTTACCATTCCTCGTCTCACTGATACATTTCCCAAAGAAGGAGTCTATATTTTGCCAAGTTCTATGTTCTCCTTAACTTCCATGGGGAGAAGACTTGTTCCCTCCACCCTAACCCCAAACTTTACCAAATATACATCGAAGATTATCAAGGTCTTTTGAATGCCCAAACCCAAAGACCTTTTCTCAGTCATTATTCTCCTTAGATTAAATTGAACAAACATGCTTTAGAGCCTACTATCATTGGGGATTCAGGGATGAATAAGTCACCACCCCTGAACCTCAAGGACTAAGCTGGAGAGGTAGGGGAGGGGGTGAGAGAGGCAAGTATGGAAACAAGTCAATTCCATTGGTGAGAAAGGAGCCATGATGTAAAGGGTGAACTATGTAGGTTCTTGCCCTTAGCACTCAGCCTTAGTACAGGGCTTTGTACATAAAGTATTTGTTGAATGAATGAATGAATGAATGAATGAATTCCACAGGAAGATCAGGATGGGCTTTATAGATGAAGTGACCTTCTAGCAGAGATCCAAAGGATGAGTAGGGTTTCTCAGGTGTGGAAATATATGGGTTGGTATTCCAGATGGAATCAAAGCAAGAAACAGCATGACACATTCCAAAAATGCCAATGATGTAACTGGCTGAAGTGGAGGGTGTGAAGGGAAATAGGGGGAGGGAAGACTGGAAAGGAAAGGTGAAAAGAGGTAGAGGTAAGGAAATTTGCTGAAGGGCTTCCTGTGACTTGCAATGAGTTTGAATGTTATCATTTGGGCAATGAGAAGCCATTCCTGGGTTTTAACAAGTGAATGAGTTGATCAGATTTGCATTTTAGAAAGACAGTCCTGGCAGCAAGTTAAGCCATTGGAAATGGACAACGTCCCCATACCTTGGAAAAAGAATATGGGGAAGTGTGGTGGATTAAATGGTGGCTCCCAGTTTGGACATGTTCTTGGTCTTGGTCTGCATTCTGGTGGGTGTGGACCCATTGTAAGTAAGATGTGACTTCAGTTAAGGTATGGAGCCACTAAATCATGTTGGGTTTTAAGCTGGATTACTGGAGTCCTTTACAAGCAAAGTGAAAGTCATATGGAGAGAGAAGCCAGGAGAGGCCACCATGTGCATAGCCATGTGACAGAAAAGTCAAAGACCAAAGATCACCGGCAGCCAGTGCCAGAATGCCACAGTGTTCTGGAAGAAAGCAGCACCTTGCTGACTCCTTAGTTTTGGATTTCTCCTAACCTCAAAATAGTGAGTCAATAAATTCCCCTTGATTAAGCCGACCCACTGCGTGGTATTGGTTTTAGTAGTCGGGAAACTACCACAGGGAGTATGGGGAGAAGAGCAGAGGGCTGAGGGCAGACCCAAGGCTGAAGAACCAAGCACAGGAAGAAGAGCCCACAGGGAAGATTAAACACCAGAGGTGCCTAGCAAGCAGGAGGGCTTGGCCAACAGGGTCCTATGCTACTGAGAAGCATGGGCTGCTGAAAGCCAACTGCTGAATGTGGCAGTAAGTGGGGGGCATGGTGACTTTTGCCAGAACCATTTTGGTGGGGAAGTGAAGCTAAAGATAAAACTACTGCAATGGGCACTGCAGACCATGCCCTTATCTTGTGCTACTCCTTCCTAGATATCTGCAACCCATATGCTCATGCTGTCCCTCTTTCTCAAAAGCAATACAAATTGAAATATATGCAACCATGAGAATCAATTCCTTTGCTGACACATCAAATGCTAGTTTTCTTCTTTTAATTTTTTTAATTTAAAAAATATTCTCAAACATATACAAAAGTAAAATGAACCCCCTGTAGCCATCATCCAGTTTTGACAACAATCAATCCATGGCCAATCTTGTTTGTTTCAATTTCATATACATGCCTACATTATTTGGAAGCAAACCCCAGACATATCATTTCAAACATAAATACGTCAATATGCATCCCTAAAATTTAAGGACTTTTAAAAAAATATATAACCACACTAACACTAATATCCCTAAAAAAACAATAATTCCTTAGAGTCAGCCAAAATGCAGGCAATATTAAAATTTCCTGATTGTTTCATTTTTTTTATTGTACAGTTTGTTTGTTTTAATAATGTTGCTAATAAGACCCATATGTTGCACTCAGTCAATCTTAAATTTCTTTTAACCTCTAGGATTCCTCTCCACATTTTTTCTCTGCATTTTATTTGTTAAAGAAGCCATAGGACAATTGCTATCTTGATGGTGCAGTGGCTAAGAGCATGGGTCTTCAAGTCCAATGGCCTGGTTTCATTTGCTTTCTTTTATTTTCATAAGGTTTTTATTGAAGAGAATTACAGAAAAGTACATGAATCATAAGTGTGCAGCTTGATGAATTCTGATAAACAAACACCCCGTGTAACTGCACCAGATCAGGAAACAGAATATTATTGTCACCCCAGAAAACCTCATGCCCTCTCCCACCCTCTGCTACCCAACAAAGGTAACCATTAACCCGACTTATTAATACTATAGATTAGTTTTGCCTCTTTTTTGATCTTTATATAAATAAAATCATACATTTTTTTCTTTTTTTGTCTGGCTTCTTTTGCTCAATATAAAGTCCATGTTGTTTCTCATAGCAATATTTTGTTCCTTCTCAATGCTATATAATAGTCCATTGAATATAAATATACCATGATATATTTATCTATTCCAGCGTTGATGACTTTTGGGCTGTTTATAGTCTTGGGCTATTACAATCAGCACTACCACGATCATGCTTATATGTACATTTCTTCGGGGACACACTTGGGAATGAAAGTTATGCATACTTATGATTGCCTAGGTTTTAATCTTGGCTCTCTTATGTACCAGTTGTATGACCTTGAACACATTACTACTTATCTTTCTGGCTTCAGTTTCTCTATCTGTAAAATGGGGATATTAACACCCATTCCATGGAATTATTGTGAGGATTAAATACCATAAAACATGTAAAGGTGTTAGAACAGTGCTTGGTTCTTAGTAAGAGCTTGATAAATGTTGGCTATCATTATCCCTTCTTTTCTTGTGGTAACTTTTCAATCTCCTTAACTTTTCCTCCTGCCTCCTAAAAGATCCATTCTCCCAAGATGATCAGGTCTTTTCTTCTCTTCCTCTGAAAGTTTATCTGCTCCCATGACCTCCACTTCTTGTATGTGGGTAATTTTGCAAAGTGGTAGATAAAAGGTATGACTCATGCAACCTCTGTCTCCAAAACTTGGTCCCTCCCTTACTTTCCAGTGCTGCCCTTCTACATATGATGTACTATTTGCCCCTCCTCTTGAATGTGTTTGTTACTATAATCTCAACAGATCTAAAATCAGACTCCCCTTTCTCTGCCATATTAGAATCACTTTGGAATCGTCTTTGACCCTTGCACCCCATATTTAATCGGCAGGGAGGTTCTTAATGAATCTTTCTGTACCCACATCATTCTTTCTTTTCCTTTTTACTCTGTATAGTTCAAGCCCTTATCACTTTACACCTACCCTAATGCTATTTCTTCTACCTGGCTCCAGTCTCTCCTACTTCTAGTTTACCCTGAACACTGCCTCCAAACCAAGTTGACTAAAATGCTGCTTCACAGTAAATAATCATGACAGAGCAGATTACTTTTGGAATGATGGTTTGAGAAGTTCCATGGACCCTCTTCCCAGTGAAACATCCAAACCTGGTGAAAATTATAAAGCAAACAAACAAAAATCCCATTTAAAGTCTCTGGAAATTGTCCCAAGGGCATTCAGCAAATTAAGAAATATATATTGAGAAAATTTACTAGATCTTGGTAAGTACAGCAGGAGTCTATGAAATTTTTAACCACAAACTGCTCCCTCCCTCCCCACTTCCAGCTAAGCATAATGGAAGCTCCACACCAGGCCCCTTGCAGCCAGGAACACAGGCTCCCAGTCAAGGCCTACTATGCCTCCCCAGGAGGGGCAAGCTACTGGCATTTCTTATCCCCTCTGGTTCTATGTTGCAGAAGTTCTATTCCAGGTAAGATTGGCTGAGAGGTCTGGGGCTCATTTCCTATACCTGCCCACACTTTCAGGGTGGTAGCTGTAACCCAGGCCCAACAGGCTAAGGATACTGGGGCCCCAATCACTCTTGCCCCAGCTTGCTCATAGAGCAGAGATCGTATGCCAAAAGAGGCAAACTGAGAAGACCAGAGGTTATGCCCCTGCCCAGCACCCTGCCCATAAAGCAAGAGTGTCACTCTGAAAGAAGTGGGCTACTGTCTCTGCCCAAGTTCCCCAAGCTCTGGAGAAGTGGTACACAGGCTTTGTTCAGGGGGAGATGCTAGGCGTAAGAATAGAGAGTTCTGAAGCTCTCCCAAAGGGAGCCAACTTTATTTGTAACACGGTATAGGCAGTTCAAGTGTAAAAAACAAGGGAGATTTTGGTGATAAGCACTTATGAGGTGGCCAGTAGTTCCAGGAGAGCAACAAACTAAACTGTAGGCCAGTTTAGCAGAAAAATACGGGGAAATGGACAGCTAAGAAGAGCCCTCTTGTGGGTAGAACAAGCATCAAACGCTGGCCTCAAAGACTGCTCCTGCAAAGGGGCCCAAATTTATTGGGAGATTTAATTTAATTGTGGAGAAATGTATGTCCTATGCCTTATAAAATACAATAGAGCAATCACCCAGTAATTAGTGGACGCTAACAGCTGGGTGTGATACTTTGGAAGGCAGGAAGTTTAACAGAGATATCAGGTAAAGCGGCAGAGAGAGTCCTTAGAATGAGGCTGAAGAAGGTATTTAATTTAAAAAGTGATTTAATAATAGATGATAGGGATACATATAGATGGAAGAATAGAGATAGATAGATAAATAGATAGATGGAAAATGGATAGATGGGTGAATGGATTGATGGCTGGATAGAATGATATGGCAAATGTAGAAAAAAGTTAAAATTGGTGGATCTGGGTATCTGGGGTGTCATTCCAGGGTGACATGTACATGCACACTCCTCCAAGGAGTACATCAGAGGCTGCACACTGTGGAGAAAATAGACTAGAGTAGTCCATCCAAGTCACTGAAGAAATAAACAAGCAAACAAAAACTAGAACAAGCCCTAGAAGGGGGAGGAATCAATATCCAAAGTTGCTACAATATATTACATAAAATATACAGTTTTCAAGAAAAAAATCATGACATGCAAAGAAATGGGGAAGTGTGACCTATACACACACACAAAAATCAGTCAACAGAAACCACCTTTGAGAGGGCCCAGATTCAGACTTAACAGAAAAGACTTCAAAGCAGCTGTTATGAATATATTCAAAGGACTAAAGGAGACCAAGATTAAAGAAATAAAAGAAGGTATGATGACATTAAATATATAATATAAATAAAGAGATAGAAATTGTAAAAAACAAACAAAAAAAAAAGCAAATGGATATTCTGAAGCCAAAAAGTACAATAACTGCAATGAAAAATTCATCAGAAGGCCAAGAATAGCCAAAACTGTCTTGAAAAAAGAACTTGGAGAGTTCACACTTTCCAATTGTTTTCGTTTCCTAGCTGCTAAAACAAATACCATAAAATTGGTTGACTTAACAACAGGAATTTATTGGCTCACAGTTTTAGAGGCTAGAAAGCTGGCTTCCTCCTGGGGTTGATATTTTCTGGCCAGCCAGCAATCTTGGAGTTCCTTGACTTTTCTGTCACATGACAATGCCCATGACAGTGTCTTCTGCTTTCTCTTCCAGGTTCCATTGACTTCCAGCTTCTGGCTGTTCCCTGTGGCTTCTCTCCATGTCCAATTTCTTTTGCTTATAAGGACTTCAGCCATATTGGAGTAAGGCCCACCCTCAATCAGTTTGGACACCTTAACTAATAACATCTTCAAGGGTCCTATTTACAAATGGGTTCACACCCACAGGACCAGGGTTTGGGGCCTGAACATGTGAGGACATGATTCAAGTCCCAACCTGATTTCAAATTTACTACAAAGCTACAGTAATCAAGACAGTGTGATACTGGGATAAGGATTGACATATAGATCAAGTGATAGATTTGAGAATTCAGAAATAAACCCTTACATTTATGGTCAATTGATTTTCCACAAGAGTGCCAACACCATTCAATGGGGGAAAGAATAATCTTTTCAACAATGATACTGGGACAACTAGATATCCACATACAATGAAGAAGATTGTATTAACTATGTAACTTACACAGTGACTGTGTGATTGTGAAAACTTGTGGCTCACACTCCATGTATCCAGTGTATGGACAGATGAGTAGAAAAATGGGGACAAAAATTAAATGAAAAATAGGTTTGGGAGGATGGCATGGTTTAGGCTAAAAAGAAAAAAAAGAATAAAGATGGATACCTTCCTCACACCATACACAAAAATTAACTCAAAATGGATCAAAGGTCTAAATATAAGAGCTAAAGCTATAAAACTCTTGAAACAAAAATATAGGAGTAAATCTTAATGATCTTGGGTTAGGCAAAGCCTTCATGGGTCTGACATCAAAAACACAAGCAAAAATAGATAAACTGGACTCCATTAAAAGCAGTAATTTTTGTCCTTCAAAGGACACCATCAAGAATATGAAAAGACAGCTTAGGAATGGGAGAAAATATTTGTAAATCATGTAGCAAATAAAGGACTTACATCTATAACTCTTACAATCTAATAATAAAAAGACAGCTCAATTTAAAAATGGGCAAAGGATCTGAATAGATGTTTCAGTTTGCTAATGCTGCCTTTTCACAAAGCATCAGAAATGGATTGGCTTTTATAAAGGGGGTTTATTTGGTTACACAGTTACAGTCTTAAGACCATAAAGTGTCCAAGGTAATGCAACAACAAGCATGTGCTTTCATTGGATGATGGCCAATGTTGTCTGGAAAACCTCCATTAGCTGGGAAGGCACATGGCTGGTGTCTGTTCCAGGGTTCTAGTTTCAAAATGGCTTTCTCCCAGGACGTTCCTCTCTCAGCTCCTGTGCATTCTTCGAAGTGTCCCTCTTGGCTGTAGCAAGCTCGCTCCTTCTGTCTGAGCTTTTATAGGGCTCCAGTGAACTAATCAAGGCCCACACTGAATGGGCGGGGCCACACCTCCATGGAAATTATCTAATCAGAGTTATCACTTACAGTTGGGTGGGTCACATCTCCATGGAGACAATCAAAGAATCACAATCTAATCAACACTAATATGTCTGCACACACAAGACTGCATCAAAGATAATGGTGTTTTGGGGAACATAATACATTCAAACTGGCACATTCTACCCCCTGGACCCCAAAATGACATGATCTTCTCATATACAAAATACATAAGTCCCATCACAATATCAAAAAAACTTAAATCATTTCAATAACTATAGGTAAGTACAGGATCCCATCAAAATCAGTTACAGGCATGGTCTGTCTTAAGGCAAAATTCCCCTCTAGCTGTGGATCTCTGAAACTTAGAACAAGTTATCTGCTTCCAATATACAAAGGAGGGACAGTCATAGGATAAACATTACCATTGCCATAAGGATAAACTGAAAGGAAAACAGGGTTTAGGGGACCAAAACAGTTCCTAAAACCCGCAGGGCAAACTCCATTAGATTTCAAAGTCTGAGAGTCATTTACAGAATGATGTTGCATCCTTGGGGTTTGAGAGAGCAGTTTTCCCACACTTTCCAAGGGTCTACATGTCAGCCTTTTTCTCTCCAAACACTGGGGTGAGTGTTCTAACATATTCACACATTGGCGAGACCACCTTCTAGGCCCCACTCTCCTCAAACATTGGGGCAGCGCCCGGATTCTCTTCCATCTCCAGGGTACAGGGTCAACCCCTTCAGAACAGTGGGGTGGCAGCGAGGCTCTCACCAATCCCCTGGGAATGTGCTCCACCCTCTCTGAAGCGTGGGGTAACTGCACGCTTCCTGAGCGTCGAGTCGGAAGGCCTGCCCTTGATCTCCGGGGCATACTCACCCTTTCCACATGTGTGGGCTGCTTCATTCTCCCTGCCCGAGACTTCTTGACTCCAGACCTCAATCTCCTTGGCTCTGTCTTTGAAGACATTGTTCCTTCAATTTGTTCCTCTGTCCCCTCCAGTCCAGACTGGCCATGGCTCTGACTATAAAGTTCTCTCAAAAATGTCATTGGCCTGACATGAAGCATGCAGGGGTCAAAACCATCAAACAATAGGACTTTCCACAAATCCTTTCTGGATAACTCCATTTTCAATCCTGGCTTGTATCAAAATGGTGGCTGGGTTCCATAATTGGTTAAATCCTCATGTTGGGCTGTAGCTTCTGGGGTTCCACCCCCTGGAAGCCCAGAGTTTTTCAGGCCATCAATTTCTGGTTTCTTTGAAACCAAGAGTTCATTTCTCAGCTTATCTCTGTCATCTCGCATTTTACTATAAGCTGCAAGGAGAAGCCATGCTGTATCTACAACTTTTAGTTTCAAAATCTCACCAGCCAAGTTTCTCAGCTCATCACCCTCAAATTCTTCTTTCCATCCAGCACCAGGACTCAGTTTTGCCAAATCCTCCACACAGCATTGTTTCTGACCAAGGAACCCACTTCACAGCAAATGAAGTGAGGGAAGGGGCATATGCTCATGGAATTCTCTGGTCTTACCATGTTCCCCATCATCCAGAGGCAGCTGGGTTGATGCAACAGTGGAATGGCCTGTTGAAGACTCAACTATGGTGCCAACTAGGTAGCAATACCTTGCAGGGCTGGGACAGTGTTCTCCAGGAGGCTGTGTATGCTCTGAATTAGCGTCCATTCTATGGTACTGTTTCTCCCATAGTTGGGATTCACAGGTCCAGGAATGAAGGGGTGGAAACAGGAGTGGCACCACTCACTATCACTCCTAGTGAGCCACTAGGAAAATTTTTGCTTCCTGTCCCTGCAAGCTTAAGCTCTGCTGGTCTACAAGTCTTTGTTTTAAAAGGAGGAGTGCTTTCACCAGGAAACACGGCAATAATTCCATTGTACTGGAAGTTAAGACTGTCACCTGGCCACTTTGGGCTTCTTATGCCTCTGAATAATCAGGCAAGGAAGGGGATTACTGTACTTGCTGGGGTGATTGATCCTGACTATCAAGGGGAAATAGCACTGCAACTACACAATGGAGGTAAAGAAGAGTTTCCCTGGAATACAGGAGATCCCCTAGGGCGTCTCTTAGTACTACCATGCCCCGTGATTCAAGTCAATGGAAAACTGCAACAACCCAATCCAGGCAGGACTACCAGTGGCCAAGAAAGTTCAGGAATGAAGGTTTGGGTCACCCCACTCTTGGTACCAAAATCAGTTCCGGTTTGCTAACACTGCCTTTTTGCAAAACACCAGAAATGGATTGGCTTTTATAAAAGGGGGTTTACTTGGTTACACAGTAACAGACTTAAGGCCATAAAGTGTCCAGGGTAATGCATCAACAATGGGGTACCTTCACTGGAGGATGGCCAATGGTGTCCGGAAAACCTCCGTTAGCTGGGAAGGCATATGGCTGGCATCTGTTCCAGAGTTCTGGTTTCAGAATGGCTTTCTCCCAGGATGTTCTTCTCTCAGCTCCTGTGCATTCTTCAAAGTGTCCTTCTTGGCTGTAGCAAGCTCGCTCCTGTCTGAGCTTTTATAGGGCCCCAGTGAACTAATCAAGGCCCACACTGAATGGGCGGGGCCATGCCTCCATGGAAATTATCTAATCAGAGTTATCACCTACATTTGGGTGGGTCATATCTCCACGGAAACACTCAATCAAAGAATCACAATCTAATCAACGCTAATACGTCTGCCCACATAAGATTGCGTCAAAGATAATGGCATTTGGGGGGACATAATACATTCAAACTGGCACATTAGACATTCCTCCAATGAAGATATACAAATAACCAATAAGCACATGAAAAGATGTTCAACATCATTAGCTATCAGAGAAATTAAAAGCTTCATACCTACTAAGAAGGCTATAACCAAAAAGACAGATGATAACATGTTAACAAGAAATTGGGACCCTCAAACATTAACTTTTGGGAGTGTAAAATAATGCAGATGCTTTGGAAAACATTCTGGCAGTTTCTCAAAATATTCAACATAAAGTTATCGTATGACCGAGCAATTCTATTCCTAGGCATATATCCAAAAGAAATGAAAACATCTGCCCACCTAAAAACTTGTATAAGAATGTTCATAGCAGCAGTATTCATAATTGCCAAAAAAGGAAACAATCCAAATGTTCATCAACTGATGGATAGCTAAACAAAATGTGGTACATCCAAGCAAAAAGGGAATATTATCCATCAATTAAAAGGAACGGAACACTGATGATACATGCTGAACTGTGGATGAAATTTGAAAATATTATGCCGGGTGAAAGAAGCAAGTTACATATTGTGTTACCTCATTTATATTACATGCCCAGAATAGGCAAATCTATAGAGGGGTGTGCCAGTTTGGATGTATTATTTCCCCCAAAATGCCATGTTCTTTGGTGCAGTCTTGTGGGGGCAGACATATTAGTGTTGACTTGGTTGGAATCTTTGGATTAAGCTGTTTCCATGGAGATGTGACCCACCCAACTGTGGGCAATACCTTTGATCAGATTATTTCCATGGAGGTGTGGCTCCTCCCATTCAGCATGGGTCTTAATTAAATCATGGAGTACTTTAAAAAAGAACTACACAGGCCCAGAAGCTAGCTGCAACTTAGAGAGACATTTTGAGGACAGCCATTGAAAGCTGATGCTGACATTTTGGAGAATGCCATTTTGGAACACAACCTGGGAGCAAGCAGACACCAGCCACATGCCTTCCAAGCTAACAGAGGTTTTCCAGATGCCATTGGCCATCCTTCAGTGAAGGTACCCTATTGTTGATGCCTTACCTTGGACACTTTATGGCCTTAAGGCTATAACTTTGTAACCAAATAAACCCCCTTTATAAAAGTCAATCCATTTCTGGTGTTTTGCAAAAAGGCAGCATTAGCAAATCAGAAAAAAGGGTTTGGGGAAATGAGGAGTGACTGCTAATGGGTACAGGGTTTCTTTTTAGGGTGATAAAATTGTTCTAAAATTGATTGTGGTGACAGTTGTACACTTTGTGAATATACTAAAAACGAGTGAATTGTACACTTTAAATTGGGTGATTGTATGGTATGTGAATTATATCTCAATAAAGATATTAAAAATAATCATGATAATAGCAATAGCTATCACTTGTAGAGCACTTACGATATTCTGGATGCTGTATGAATTGTTTCACATACATTACCTCATTTTCCAACATTATGAGATGGGTATTCTTTTCTTTATATTATAGATGATGAAATCAAGACTCACAAAGTCTCATGTGGCTTGCCCAAGAAAACACAACTAGTTAATGCCAGTTTAGATTTGAATTCAGATCTTTCTACTTCCAAATCACATGTTCTTCAATAGCTTCTTATGGCTTAGAAGAAGACAAATCTAATTTCTTTCAATTTTATTGAACAAACATTATTGACTGTCTACTATGAGTGGATTAGGATGTACCACAGGCAATCTTGAGAAATTCCTCTTGAGAAAAAATTTAACTTTTTAAGTGCAGTGTTTGTATTGCAGAATGTATAGATGATTTTAAGATAACACATAGAAGAACATTTTAAAATTTCATTGTTATGAAATGATTTAATTGTTAATATAGCCACAGATGTTATTGCTTACATCCATAGGATTTACTGACATGAGCACCATTTACATTTTGGGCTGGATAATTCTCTGATGTGCGGGGCTGTCCCGTGCATTATAGGATGCTTAGCAGCATCCCTGGCCTCTCTATCCTCTAGATGCCAGTAGCAACGCCTCCCCGTTGTGAAAACCAAAGATGTCTCCAGATATGTCCAAATGTCCCCTAAGGGTCAAAACATTCCCTAGTTGAGAAACACTGCTTAGGATGAGGCTGAAGAAGGTATTTAAGAAGTGATTTAATAATAGATAGGGATAGATAGATCATAGATAGATAGATAGATAGATAGGTAGATAGGTAGATGATATAGATGGATGGATGAATGGACTGATAGTTGGATAGATAGAATGATATGGCAAACATGGCAAGAAGTTAAAATAGGTAGATTCGGGTGTCTGGGGGAATGGGGATGTGTCAGTTCTCAGTATGGGGTTTGTATTATTTTTTGTAACTGTCCTTGTGAGTTTGAAATTTTTTTTAAAGTAAAAAGTTTTTTTTAAACAAAGTGATCCAATGAAACTATTAAATGAATAATAAAGCAGGTACTACAGAGATATGGCCAAAATTATGAAGATGGCTATGCGGATGCCTGGAGTTCGGGATGCAAGCTCTGCACTGTGCTAGGCAATGCAAATACTCAGGTGGCTAAGAAAAAGTCCATCCTCGCCGGCCTGGCATTAAGCGACCTCTGTCTCTGGCTCCATCTACCTCTCTAGCTTCTCACCTACTGATTCTCCACATGGACCTTTCTCCAGACAAACTGTTCAGTGTTTTCCCAAGTTGAGGCTCTGTTCCTGCTGCCCTCAAGTGTCTGGAATGCCACGCTGCCTCGGTCCCATCTTCAGTACCATGTACCCAGCCTTCAAGGACCGGTTCACATCGTCAAGAATCTGAATCAGAAGAAATTGCTCCCTCCTCTGAATTCCTGAAGCAGTAATTGCTCATGGCATTCATTACACTCTTATTATATACTGTTTGTTCCTGTTATCTGTTGAAGCATTTCCCCTTTGTCCTATCTCCCTGTCTAAGTAGGGGTGGGACTTTGTTTTATGGTTCTATCTCTCTAGTACTATGTCTTGCTCAGTAAAAATATTTATTGTCTTGTTAATCGATTTAAATATATGGTAAAACAATATAGAGTTCTCTGGCAGGGCTTAAACAGATCTAAAATCACTCAATAACATGAAATTATATAGGACAGGATACATGATGCACTTATTTAATGCACAAGTTTTATTGACTCCTGTGGAGTTTAATAGCATGAAGAACTCAATTTTTATTACTGTAATTAAGGATGACTCCGAGAAGAGGAATGTGTGATGACTTCAGCCAACTACCTGTCTGACATTCGATATCTGATTGGAAGACTGGAAGAGCTTTTTGACAGTTTGTGTTTGTAATCGTGTGTGTGCGTGTGTGTGTGTGTATTTCATGAGCATTTTCAATTACTGGGTCCTATATATGTAAGCACAAGTATTACCATATAATTTATCATCCAAATTGAGACCATTCACCAGAGTGAAAGGGGAGGGCACTATCAAAATTTTGCCAGGACAACAGGATTAAACCGGGACTGTCTGGGACATGAAACGATCCCAAGACTTTAGTACAGGCAACCTCTCTTAGAGGTTGAAGGAAGCAACCATAATCCTCAACAAGGGAATGACTCGTTGTTTTGACTGGCCAGCAGGGAGTTTTTTCAACAACAAAAGGAGCCAAACTCTTGCATTTTTATCATGGTTTGTCCTCATGGAACTACTGCATGTCGGCACTTAGAACCTCTAAACAAATTTAATCTCCATTATCGATAAGAAGCTAGCCAGAAGGCCTGCTTACAGGGCAGTCTGAACCCACTGCCTGGACTTTGCACTAGGTATGACAATAAAGTAACAATCTAGGATTCCTCAGAGCTCGAGCCATCTCAGGCATCCAGGGGAATTCCATGAACATCCAGATCACAGGTTTTTGGACAATTCCCTCAGCCACTTCCCTTCCCATTTCCCTCATGGTGATTATGTTGATGAGATCTATTCTCATAAACCTTAACTCAGTCCTCTGAACCCTCTTTTGGTAAGGAAATTCCGAAGGAAAAGTTTCTCTCACAAGTGGTCGTTATTGCTAGTAAAAACAAGAATAGTGATAATCCTGAACCCTGTAATCACTTCTGAAGTATAGAACTTAGAAACTGAGTTAGCACCTTAGAGGAAGTTCTGAAATGGACTCCTATAATAATAATGGTAGACATTGATCAAGAGCTAACTGTGTGCCAGGCACTGTTTTATGCACTTTGCAACTTCTAGCTCATTTACTCCTTGATTACTGCTATCTGCATTTTACAGATGAAGAAAGTGGGGTACAGGGATGTTCAGGGTTTGGCAAGGGCACAAGGCTAGGGAGAGTAGAGTTGGGATTCAAGCACCTGCAAGAGGGGTTCCTGAGCCCATTACGCTCAGCCATCCCCTTCCAGGATACAGAAGAATGAAAATGAAGGACTGAATGAACTGCAGATTTTGCAGAAAGGAACAAATGGAGTACATTATCAGCTCTGACCACTGCTCCCTGCTGTCTCCCAGGGCACTCTGGGGACTTTTGCAAGGTTGGGAAATCACACCAAGATGCCCCAGTTGACTTTAGAGGCAGTTCTACTTTAATAATGTCTTGGAGCTTTAGTCATCCCAGAATGTGTGTGGGTGCACACCCTCTCTCTTGTTCTCTTTATTTTAAGGCATTCTCATGCTCTCAGAAATTTACTTTATATCCACATGCTAACACCACTGGTTATCCCAGGCTAGACCTCATCAAATACCCAATCCTGTCAGGCTGCTAAACTCGGAGGCAAAAAAAAGAAAAGCCCATTCCATTTCCTAAATGACTTCCCACAAAAATGCTTTATAGAATGAAATAATATGATTAAACAGAATATGGCAAGAGCCAAAGGAAAGGGGAGGAAACAAATCAGAGACAAACAAGAAAACAAATCTGTCTGTTAGAAAATGATAATGGATCATTTGTCAAGCCAGCCAAAGCTGCAGAGAAGATGCATGTGTCCTTTGGTTCTCCTTCCTCTTCCTGGGCTCATTCTGCATCTCTTTATGAGCTTCTGTGGCGCAGTTGTATTTTAGAATTTCTGAACTGCATGGAGGTCCCTTTCTGGAACTCTTGGCTGAAATTGTCTTCCTGAGAGGGGGTAAAATTCTTTTGCACAATGATGAGTCCATCTGCAATCCACTAACAGCTGGTTTTTGCGACTCTGAATCAAGCTGGAGAAATCTTTCCACATCTCAGGAGCCACTTCCTGCCTTTCAGGGCCCAAGAAGACAGTTCATCCTCTCTTAGCAAACGCAGGCAGGAGCAAACTCACATAGGGCTGGTCCTGCTTCCTCGCACGCGTCCAGTCATGTGTACAGCTGCCAAGCAGGCTATTTAAAGACACAACAACCAGCAAACCAGGGATCAGAACCAAGTGTGTCCACACACATATGAGGCATGCAGGCACATGCACACACACACACACACACACACACACACATACTCCCAACTGGCGACAAATCTAAACCCTCTTTTCTGGAAGCCTAAACTGTTTTAACAGAAAGAGTCAGGACCACGGGGGGTGAGGATTAAAATCCTTTGCTAACAAAGGCTGGGTACTTCTTTCCCAAGATGGATGAAAAGGAAGAATAAATAGACACTGAGGTGAAACTTGCTTAGGTAACAGGACAATTGAATGTGAAATATAGCAATGGCAAAGGATTCGTTCTCCTCCTCCACCTTGGTTACACCTTTTTTTTTTTAATTAAATTCAGTTTTATTGAAATATATTCACATACCATACAATGATCCATGGTATACAATCTACTTTCACAGTACCATCATATAGTCATGAATTCATCACTCCAATCTATTATTTATTTATTTTTGGCTTAAAACAACAGAAATTTATTGTCTTACAGTTCTGGAAGCTAGAAGTCTGAAATCAAGGCATCAACGGAGCCATGCTTCCTCTTAAACCTGTAGGTGGAGAATCTGCTCCATGCCTCTTCCAGGCTTCTGGTGGTTTGCTGGAAATCCTTGGTGCTCTCTGCTTCAGATGTCACATGGCATTCTCCCCTCCTCTGTCTGTAAGCTTTTCTCCCCTGCTTATAAGGACACCAGTCACATTGGATCAGGGCCCACCCAATACAAGGTGGCCTCATTTTAACTAATAACATCTTCAAAGACACTATTTCTGAATAAAGTCCCATTCATAGAACATGTCTTTTTGGGAGACGCAATTCAACCCATAGCAAAAGGGGTTATCCCCACCTTGAGCTTGGTCCCTGCTCTGGAGAAAATTTTTTTTTTAATTAAAATCAGTTTTATTGAAATATGTTCACATACCATACAATCATCCATGGTGTACAATCAACTGTTCACAGTACCATCATACAGTTATGCGTTCATCAACCCAATCTGTTTTTTGAACATTTTCCTTACATCAGAAAGAATCAGAATAAGAATAAAAAATAAAAGTAAAAAAGAACACCCTAATCACCCCCCCCATCCCACCCTATTTTTTTAATTCAGTTTTTGTCCTCATTTTTCTACTCATACTCTAGATAAATGGAGTGGGATCCAAAAGGTTTTCACAATCACACTGTCACCACTTGTAATCTACATTGTTATACAAGTGTCTTCAAGAATACAGACTACTGGGTTGGAGTTTGATAGTTTCAGTTTTTACTTTTAGCTATTCCAATACATTAAAACCTAGGAGGTGTTATCTATATAGTGCATGATGTCCACCAGAGTGACCTCGCAACTCCATTTGAAATCTCTCAGCCACTGAAACTTTATTTTGCTTCATTTCGCATCCCCCTTTTGGTCAAGAAGATATTCTCAATCCCATGATGCCAGGTCGATTCATCCCCGGGAGTCATATCCTGTGTTGCCAGGGAGATTTACACCCCTAGGAGTCAGGTCCCACATGGGGGGAGGGCAGTGAGATCACCTGCATAGGTGGCTTAGTTAAAGACAGAGAGAGGGCCACATCTGAGCAACAAAGAGGCACTCAGGGGAGACTCTTAGGCACAATTATATGCAATTCTAGCCTCTCACTTGCAGTAATGAGCTTCATAAGGGGAAGTCCCATGATAGAGGGCTCAGCACATCAAACTGCCAGTCCTCAATGTCTGTGACAACATCAGCATCAGTCTAGGTGAGGAAGTCCAACACCTCTGCATTTTCCCCCAGTTCCTTGGAGGGCCCTGCAAATATATTTTTATTCTCTGCCCAAATTACTTCGGGATGTGTTGGATGTGGGTTCTTTTGAAGGTGGGTCCAAAGGGTCTGGGGCTAAATTCAGGCCTGGGAGGCTATTTCAGCCCTCTCTAGCATTTCCACACCTTCAGAATGGGGAAGGGGCTTCTGGAGGCCCTGATTTATTTCTTGCAGTGATTTCGGTCCACTGCTAGTTGGCCTTTGAAAGATGTTATCTGGTCATGCTCCATGAAACTGGAGCCAGTGGACGCTTGGGTGGTAGAACAGGATAAGAGAGAACCCATTTCTCCTTGTCAAAATCCTGAAATGTGTTGGAAAACATGTAACATTGCTACAAATACCACTTCCCTACTCTGGCTAAATCGTTCTTTCCTTCTTGTCCCATCCTTGCTCTCTTCCACCCTTACTGAGCCGTGGTGGGGTGGCCCTGCCTACCCTAAAGCTGTGTTTCAAGTCAGTGAAGTGTTCTATTCTTAGTAGAGCACGTGCCACTGCAAAAGCAGGTTCAGGCGCTTAGAATTTTAGAACTGGGCCTAGTGCCATGGACAATGGGAGTCCGGGGGAGGGGAACCAGTCTTGATTGAATGCCCACTGAGTGCCAGGAACTCTTTGTGTTTATGAGTTACTTAATCTTCTTATCAAGCACTATTATTTCCCCTCCGTTTCCAAATGTAGAATTCAGGATGCCGGCAGAAAGGTTAAGTGACTTGCCCAAAGCCACACAACCAGAACGTGAAGCCAGGGGGCTCAATTCTAGGCCTAACTCCAAAGGCTACGTTGGTCCCTTCCAGCTGCCTCCAGCTTTCCGGCTGAAGGACAGTGGGACGATAACTGAAGCCCACACTGCCCGCACGTCCCAAGCCCCCTTCCCTGGCTGGAAGAGGCCAGAGACCGTAGCCGCCACCATCTTTCCTTTCCTCGTGACTTGATGACTCCTCTACCCTCCCTCCTCTCTTCGGAGGTGCGACCCCAAATTTCGTTCCCTGTCCCAGGCTACAGGTGAGTCACAAAATCTGGTAAGTCTGCCTGGATCCACTAGAACCCCGCAGCTGAGCTACCAGCCGGCTTCCCTGCTCCCAAGCCCTAGCCCGCACCTGACCTTCCCCGGCACCCCCATACCAGCTTGCGGTCACTACAGATTGCCCCCCTACCCACCCAGACCTGGTCTACGTTAAACAACGGCTATCTTCCTGCCGTCTTCCTTTTCCTCGCCCCTCTGGCTGCTTTATCCAATAGCGTCTTGGTCCACGGGCTACAGACGTCAAAAGTAACCAATTGTTGAGGCGCTCTTCGCTGAGGGCCCCGCCTCCACTCTGAGGAGCGGCTCCTCTGACCAATGGATTACTCTCCGGGTGCAATGAACCCGCGGGGAGCGTAGAGTAGCGGCTGGGCCGCCCAATGAACGGGCCAGTGCCCGTGGTTGGGGGCGTGGCAAAAGTGGTAGTCAGGGGCGTGGCGGCAGTTGCTTGGGCGGGGCCGGTAGCGGCGGGAGCTGCACTGGCCGGCGGTTCCGGCTGCATTTCCATGAGCGCCGCCGGCAGCCGCGGAGCCGCAGGAGCCAGACTGGGGGCCAGCTGGACCCTTGTTGTCACCTACGCTCAGGTAAAACGACGGCCAAGGGGGCGCCGCGAAACCAGGATTGCGCCCCGGCTCCGTCGGGCTGAGCCCCTGCGTCCCCCGATCTTTAGCGCTGGCTTGGCTCGGCCCATGGCGCCGTAGCTTGAGCGCTCCGGCTTCTGGGGGATCCTTGGGGACCTGTCACCTGGAGCCATGAGGGTCCCCAGGGCGTCTAGCCCCGTGGCGGGGTCGGCCCAGACGGGGGTGGGATACGCCTTCCGGCAGGCCCTTTGTCCACCGCTGCCCCAGGAACCGAGGTTGGGGACAAGCCTACGCGGCCTCTCTGCCGGTCATCCCCGCTTCGCTGCTCACTCTTCGGGTTCCCGGGGGCTGGGGAGGGGTCTGCAGGCCCAGACTTGGTGAAAGCGGTCGGGAATCCGCACCTAGGAGAAGAGGCAGAGGGTCCTGGTTACAACCCCATATACCCCTCGGGCCTGTGCGTTCCGGGGCTCCAGGAGCGCACGCACGTTCAAGTCCAAGGGAAGCAGTTTGGGGGCCTACTTGGAAGCGCAGTTAATGAACATGGCCCCGCACCAGGCACTGGTTTAGGCGCTTGGTGGGCTTTCCCACAGCGAGAGCTGTCCAGCAGCGCAGGAGGCTGCGTGCCAGGCAGCCAGCGACTCGACCTTGGGAGTGTCGGGGCAGGGATGGGATGACAGCTACCTGTCCGGGATGCTTGGAGAGGATCCCAGGGGAGAACTCCATGACCCACCTGTAAGGCCCTTCACCACTCACAGATGCACTCTTTAATACTTAGCTTGAGAAGGCTATTTCTGGGGAGGTGTTAGGTGGGAAATGGGTGCTGAATTCATCCATGATGAATTTTAAAGTCTCAGCTCTCAACAGCTGGTGTTCACAAAGAGAGTGGATTATACCAAGAGGATAGAGGTCTGTTTAGCCACAATGAAGCTCCTTCATTTGAACCACTATAGGCTGCCTTTCTTAATCTTCCCAACTCTATTTTGGCTGCTCCATTTCTAGTTTGTCAGTTTCACCTGAATTCTCATAACCAGACCCAAAGGCAGGTACCAGGAGAGGGGCCTAGGGATTCTGTAGGTTTTTGGCAGCATTAATGTGATCTCTACTCAGCTTTTCAAGAACCGTTTCATTCCAATCACATTAAGCAGAATCCAAAAGAGAAACCATACAGTCTTTCCCCTCCCTTCACTCCCTTCTGTCATTTGCCTGAATAGAGAGGACATAATGTTCTGAAGGTTAGGAAGCAGAGGAAAAACCCTAAACACAATGTGCTGCCTGTTTTTGGCTGAATTAACGTTTGAATAACCAATCCGAATGCAGACCAGCCCATATTCTGCTGATTGTTGGCATGTACTCATGGCATTTTAGAGCTGAAGGCACCTTATATAGATCTCATCTAAACCAGTTTCCTCAATCCACAGGTGAGGAGTCTGAAGCCTGGGGAGGTCCCAGGGCTGGCTGGTCATCACAGAGCCATGACTAAGGGATGATTTCTTGACCCTGGATCCAGCCAGTGCATAATTTGTATTTTATTCCCAGCTTGGTCATCTCATTCTCAGTGTTTACGTTCTAAGGGAGCCCAGAGAGATTAGCAGCACAGATTTTGGTGCCAGCCCTGCCTCTTACCAGCGTGTAACCTTGGGCAAGTTATTTAACCTCTACATGCCTCTTTCCTTGCCTGTCAAACAGGAATAATGATGGTTCCTACATTAGAAGGTTGTTTTGAGGGTTACATGAGTTACTATATGTGAAGCATTTAGGACTGTGTCTTGTGCATAGTAACCACTTTGTAAGTATTTGCTAAAGATGATGTTCTTTATATCTGCCATCCAATATTTCTTTTCAGGAGTTAATTTTTTTCCTTGCCCCTCCACCCCCACCCCAATTCATTAAACATATTCTAGATTTCTTCTTAGCACACATCTGCAGGTTTTCCAAGTCACATTACATTTTATTTCTTTTTTTATTTTTCTTTATTTTGTTGAATAAGGTAATTCAGTTTCTCTTATGGTTTCTCCCCCTTTTAGACTCAATCTTTTTTTATTCTCTTAAAAATTTTTTAAAATTTATAAACACCTTCAAAGTGGTAAACAGAGTTCCTGATGATACCAAATACGTATTCCCTCAGTTTAGTCCTCCTCCCCAGTTGTCAGCGTGATGCAGCTTAATTATAAATGGATGAACATTTTTAGATTAAGATTTCATGAGCCATTGTATTAAGTGTTTTTCGGAAGTTCAGGGATCATGTATCAGCTGCCTCTAAGCAGGTTACTTAGTCATTCGAGTAGGGGAAGCACAAGCAGTGCCTGCATTGCCTGGCAGAAGCAAGAGTACGTGACTGATTCTTGATGGTAATCTAGCTTGTTCACTGGTTCATCTGTGTTTCTCCTGTTCTTTTCTAGAGCAGATAGTGCAATGGAATGGTCTTTTCCCTCTCATTTTAGTTGGGGAAGTACCCTTTCTTCCCTTTTTACTTTCACCTTCATTCCATTATCACCTTCACGGTTTTGACCAACAGCTACTACTCTCAGTTTGCCAGTCACTTCCCTTTTAATGGAAAGATGCGTCATCTTCATTTCTTGCCAGAATCCAGTCACATTGGTTTTCCCTACTCTGTTTTCACCTGTTTTCTAGAATGAGCCAAAGACGATCATTATTCACTGACTGGCACATTCTTTTGCCTCATTTTTCTTAAGGGTTGATTCTGGGTTTTGGTTTTTGGTTTAGGCCATTATCTATGGCTCAGCCATTTTAGAATCAATGGTTTAGTTTCTTTACTTGTGTATAGGCCCCTTTCTCTGTACCTTTTCTCATACTATCTTGGTGAAAAGCCTTCTCGTTCATTGTTAGTTCTTGCTTCATCTATTTACACCTTTTTTCCTGACTCCGGCAGGGCCCACAAACAGGACAGGAGTTTCCCACTCTCCTGCCCAGAGCACTTGCCCGGGCATGAAACAATTTCTCTGATCCTACCATAGGCAAGGACAGAGTCTGTCTTTTTTTTGCTTAAAACCTGGCTCTTTGAAAAGCCCTGGCAGAGAGAGATTTCCAATATAACGGGATTCCATGTGGCAGAATTTCTGCTCACATTGTACATTTGGTTCCTTGACCAGTTTAGAGCGTAGATGACATGGGGCATGGGGTGTTCAAGCCTTTCTGTGGGGCTAAACCATCCTCAGGAACAGAGTGCTGCAAGTTCAAGCTGCCTCTTGTTGTGATCTGGTGTTACGATTTTACAGCAGCTTTTTTGTTCCAGCCTTTTGGGCCAGTGCATAGTTAAGGAAATTCTAATCCCTATGTTGCTAGTTCTGTATTAATACCATACAGGTGCTGATATTATCTCCCTTAAGGATCCTGTTCATAGCTGGAGATTTATTTTTGTTTTCTTGGTTTCAGAGCATTATGTTTCTGGATTGAACATTTTCTGTTTCTAAAATGGCTGGTGTGGGCAGATGATGAGACCTACTGTTACCCAGGTGGCTTGGGCGCTGGACCCAGTTGGGTGTAGGACTTGCTACATGCAGACCTAGTGTCTGCTCTTTTGCAATAGTTAAGTAGCAGACAGGTAAAAACCTTATTAGAGAATTGGAACATTGATACCCTTGGGTTTGCCTGGTTTCTGATTTTCTTTTGTTGTCTTTAAGTGGAGGTTCATTAAGTCCAAAAAATTGAGCATCTGGCATGTGCCAGGAACACAGTCATCCATATTAACGAGTCTGTTTGGTTTGTTTGCATAAAGCCTGTCTATTTTTATTTTAAAATTTTTTGTATTTAATTTTTTTAATTTTAATGCTTTTAATTTAAATTTTGCTTATTTTTAAAAATAGGTAATACATTCACACGATGAAAGGAAATACTCAAAAGGCACAAAAGGTTAGGCAGAGTAAATATATCTGTCTCTACCCTATCCCCTGTCAACCAGTTTTGCCCCTCAGAGGCAGTATAACTAATTTCTTCACCTCTAGGGATGTTCTGTGAACATCCAAGATATTTGTACATCTATAAGCAAATCTGTTATGAATATTCTATCCCCCTCCTTTTTTACACGAATGGTAGTATACTATATATGCCATTCAGAACCTTGCTTTTTACCCTTAATATTTCTTGGTGATCATTCAGTATGAAAAGTTTCCATGCCATTTTTTATGAAGGCCATCTATTTTAGATCTTCACTTTCTGTTTATAAAAATGCTAAGAGCCAGTCTTATTTAGGATGCTATTTTGCATGGAGATCTAAAGCATTCTATGGATATTTGGGGGCAAATCTTTTTCTTCTCTATGTCCTTCAGCCCTAGGCCTGAGAAGAGGCAGGGTGAGGTGGAGGACTTTTTCTAAAGCTCACTAGAGAAGGGAGAGAGGGTGGGATGGAGGATGAGGAAATGCACCGGGTCTTGGGCCCTTTTTCTTGCCCACTGAGCAGAATGTGCTGGAATTGCCAGCGAAAACTTGACTGTGGTTTCTCTTGGTCTCCAGAGAAGGCTCCTGGTTCCCCAGTACACATTTCCAGCATCTCTATCACATCTAGTCCTGCCTCTTGCACCACAACACTGGTTTTGTCCTGGCCCTTGGGTGTCAGAGAAGAACTCAGCCCTTCATCACACAACTTCCTGTTTGGGCAGCTTATTAGGTGCCCCACCCTTCTTTTCTCTCACCACAGGAAAAGCCAGCTCTCACACCTCCTTTTCTTGTGATGTGTCTTTCCCAAGCCTATACATAATTTTTTTGCTCCCCTTGGGAATGATTCCCAAGTTCTCCAAATCACGTTCTACTTCCCAGGTCTGAATCTGGCATGGCCTTGCTAACAAATAAAGGCTTTTACTCATGCTGACACTAATTTCAGCGTTCTTCTTATTTGAATTTCCTGTGGCTGCACTTGTGTTTTAAATGACCACACTGATTTATATGTGGTCTTATAGTCCGCCATGGCTCCCCAATCTTACTTGATCTCTCAAAGGTGCTTCTGCTCTATCTTTGTGACTTTTTGTTTTTTCTTTCCCCCCTCTTTTCTTCAAATGTGCCTTAACCTTCATCTTGCTTTTATTTAACTCCGGGTGTAAGTTAAAGTCACCTTGAAATGGAATTTGTTTCTTCAGTACACTAGTTGGCCAGTCTAATCTAGTCATTCCTTTTTGGCCTTTGTTCCATTATGGGGTGTCCACATTAACCCATCAGCTGTACCATAGATACTGGGTTATGTGATAGGTGGCAGGGAAGGTGACAATGTCAGTTGTGCCCTTTCCAGTTTCTGTAGGGTACAAGACATAGAAGCAGCTTTAGAAAATTGCCCCCATTTGTGCATAGTCACTCACAGCATGCATCTGTGTGCTGTTAACTTAGTCACATCAGTGAGGGCAGTCAGAAGCATAAATCAGGAAGTCCAACACAGGACTGCCAAATTTTAATTTTTCCAAATAAGGAACAAAAAAACCCTTTTAGCTACCATCATCACCATTTCTTTCAAGAAAAGATATTTTAACACCAAAAACATAGGAAGGTCACTATCAGAATAAAGAATAACCTTCTAAGCAGAACATCTGCAGAATGATGTAAAGGTAAGTTCATGGGAGTTGAATCATAGCATTTGGGGGGCCCTGATGTAGAAGACTGTACTTGAGGAATGGTTCCTCTTTTTCAGTTTCCTTAAACAGGGCCAGCTACTCTCTTGCTGAGAAAGCAAGCCATTCGTTCAGTCCAGCTAGCCTAGCAGGTGCATCACTTGTTTTTGTGCTTGGTTTTTTTCAGGTGGTGCTGACTATGTAATGTTAAGACATCCATCGTTCTTTGCCTCTGTGGGTTCTAGATTTGTTCATGTCTTAAGTCCATGCTGTAGTTCTTAAGGACTAAGGAGCAGGAGGAGGCAGAGGCGGAATCTCAGGAACTTGTTGGAATTAAGTGAGGCCCTTCTGCAGTGTTTACACGTTGGTTCTTTTGACAGCTGTGCTGAAGCACATTCCGTTCTCCATTGGCTATGTCAGGGCTGGCTCAGATTGCTACTGAGATCAAATGTGACCTCCCATCCAAGTCCCCAAGGCCCTTTGTGCTCTCCCATGGTAGCATGGTGACTGTCTACCTTGTGGTATGCGTGTTTCCCAATCCAAGGCCAAGGATATATTTTGAGGTTCCTTGAGTTCTCGTTAGATTCAGAACACTCAGACTTTGTGGTTTCATGTTCATGAAATTGGAAAAATTTTAGAAGCGTGGTCTGCATCATTGGGATAACCTAGTTATATAAGGGTCCATTCACGTGGTGCCCCCATTTGTGTGTGAATTTCTGATGAATTGGAGCCAGGTAAACCCCACTATAGAGAAAATGTAGAGAGGGGTTCAGTGCAGAAAAGATGAGTAACATCAAGTGAATGCCAGTTATTAGAACTAAGTATTGTCCAGATGAAGGCAGGGGTCGCAGCAGAGGAAAGGGTGTGGGATCAAGACCCCACACTGCACCACATGGCCTCAACACACAGCGCTCTCTCCACCTGCCCAGGCACAGTCAGGAACACATGGACACTGCAGGCGGGGATTTCATGTCTGAAACATGACATCCGTCTCATCACATGAACATTCATCAGGATTTTACTCTTTTAGTAATTTTACTTATATTTACTTGTAGATTTGTTTTGTTCTCCATAATTTAAAAAGTGCTAAGAGAAGTATACTAAATAATAATTGAATAAAAGTAATTCAACTTAAATGGCAAAATGAAATAAAAAGTAATTTAATCAGGGGGACCTTTGCAGGAATATGTTTTGTCTTTAGAGGGGCTTGTCCGTTACCTGAGTTTAAAAGACCCCAGAGCAGGAATCTAGGCTCTGGGAGGTTCTAGTCACCTTTGTGTTCCTACATGGCTCCTGTCCACATGTTGAACACTTCAGCAATATTTATTGAGTGGAACTGAAGAGTTAGTTTACATCATTAGTTTCTGCCTCAGTGAGGGCCTGTCTGTATGTGCAGCCAATACTAATTGTCCACACTAATGGAAGGGAGCCCTACAAAAATAATTTGTTCGGTTCTTTTGTTTCTTTTCAGAGTGAGTGATAAATTTTTCATATTAATGTTTGCTTAGGAGAACTTAAATTTGCGTGACCTAAACACTTACCAGAATGGCAGTAGATGGAACAGACTAAAGCTTATTTTCTACAAGTGACCCCAGCCCAGGGACAGTTGAGGCTTGATTGAAGCTGAAAGTTGTATGTGAACTTGGACCTCAGTGAATACCAAGGCTATTTTTACTTTTATTGCAAGGCATTCGTTCATTCATTAGCTTTTTATCATGAACATTTTTAATATTACAGAAGTAGAGAGAATCGTGTATTGAACCCCAGTTCCTATCACCAGCTTCAACAATAATCAATGCATGGCTGCTCCTGTATCCACCGTCCAACCGGCCACTTTCCCCAGCCCTCGTTCATTTTGTAGTGGATCCCAGAAGTCATCTAGCTATTTCTGTGATCTCTTAAAGATAAGGAAGGACTCCTTTATTAAACATAACTACACTGCCATCATTAGGCTTTAAAAAATTAACAACAATCCTTTAGCATCATCAAATATCCAGTCATTGTTCAAATTTCCAATTGTTTAAAAATGGCATACATACTTTTTCTTTTTAAGGTTAATTTTCTTAAATCAGAATTTAAATAAGGTTCACACATTGTGATTGGTTACTAAGTCATTTATGTCTCTTTTAAGCTGTAGTTCCCCTTCCATTTCTTTCTTTTCTCCCCTACAATTTATTTGTTGGAGAAACCAGATAATTTTTCCTGCAGAAAAATTTATTTACTTTTAATAAGTCATACATTCACATAGTATAAAATTCAGAAGGTGTGACATGATAAAAAATAAAAAAAGTCTTCTTCCCTAGGGGTAACCAGTGTTACTAGTTTCTTGTATATTTTTTCAGAGATATTTTATGTATATCCCAGCAACTTGTGTGTGTGTGTGTGTGTGTGTGTGTGTGTCTATATCTTTTGCCTTTCTTTTTTATATAGCTGGTAGCATATTGCACATGTTCTGCTTTGTTTACTTAACATGTAATGATGCATTTTAGCAAATTTCCACATATATTATGTGGCATCCATTAACTTTTCTCATGGATCAAATTATGACATTACTGCTCCCTGAAAATTAAGGGAACTAATGTTCTTAGGATTATGTGATTGCATTGGAGTCTTCAGAACTGGGAAGTGTTTATTTTTTCATTTGTTCAGCAAACATTCATCGAGCCCTCTCCCTGCTGGATGCCATGTCAGGCCGCTGGCTCAAGGATGTTCCCCAGGGCCTGGACACCCTGTACCCCACTGTCAGGCCTCAGGCCGGTGCTTGGCCCAAAGGAGGCTTTCCATGAATGCTTGTTGAGGTTCCAGCCCCCTCACAGCTCCCTGTGTGGCCTGAACTGGATTCACACTGTAGATTTCAGCTTCTCAGGTTCCAAATGCCCTGTCTGCAGTTTCCTTCTCTATTCTGATCATGTAAATAAAGTGCTCACTCACTGCTGTCAATGACATTGAAAAATGCACCCTTCTAAATAGTGAGATAATGGGAAATGCCAAGTAGATTGTAGCCAAGGATCTTTTTCCCAATTTAGAAAACATCGTCTCTTTCCCTCAGTCTGTCATTACTATCACCCATCAGTTTGTTTATTGACTCTACTTTAGAAAGCTGGATGTTGCACTGAAATTGAAGGGAAATCTTGACTTTGCCATTCAAGAGCTTAGAATAGGAATGCAGATTTCTTTAAGGCTCTCTTTGAATGGGAAGAGGACTTACAGAGTGTCTGTCAAGGGGACTGAAGTGGTCGAGATCCATCCAGCTCTGCGAAGGGCCTCAAAGATAAAATGGGTGCTTTGCTTTCAGTATTCCTAGAGCCTTACCCAGGACACCTGGGCCTCAGTGTCCTCACTTGTGGTAATAACAGCTCCCAGAGCTGTTTTCACTACCAAGTGGGGTTACATCTGAGCCCACACTTTGTAAACAGTAAATCATGTACTTGGTCTCCACGGTTAGCCCCATTGCCTTTTGTGACATGTTTGAGGAATCAAATGTGTCAGGGCTGGCTGTGCAAAACCATGCTTAGAGAAGAGATGGTAATGCATTAAAATTGATAAACTGTAGAGCTACACAGATATTGTTTTTATGATCATCTAGTTCTATGCCTTTGTTTTACGGATAGGATGGCTTGCCAGTTAGCATCAGCCAGAAAGCAGGATGAGGATCTTTGACCTCTAACCTGTGGTTCCCAGTTTAATATCTTCTCTGTGAGGCTGAGAGAGAAGCTTATGTTCTGGACAGAGGAAGGGAACTTGTATGTGAGTGATCCACTTGTCACCTATGGAAGATGGTTAAATTGGGATTAGTAGTGATCGCTCACAGTCAGGTCGGACTATAACCAGGGTTGAGGACCCGGACATCTGGCTGTGGGCTGGGATCCTCTGGCCTTGTTGGATGAAGAGAGCCCCTCCTTTGCATTCTCTGATGAGCACACCACGGCCAAGTTATCTTTGTATTTGCATTTTTTCATGTTTATTAAATAGCAGGAGGCTCACCTTCTCTTCCATTCTGTCTCTTCCCGTGGTTGCCCAGCCACCTGAGTCTACCTCCTTCTTTCTGCCTCCTTTGTTTGAATTCCTCTAGTATTTATAGTCAGTGCTGCAGGATTTAGTACTTAATTATATATGGGTTTGCACTGTTTTCCAGACTGCAAAGGTATGATACTCTTTTGTAGCCCCCACAGAGCTTAGAATGAAGCTGATGCCTTGATACCCTTGGGGAGCTGGGTAGACTGTCAGAAGAGGATGTAGTTTGCAAACAGTAATATTGACACACTTCTTTAGTGGGTTGGGTGTTATTCATTTACAAACCACTGCTTTGTCCATGAGGGTATGCCCAACTTATGCAAGTCAATCAATTTTGGGGAAACAAACATTTTCTTTCCCAATTGTGGAGAAGTATTTCCCCCATTTCTGATGGAATGATCTTCCATCAGCCTTGATGGCCAGTAGCTCATCTCCCAGGAAAATGATGATGGGTCAACACTTGTGCATTGGGAAAGCCTGGCAGAGGAGTAATGTGCACCTAGCAGCTGTGTATCTGCTCTATGTGGGTGACTTGCTTTATTAAGTGTGGAGTGTTTTATAGAAAGCTCTTACACGGCTTTGGGCAGTGGTAGACCTGGGGCAGACCAGAGGCGGACATGGAGTAAATGCCTGCCCAACACAGGCAAAGTGTGGACAAAAACCAAGGGAAGAATGCTGCTGGCGGCCATGAGGTGGCTTTGAGACCTGCTCTGGGCTTTAAAGAAGACTGAGAAAGCTTGCTTCCAGAGTGGGAGGCGAGGGGGAGAGAGGCCTAGAACAACAGTGGTGTTTGTGTTGGGTAGATGGGGAGAAGGGGCATTTGAGGGTGTGAATTTACTTCTGTCCCTTTACTTGGAAAAGTAGTCCCACTTAGCTAAGACCCCAAAATATATCAGCCCAGAGGGCTGCCCTTTCACTCTTAGAGTTTTTGAATTTTAATTTTTCTAGACCTTTCAGCATCCAAGTAGGGGGATCTGATAAGCCAAGCTCAGGACTGCCTAGGGATCAATTTCCACACCCTTCATGTCTTAAAATTCCCTGGCAGTTGCTTTAAAACTAATATTTTCTAATTTTGAAGTATTTAATAAGGCAGTTCTATAAAGATCTCAAAGCATTTTATAAACTGTTTCTTGAGTGTATCTGTGGACATTTTATAATTTAAAAGCAATTTTCCCCCTTTAATCCCAGTTTCTTCCTTCTGGAAGCTTGTTTGCGGACATAGAAGACTGAGTGAGATCTGTACTGTTCCCGTGACATGCCCCAGAAGTTTCTTTGTGCTGTAAATCTGGAGATGCTCCTCTCTTCAGTTGTACCCTTCTCTTAAAAATTCCAGTGAACTAGGGGTTTGGGTCTGTTGGGTTTGGAGATTTTGCTTTTTATATTACAGTATTTAATTACAATATAGGTTTTTTTTTTTTAAATCTTCATTTTATTGAGATATATTCACATACCACGCAGTCATACAAAACAAATCGTACATTCGATTGTTCACAGTACCATTACATAGTTGTACATTCGTCACCTAAATCAATCCCTGACACCTTCATTAGCACACACACAAAAATAACAAGAATAATAATTAAAGTGAAAAAGAGCAATTGAAGTAAAAAAGAACACTGGCTACCTTTGTCTGTTTGTTTGTTTGTTTGTTTCCTTTCCCTATTTTTCTACTCATCCATCCATAAACTAGGCAAAGGGGAGTGTGGTCCTTATGGCTTTCCCAATCCCATTGTCACCCCCCATAAGCTACATTTTTATACAATTGTCTTTGAGATTCATGGGTTTTGGGTTGTAGTTTGATAGTTTCAGGTGTCTACCACCAGCTACCCCAATTCTTTAGAACCTAAAGAGGGTTGTCTAAATTGTGCGGCTCCTTTTGGAATCTCTCTGCCACTGAAGCTTATTTCATTTCCTTTCACATCCCCCTTTTGGTCAAGAAGATGTTCTCCATCCCACGATGCAGGGTCTACATTCTCCCCGGGAGTCATATTCCACGTCGCCAGGCAGATTCACTCCCCTGGGTGTCTGATCCCATGTAGAGGGGAGGGCAGTGATTTCACCTTTCAAGTTGGCTTAGCTAGAGAGAGAGGCCACATCTGGGCAACAAAGAGACATTTGGGAGGAGGCTCTTAGGCACAATTATAGGGAGGCCTAGCCTCTCCTTTGCAGCAACAGTCTTCCCAAGGGTAAATCCTGTGGTAGAGGGCTCAACCCATCAAACCACCAGTCCCCTATGTCTGTGGTCATGTTAGCAACCATCGAGGTGGGGTAGGCCAATACCCCTGTATTCTCCACAGGCTCCTCAAGGGGGCTCTACATATTTTTTTCCTTGTTTTTTTTTTAACTTTTTATGTTTTATTTATTTATTTATTTTTTAATTTAAATCAACTGTATGAAAAATAAAAAAAAATTTTTAAAATTAAAAAAAAAAAAACAGTAAAAGAACATTTCAAAGAGACCATAACAAGGGAGTAAGAAAAAGACAATTAACCTAAGATAAATACTTTACTTCCAACATGCTCCTACTCTACCCCAAAAAAGTTACCTAATATAGCAACATTTCTGTGAACTTGTTCCTAAAACAAACTCTAGAGGTATCAAATCTCTCCATTAATGTGCCTGTCCTCTTAGAAAATTCTGGAATCTCCATAGAGGAGACACCTGGCTTGTGATTTTTTTGTTTGTTTTTTTCCTCAGGTGTGTATGGAGTGGTTTCTCAGTGGTAGACAAAACAGTTTTGCTTGTGATTTTACTAAGTGCTTTACACATTCTTTCTCTGATAGAAAGCACTGCTCTTTCAACTGGGTTATCCACTAATGGGAGAGGCCAGTTTCCCTTCCATGTTTTGGTCAGGACATGTAAAAGTGCTCAATTAAATGTACATGCTTAACTGGTGACTCAGTCTCCAGGTATTTTTAGTTTAGTGACTCTTTTTGAAAGCTCGTGGGTTAGTAGCCATTCTTGACATTTACATACAAGGTTCACATTTTCTTGCAACAGGTAACTTCCCTCTTACTAGGAACTTGTAAGACATGTTCTGAAATTCCAACAGGTTGCGTATGTGACCTTATGACTCTGTGGAAGAATGTTGTTAAATAAAACTGTTATCACATGAATGAGTGTGCACAAAAAGGCACTTTCAAGGTCACCTTAATATTGGCCGCAACTGAGGGTGACATGACTATAAATGTATTTAATTATCTGCAAATTCCTCTGCTTCTCTTTGACCCAGCTGTGTGTGACTTGGGAAAATCCCTTCACCTAGTAGGACCTGATTTATGAATGATGTCGCACTAGATCCTGGAGAGGCTTTCTCCTTCCTTGATCAATTGTCTCCCTCCCACCAGCCTTTCCAAGGCCATCCTCCCTTACTCCTTGCTGTAGCCAGGTCCCCACCTCCCACGGCAGCTTGCTGGTCTGATTTGCTGAAGGACCCAGGTACTCGGTGCTTAAGGTTCAAAAATAAATGTCTCTTGGCATCTCTTGAAAACAGGGGCGGCCTGTTATTGCCAGGGCCCTCCCATCATTTTTGGCTTGAGGCGGTAGTGGTGAGAGAAGGTATTGCAAATCCCCCCAGTGTTTGAGTACCCTCAAGACTCCATCCCACAGAGCTCTTCTTGGGAGAAGGAAACTTGGGCATATAACATCATAGATGCAGTGAGAAAGGGTTCCGTGAGCTGCTGCAGAGGCTTTAGATACTCCACAAGAGTGAGAACAGGGCCCAAACCTCCCCAGTGGTCAGGAGGTGCGCTGTTCCCTGAGCCTTCTGGCAGTGCCCGATGCTCTCCCATCCCCAGGCCAGTGAATGACTCAGAAAAAAAACAAAGAATAATCTTAAGAGGGGATGGCTGGGCTTTCTCGAGCAATCTCTTCCAGGCCTGTTTCCAGCTTCCTTTAGGATGCTTTTTTTTTCTTTGACAGTTCTGACTAGTTAAATAGCAGGTAAAGCAAGGAGAACCTGGCCCTTTTCCTCTCTGCCTTCTCCCAAAGCTGTCATGTTGCTGACATTTAGGATTTACTACTATTATCTAAGTTGCTACCAAGAGGCTGAAAGGCTGGGATGATGTGGGGTGGAAAATGGCCGTATTTTTGTGGGCTGTGTGCTCTGGCCATTCGCTTGTCCTTCTCCTGACACCACTCACAGGGCAGATTTGAGGGACCAAGTCTGCCGGAGGCAGGCTGTGCTGGCCATTAGAGAGGTTTGCTAGGAAAACAGAGGTGAAGAATGGATTTCCCTGCGGGGAGGAAGTGCTGAAGAGGAGGCAGATAGGAAAAAAAGGAGAGAGAGAGAGGGAGAGGGAGAGGGAGAGGGGGAGGGGGGGGAGAAAGAGGGGGAGGGGAAGAAAGAGGGGGAGGGGAAGAGGACGAGGGACAGGGAGGGGAAGGGGAGAAAGGGGGGGCGGGGGGGAGAGGGAGAGAGGAGCAGAGGGGTTCTGGTTGTGCCCTGCCAGGTCTCCTTTTCAACCCAGAAACCAGAACAATGCATATCTTAGAGAACTGTTTATGGGACGTGATGATTAGCACATATTATCCAGTAATTTATTAAGTTTAACATGGTTCTGCTTTAGAAGAATTAAGAAGGGTATGTTTTGGGATAAATTTTAAACTTGTTGGAGGACACACAAATGGCCATTCAGCTAGTTATCTCATTATTGATGAGGCCTCTATGTCAGTTAGGAAAGAGTATCTTTCGTGGTAATTTCTATGGTATTCAGCAGCTTACTAATGCAGAATGGAGTAGAGTTTAGTGGTGGTAGGAGTAATAGCTAATATTTGGGGCCACTTACTCTCTGTTATTCTGTTTTAAATACTCCCTATGTATCAACACACTGAGTTTGCAGATGAGGCCTAGTGGGGGTTTAGAAGGACAAACATTGAGGGCGGGGGGGGGCGGGATTTGACACTGGGCCCTCTCACTCCAGTGCTTGCATTCTTAACCAAATAGCAGAACCTAAACAAAAGCCACAACCTCTACAGATTGGAATTGGAAGAAAGAATCTGTAGGAGTTTGGTTTGGTTTGGTTTGGTTTTCCTTGAGGGGCATTTGCCTTGGGACGCATACAAGCATTGAAGCTTGTTGTTAGGTCCTTTTGGATTGCAAGGAAGAGAGACGCCCCCACTTTGCTAGTAACAGGAGAAAAGGATGGTTCTGACAGCTGAATCACAGAGGCCGATAAATATTTGTACACCAAATACAATTTGTGAACAAGTAGCCTGTGGGTGTTCATGTCATTTAGCTGGTTACGGTCTAAATCAGTTGGAGCTTGTCTGGGTAACAAGGGGACATTTTGAAAGGATGTGGTTAAAGGGTTCTTCAGCCTCTAAAGGACAGGAGAGTTAAACTAAGGAGTCACTAGAGGTAATTTGGGTAAAATGGGAGTCAGAGCTCTTTCCCTGAGATCTCACCTCCCATGGTCCTAAGTATCCAGGTAATGGTGTTCTCTGCATTTGTAGTCTCTGCTCAGTTTTGTCCTGGTTTCCTTCACTGTAAGTACCCATAATGGTTTTATATTGTCAGTGAACATTAATATTCCAAGGCTGAAATCATCACTAGCCCATGCAGGCAGAATGAATATGCCGGAATTATTGGTATGAATGGTACAACTGAAAATACGTAACTGTTTTCTTTATTTGAAGAGAAAAGTTCCAAGTGTTGGAAAGAACAAAGGCCCTAAGGGTTGTGAGTTATTATGAATTTTATTGTATAATGGTCTACAAAGTAGGCTGGGGAGATGTTTTTTCCTGTGCTTTTTAGCCAAGGACTGCAATTCTATCCTTAGAATCTCAGAAATTTTGAGATGAAAGAGGCCTTTGTCATTGTTTAATCCTAATCTAACCCTCTCGTTTTACAGAGGAGGTCTCCAAGACCCACAAAGGTTAAGTGGCTTCCTCAAGGTCACCCGCTAGGAAGGAGGGGCAGAGCAGGTGCTAGGACCCAGGTCTCAGAACCCTGAGACCGGTGTTCCACCCAGCGCTGTAGCCCCCGACTCTTGCTGGATCTGTACCCCCGTCTTGAAATAAAGCTCATAGCCACGGGAGAGCAGTGAGGCGGTGGGAAGCCCCACCCAGGCCCTCACCACTCCTGGAAATACCAGCCAAGCTTAGAGCTCAAGGGCAGTACTCAAAGTTCCTTTCAATGACCAAATGTTGGGTCCTTGGCAGCACTCTGGGTTTCTTTGCTAAGTAGGGAGTGGAGATGGAATTCTAAATATCACTTATGGTCCCTAAGTCCCACTCATAAAATGACTGTGCCTGGGGGTGGGGTGGGGCTATTCTGCTGAGGATCGAGAGGGGCCCACAGTAAGCCCAGCCTGGGGAGAGGGGGGGTCCCTTGCTTTTCAGACATACCCAGCCCTGCCTGATGCTCGTTTTAACTGAATTTCACCCACCTAGAAGAGGGAGAGGAAGCACACAAAATAGTACAAAGATATCTGGGTTCGTTGTGTCTGGAACAAGTTCGGAATGCTAATATTTTGTGGCAGGTCATACTTGGAAAGAAAGAACGCCAGAAAACAAAATGTAGCAAATAAAAAAGAAAATGAATATGAAGTGTTTTGTTCTAAAGCTGCCAGTTATTAGTTCTTGGTTTAATGCCAATATACACACACTGCATACACACACACACACACACACACACACACACACACACACACACGAGACTCACCTTTACACACACTTCTAAATCCTATACTTCATTAAGGCCCAGTTCTAGATCTAGGTGCTCCATAAATCCTTCCCTGGTTAATTTCTTCCTGGACTAATTATTCTTATCTCCAAGTCTCTAAAGTACATATAGCCTTAACATAAGCTTCTTTTCTCCCAATTAAAATGCAGTTCTACTTATTTGCAGTCCGACCCAAGGCTAGCAGAGTGCTGGCACACCGTAAGTGATCAGGTACTTAGGCCGGCTGAAATTCAAGGGAGGTGAACCCAGGGACCCCGGGAGAATAGCATTACCCCTAGGTACTTCAAGTTCAAGCCTTGGATCAAGGCTGCATATTTAAACCACAATAATTATAAACCTCTCGCAGGATTGCCTGCACTGAATTTAATTTTAAACCTTTAGTATTTTTCAAGGGTTTAGGAAATTAATTCTCTACTGCACTTGCTATTTAAAAAAAGTTGTAGGAGGACATTGTCTATCACATCACTCAAGGTCCCCTTATATAAAGTCCTGCAGATTTTTTTTCTAATTCCATAACAGAAAAGCCCCATTTCCCCTGAGCATCTGGCATGCCTTCTGGGGGCAAGAGCTTGATAAATGTTAGCTCTCTTTCCACTTTAGAGAACTGTAGGTCTAACTGGGCATACCTGTTTCTGCTGACAGTTGGAAAGCTCAGATACATTCCAAATGTAATCACACATATTTGTTGTATGTGTTGACATATGTATTTTCCTTTCCTTGTCCAGCTCTTTTTATTTCCTTTTAAATTTTGTTAGTTGTTATTTTAATGATTTTTTTCTAACATTCTATATGTTGATAGTCATGATAGTCATATTTGTAGTCATTTATAATCAATATTTATAATCTTGAATTTGAGGAAATAGGAAAAAAATGAAAAATTGCCAGTTCTCTAATAACACAGCAATTGTAGCATCCATAAAGATTACGGCATGTAATATTTCCTTCTGTGTCATCAGAAACTGTAGTCTAAGAGAGTCTAGAAGTAACAATGGCTTAAACACTCATGTAAAAGCAGTAGGTGGTCTCTGGGTCTGATATGGTGGCTCCATTACATCATCAGGGACCCAGGCTGCTTTTGCCTTTCTACTCTGCTGTGACCTCAAGGTCACTTCATAGCCAAAGATGGCTGCTGGAGTTGCAGCCATATTGTCTTCATTCTGTTGGAAAGGAAAAGGGCAGAAGAAGGGCTAACCCCCGGCCTTTTAAGGAGCCTTTCCAGATATCAAAAACAATCCCTCCAGGATTTGCCAGAGTTTTATCACCTAGCTGGAAGGGAGGCTGAATTATGTAGTTTTGTTTTTTTTCAACTGGGCACTTTTCCTGGGTTTCTGTTAATAAGAAAGAAGGACACTTAATTGAGAATTGAGAAGCAATCAACAGTCTGCCACAGTTCTGAATCTTTCTCTCTGCATATGTATTCAGTGAGGGTGTTTTGTTGAAGCCATCTCAAATAGTGTGTGGGAAGAGTCAAGATGTAAATAAACATCAACCTAAGTATTGATAAGTAAAAGGGCTAACATTTTGCTATCTTATAAGCTTTGTCCCTCTGCTTTTCTAATTTTTTCTCTAAATTCATCACATATACACATGCTGGTAGTGTATATTTTTGAATATTCAATCAGTACAGACTTATCTAGGGTTAAAAGGGACCTTAGATAATTTTCTCCAAGGATTACATAGTCAGATGCCTACAGGGTCTATTCAGGCACCATAAATGATTAAAATAGGCCAGGGATCACTGGGTGGGGATCATATAGGGAATGGTGGGGACTGGCAATCTAGAGACAGCAAGCTCTGTCTTAAGGGGGCAGCTGCCACTGAGCTCCATTTTTGGTTGCCATGTAGGGATACTGGTTCATTGTTACTAGATCTTCTGATATTTTTCCAAGAGAAACCAGAAATCCAGATTTTTATCTGAAATCTCCTGCTGTTTGTAACTTGGCAACTAAATTAATTCAATTAAAAAAAATGCCAGGCTAATGCAACACCAACCCATGCGCAGCCAATTTAGGATCTTTGATCTGGTCCGTCTCTTGTTTTTCAGTTGGAAGCCAAGCCCCAGAGAGGTCAAGTGGCTGTGGTTGTGGTTGGAGACTTCGCTGTTTAGTCCCCACTCCAACAAAATCGGGTGCTCTGTAGCTAATTTGTCTCAGAATATGAAGAAATAATAAAAATTTGAATTTGAACAAGCCTACCCTGAAGGTTCATTGATTCTCCCCTTAAATTGACTTTTTTTGGTTTGTTTTTTTGCTTTTTGTTTTTAAATCTTCATTTTATTGAGATATATTCACATACCATGCAGTAAATTGACTTTCATTTTCTTCTTAAATCATTTGGTATGAAGGAATCAGAGAAAATTGGGCTTGAATCCCAGCTCTGTTATTTTACAGCTGTGTGACTTTGGGCAAGCAGCAGCATCTCTTTTTGACATATTTTGTGTTTTCTATACCATCCATTTTCTTTCTCTCTTGCTTTTCTTGCTCTTCTTTTCCAGTATTCAAGTAGCACAGCATGGTGGTTAAAAGGAGGGTCTCTAGAGCCAGATGACTTGGGTTTGAATTCTGGTTTCTCTACCAACTAACTGGGTGACCTTGGGCAAGTTACTTACACTTTCTCTGCCCTGTTTCCTTTACAAATGGGCATAATAACTACCTACCTCACAGGGTGTGGTGAGGAGTAAATGGGTTAGTATATGTCAAGTACAAAGAACAGCACTTGACACAGCACTCTGTAAACATTAGCTGTTTCCCTCCACATTCTCTTTTTTAGTGGGTTTCTTGCAGCAGGCCTGGCTCTGATCCTCCATCTCACCATGAGCACTTTTAGCTCCCAGTGCCCCTCAGCAGCCAGCTTCCAAGCCCTAGTCTGTACCCAGGCCCAGGAGCCTGGGACACAACCTCCACCCCCACTGCTTTCAATCCTGTTCCATTTCTGATACCTTTCTGACATTGCTCTTTGTTTGGAAGAGAAGCAGTAAGTCAACTTGTCAGCTGACTGTGATGTCTTGACCTAAAGCCTTGCTAAGTTATTTTGTCAGTCACACAGAGATGATACCTGTCCTGGTAGGCATTTCTGAGTGTTATGTTAGGAGATTTTTTAAAAAAGGCAGTGTGGGTGTGCCTTAGCCAGAATTATAAGCCGCAGCAGGTAACCTGTCTTGTCAACCAGAGAGGATTATCATACTGTGGGTTCACAAAGGCTGCCCCCAGCAGGTTTGTTTAAACAGCCAGTGTCCAAGAGTGTGGTATCCGTGCTAATTGAAAAAATTGGCTTTTTCCTTAAAGATCTAATGCAGAGAAACTTAGGTTGTGCTTATGTTTTGCTTAAATTGTCTCTTTCTCTTTTTTTAAAACCTCACCATTTAATCTTTTCAGCTTTTAGGTTAATTTGAATAAGAGAGCACCCCTGACCAGCCCAGCTGTACACTCTTCAAGGATAATTACTATTCACAGTAAAGAGGAGCAAACAACATAGGTAGGTGTTGCTAAGACTAAGAGGCTTATTTTTGCTTCTCCTCTGCAGCTCCCCTTGTGTTAGTGAGTAATGAGTGGAAGTGGGAAGGGAAGGACTTGTTTATTTGTTAATTCAGTAAGTCTACTCTGGACCAACAATGAAACTGGTAAAGCCACCTGCTGCTGCATTACTCTGTCTGTTCTCTTTCCAACAAAGGGGACAAGGAAGGACTTCTGTTTTGGTTCCATGTGAACAGCATCGCAGTCAGAGAAACTGGAATTTCTGCTGGATTGTGGTTTTGGCCCCTACACTTAATAGACTAAAAAATCCATATTAATGTGCTGAATTGTCTCGGATATTGTTTAGTATCCATTGACTGACATAGGTGGCGTGAGGTGAGGGGCAAGAGCCACAGGTGCAGTGCTTTTTTTTTTTTTTTTCGTGCAGTGCTCTGTACTTTTTTGTGTTGTGCTGAGCTTCTTTTGTGCAGTGCTGTGTCAGGCCACAGAACCCTTTGAGAATCTGATTAAAGCTATGAACCTTCTCCCCAAAAAAGTACATTTTCGCACAAACCTTCACATATAGTTTCAGGGGGGTTCTTGGACTCCAGAAACCCATAGGGCATCCACAGACCCCAAGTTAGGAATCCTTGCTTTCAGGATTTATAGGTAGCCAGCCTTCAGGGGACATGATCCCAGCCAGGAGCAAGGTGACATGTCACAGAGAAGTTAAATGTTAAGGAAAATGTCAGCTTGTAAAAGTTCAAAGGAAGACACAGCTGTAAGTATATTCTGAGGTTTAACCTTGATTTGAAATTGTGTCAAAGCTTTAAAAATTATTTTCTTGCCCTGATGGTGGAAGGCTAGTTAGGGAGCTTTGATTTTTTATTTCCTTTCCTCACTGAGTTGGAAACCTCTGCCAAAGAGGTATGTTCTTAGGTCCTGTCCTTGCAGTGTCACCTCAGTTTTAGAAAAGGCTTCTGGGTCCTGTCTGGCCTTGCTGTAGGTCTCAGGAGAGTTCACTCAGTTACACCCAAATTACGTTTTTTGGAGACTGTTTTGTCCTGCCTATTCTGTCTCCACCGTTGGCTACCAGGGTTGTCACAATGATTGTTTTTAGCAGAGGCTACTTGAAACCTTGCGGGGGAAGCTGTTGCCATAGCTACCTTGGCTGTGATAGTTACCATTTTCTCTTTTGTGTTAGCTTGTGGTTTCCTTGATTTTTAAGGTAACACTCTATGTTGTATTTTTCTGCCAATCAGCAAGGAGAATACTGGATTTTTGTTGCTGTAGCTTTTGTTGTTGTTGAGTTTGGTCGCATTGGGGTAGAGTTGTGTGTGTGTGTGTGTGTGTGTGCACATGCACTTTGTATATAGAGTAAAGATACCTCAAAAGATAGAATACTAGGAGAACTTGGGAAAAACCAACTATGCAGATGTACTTTCTGTACTCCTATTTTAAAATTTAGTCTAAAGCCAATTTGTTCCAATTTTGATCTAATTTTGGACTAATGGCTATAGTTGGCCTTCTGTGGGGAGAAAATTGGCCAAGCCCCATTTCACATGTGCTGAGACCCCCCCCCCCCCCCCCAGGAGCGAGGGCTGCTGGCATCTGAAATGCATACTGGAGCCAGGGCTGCCTCCGTGAGCAGACAGCCAGGAAGGCAGACAGAGGCTGCTTTATCTCTGCCTGCTCTGCCAGTTGAGTGTTGGGGCCAGCAGGCAGTCCCGCCACACCTGGTAGCAACAGCCATCCCAACCCATGTCTCTGTTACCAGAGACTGTAAACATAACACTTAGCGCACACCTGGTGCACTGGGTGCAGTTAAGTCTACAGAGAGATTTGCAAGCCACCTGTTTACAGAAATCAATGTGCTACCCTGGCCCTGCTCTTGCCTCTCTAACAAGACTTCTTTGTCCTCACTCTCGGAAGGACACTATGCTCAGCATTTTTCAATTTGCTTATCTTAGAAATGTTCATTGGATTAAAACATGATCATACCCTACCCATTTCATCCATGCTCAGGACTGTGTGCTTGTGATTTGGGGAGTTGCCAGTCCATTGGTCCACAGGTGGACCCTGAGAGAGCACATCTGGATAGTGACTTTTAGCACGTCCTGTTATTTAACAGGGTAGGCTCTGCCCCTCCTTACTGTGCTCGTAAACCGAGGCCTGTGCCTCTGCTCCCCAGGATCAAGATGAATGCCATGCTGGAGACCCCCGAGCTCCCGGCCGTGTTTGACGGGGTGAAGTTGGCCGCGGTGGCTGCTGTGCTGTACGTCATCGTCCGCTGTTTGAACCTGAAGAGCCCCACAGCCCCACCTGACCTCTACTTCCAGGACTCGGGGCTCTCACACTTTCTGCTCAAGTCCTGTCCTCTTCTGACCAAAGAGTGAGTAAAACTCGCACCCTCTGTATGCTGACTTGCCAATCTATTTGACTTTGAGTAATGCTCAACAAAGAACCTTCTCACATTATGTCCTTAAGGCATCAAAGTAAAATGGCATCACTGGTGTTTGAATAGCGACAGTCTAGATAGAGGTCTGGTGTTAGAATCCTAGAGGCTGGTCAAAATTTTTTGCTGGTGGGAATGTAAAATGGTATAGTCACTGTGGAAAACAGTTGGGCAGTTCCACAGAAAGTTAAACATAGAATTACCATATAACCCGACAATCCCGCTTCTAGTTATATACCCAGAACTGAAAACAGAGACTAACTAGAACAGATACAGCATTATTGACACCAGCCAAGGGGTGGAAGCAACCTAAGTGTCCATCAACAGATGAATGGATGAATTGTATGTCCAATGGAATATTATTCATCCATACAAAGGAAGGAAGTTCTGCTACATGCTACAAAATTAATGAGCCTTGAAAGCATTATGCTGAGTGAAATAAGCCAGACACAAAAGGACAAATATTGTTTGACTGGATGATTCACTTATATGAAATATCTAGAAAAAGCAAATTCACAGAGACAGAATGTAGATTAGAGGTTACCAGGGGGAGGGGGAAATGGGAGTTATTATTTAACGGGTACAGACTTTCTGTTTGGGATGATGGAAGAGGTTTGGTAATGGATGGTGGCGATGATTGCACAACATTTTGAATTTAATTAATGGCACTGAATTGTACACTTAAAAATGGTTCAAATGGCAATTTTTGTGTTATATATATGTCACCACAGTAAAATAAGGGGAAAAAAGGTGCCTCCTTCACAGGTTGTTGCAAGGACTAAATGATGTAAAAAGTGTGTAGTAAAAGCGCATAGAACAGGGCTTACCTTGTAGGAAGGCCTGGATAAACGCTAGCTCTATTTTTTTTTTTTTTTTTTTTTTTTTTGCATTGCTTCATGAAACGGTTTCCTGAACTGACTAGAGACTTATCCTTTCTGGAGTTTATTTCGTTTGTTGCTAGGGCAGATTTGCCTTTTAAGCCATTTTTAAAACAATCATATACTACTTGCCCTTCTGATTCTCATTCTTCAGAACCGCCTGCCAATTGCATTCCTTTTCACTTTGTTCTGGAATTTGCTCAAGGGGCTTTGCGCATGGTCTCCGTGTGAATTCTACCTGTGTGAGGGTGGAACAGGGCTGTGGGTTCGCTCGAGGGTGGGTCCTATGAGGCCTGTGTGTCCATCGAGGTTACTAAAGCAGAGCCAGATCCCACCCTCAGTGTCCTTCTGGCCTGTTCTCACAGTAAGGGCTGACATGGGGGCTCCTGTTCCTACTGCATTTCTGAGTATCCTTGAATCATCTATTTTATAAACCTTCTCCCCTGTCTCATGGTTGAAATCTGGCTCTGGTGCCTGTGTTTGCCTAATTATCTCGAATACTTTCCAGTTCAATGTAGCAAGGCCAGTATTTATGTTCAGTTTTCTCCAAGTGTTGTAACAGTGACACCATACCAAAAAAGTTACCATCAAATCAGGAAAGATGTATAACTTGATCACACTGCCTCATACTTGTGGAGTGCCATGTATAACATAAATGCCATTAGATTGAATTTGTCCCCTGCTAAGGGGACACAACCAGGTCTTAGACTAAGGACATGTGTGGCATGCTTATTAAGCAGCACTTGCAGTTAAAAATCTCCTCCCAAAAGATTGTGCATAGTATCTGTATGTTTCCAAAACATCCAACGTTTCTCACACTGGTATTTCGAATTTTCTTTCAATAATTAATTTGGATAATTCACTCATCTGGACTGGCTAGTGACATTCACACTCACTTTCAAATTGGGTGGGGCCAACTAGACCCGTTTCCATGGTCCACTCATTTTTAGAGAGCTTTTGAAAACCAAAGTATTTAAAACTCAGCAAGTTTATATGCAAATGAGTGCAAATTTCTACCCATTATTCGTTCCTGAATAATTAGAGGAAGCATGAAAAAGCTGCTATTCAGGCTCTGGGAAAAGAAGATGCAAGGTTTGATTCCATACTAATTGTTCAAAGTGTTTATTTAAAAAAGCTGATTACCACAGTATTTACCTCATTTCTTGTCTTTCTTTTAAAAATAACCCAGAGGCTTAAGTTCATCAGTTTCTCTTTGCTGTTTCCCTCCCAGGCCTGCTTTTGTTCAGGAGCCTAAGGTGCTGACCTTGCCCTTCATGACCCTCTGTTGAGATGCCCCCCCCCCCACCAACACCCTCCTGATACAGAAGCACATCCTTGACCCCAGAGTCTCCTTGGGTCTCATGGCTCTCTGTAGAAAGTTAGCGTGTGACATTAGGACTGAACCCCCTGGTCACTGGCCAATTGCCACACTCCATCCTGATGAAGCCTAAATTGGGGAATGGGGGAGGTCAGCCTAGGTTAAAAGTAGGGCTGATACTTGCTGAGGACTTGTTTATGGTTTGAAGGTGGTTGTGAAAAAGGGACAAGTTCCCCAGAAACTATTGACTTCCAAGACCTGTCCTTTTGATTATATAGGACTAGCCCTCTCGGAGCATGTTGGGATATTACTTAAGCAGCTAAATTCCAAATACTTATGTGCTCTGACTTGAACATGACAAATGATTAAAGGGCAAAAGGATTAACCTTTTTTCCTCCATCTTTTTTCTTTTTTCTTTTGTCTTTTTTTTAAATTATTACAGCAGTTGTCGATTTACAGAAACATTATGTTAAGAAGTACAGTCAGCACATACCACCTCCCACCTCCCCACCCCCCACAATTTTCCCTATTATTAACACTTTGCATTAGTGTGGTACTTTTGATACAATTCATGAAACAATATTCAATATTATTATAATTATGCTATTAACTTTAGCACACTGTTTACACTGTGTTGTGTAGTTCTATGGGTTTTGTGTGTGTGTGTATGATAACTTACAAGCAACCTTAAATTTCCCTTTTTGTCCCTTTTTGAATATATGATTCAGTGGTGCTAATTACATACAAAAAGTTGTGCCTCCATCCTCAACATCCATTGCCAAAACTTTTCCATCACCTCAAACAGAAACTCCATACCAATTAAACATTAACTCCCCTTTCCCCTTTCCCACTCAGCCCCTGATAACCTATATTTTAGTTCCTGACTTTGGGAACTTGTGTATTTTCCTTATTTCATAAAAGGGAGACCATACAGTATTTGTTCCTTTGTTTCTGACTGATTTCACTCAACAGGATGTCTTCAGAGTTCATCCATGTTGTAGCATGCATAAGAACTACATTCCTTTTTCAGCCAAATATTCCATTGTATGTATACATCACATTTTGTTTATCCATTCATCTGTTGTTTATCCATTCATGGACGCTTGAGTTGCTTCCATCTTTTGGCAATTGTGAATAATGTCCCAATGAACATTGGTGTGCAAATATCCCCAATGTTCTTTTGAGTGTATACCTAGAAGTGGGATTATGGGATCATATGGTAATTCTATTCTTAACTTTCTGAAGAATCGCCAAACTGTTTTCCACAGTGGCTGCACCATTTTACCTTCCCACTAACAATGTATAGGTGTATCTATTTATCCATATCCTCTCCAGCACTTATTTTCCTTTTTTTTTTTTTAAATAATAGCCATTCCAGTGGGTTTTAATTTGCATTTCCCTGATGACTAATGACTTTGAGCATCTTTTCATGTGCATTTTGGCCCTTTGTACTGTCTCCTTTGGAGAAATGTGTATTCAAGTTCAAGTCTTTTCCCCATTTTTTAATTGGGCCATGAGTTTTTTTGTTGAGTTGTAGGAGTTCTTTATAAATTCTGGCTATTAAATCCTTATTAGATATATGGTTTCCAAATATTTTCTCCCACTCTGTGGGTTGTCTTTTTACTTTCTTGATAAAGTTCTTTGGTACACAAAAGTTTTTAATTTTGATGAAATACCATTTATCTATTTTTTTCTTTTGTTGCTCTTGCTTTTGGTGTAAAGTCTATGAAACCACCACCTAACACAAGGTCCTGAAGATGCTTCCTTATGTTTTCTTCTATGAATTTTATAGTTTTAGCTCTTATATTTAGGTCTTTGATCCATTATGAGTTAATTTTTATATATGGAGTAAGGTAGGGGTCCACCTTCAATCTTTTGCATTGACTCTCTAGTTCTCTCAAAGATCACTTGGCCAAAGGTGTGATTTCCTCCAACTTTTAACTAATCTTTTATGTTAGCTTTAGATTCTAATTTTAGGAATAACTATGTCCTGTGTTCATGTACCACATCACCAAAATGTTTCTGTTTTGTCCATGTTGCTGCATTTTAAATTTGTTGAGTGCCTCTCATATACATTAAGCCATTTAATCCCCTTGACAGCTTTGAGGTCAGATATTCTTCCTCTCATTTTAAGGATGAGGAAACCAGAAGTAGCAGAGAGGAAAACTGGACCCAAGTCCATGACTCCAAAGTTAGTTCCTTTGTTGCCCATGGGGAGGTGGAAAGGGACTATCATTTTCTCTTCCAAGGCAGAGATCAACCCACTGGGGGAGTCATTAGCAGGACTGGCCCCAGAGTGTTCTTCTGATTCCCACGTGACTCTCTTTCTATTTTGATCACTCTTCATTGGAAGCCATTGTCCCCGGTGTTCTTTCACTTGTCACAGTTTGGTAACAGCCTCCCATGTATTTGAAGCTGAGAGCAGGAAACATGTCTGTTATGAATAAAAGTGCTTCTCTTGGGACTTGGGAGGTTTTTTTCCTAAGAGAATGCTTGTCTGCAGCCTTCACCAGCACTAGCCTAGTAGGCTGGAAGTTCAGTTAACTGATTTACAACAAGCTGTTGTCATTATTCAGTATCCCTGGCTAAAAGCAGCTGGTTATTATGACTGATGTGTGGAATCAGAATGTAAGCTCTTGATGTTCTGGTGTAGAAAAAAAAATTGATGAGAGGTGAACATTGAAAGCATGTTATGAGAGTAGGGTTTGGTCTTGTTTTGTTTTCCCTCTCAGCATTGGAGTCACTTTTAAAATCTATTTTAAAATCATTTACCCAAAGATACCTTATAAATGAATCTTTTATGTCTGGAAAAAACTTTGCTTAGATGTGATGATAGAAGCCTCTTATTCACTTAGCAACAGATCAATATTTACCTAGTGATGCATTTTTTGTTCTCAAGAAGTGTTTGCTTTTGGTGAAACCAGCAGACTAAAGCTTGGTTCAGTGTTAAGAGGAAATCTAAATGGTGATCCAAATGCCCATTTTTCTCTGAATAAAAAAAAAATTAATGCATATTAATTTAAAAAAAAAACAGATAATAAGGAAAAGCACCCAAAAATCTCGTTATTCTCCTAAGCCCTGATACCATTTTGGTGATCATCCAGTGGTTTTTTTTTATTCTGTGTATACATTCCCCCCACAAAATTGGGATGCTATAATATATATTGCCTGGGAACCTGCTTTAATACTTAGTGTGCCATGGACGATGGTCCACGCTGCTATGTTATCTTCTAACATTTGATGTTTAGCGACTTCAGAATCCTGCCAACCATAAAGATTTCCTAATGACTGTTGGCAGCAGTGATACAATGAAAGAGCCTTGAAATGAGATTTGGACTAAGATGCACACCTGGGTTTTGTACCTCTAAACTAGCCATGGAACTCTGGACAAAGTGTCAGCCTCTCTGGTCCTTAGTTTCCTTCTACGCACAATGAAACAGGCAGCTCTCCTAAGCTGCCCTTCAGTGCTAACATCCTCTGATCCTAGAATCGTGGCTTTGTCAGCAAGCCTCAGTGAGGTCGTCCTAGAGGGAGGACCCTGTGGGAGGTGGCCTTGACTTCAGGGTAGGGGTGAGAATCAGGAGGGAAGAATTTTCTCCTGTATCCTCCTTTCTAATCAAAACCACCCTTCCCCCTCCTCCAGGGTAAGCTGGCACTGTCTCCCTTGGGCTTTTTTTTTAATGTACTTCATTGAGTTATAACTGACATACAGTAAAATTCACAAATTTAAGTAAACAATCGGAGGACCTTTTACATGTATAGTCACCTGTGTAACTACCACTCCCTTGGGCTTTTACAAGAGTGTCTGAGTCACCTCCCTGCCTCTGACCCACCCATCTGTCATGATGCCACTCGAGTTGGCTTCCTCAAGCAGGCTAGCACCCAAAGGGCACTACCGGGTGACCCCAAACTTACCTGTCCAGCCTTCTCGCCCATGGCTATTCCAAAGCCCATTAAGTGCTTATCCTCAGGCTGTCGCCCCCTGGCTACAGCGAATCTCTCCCCACTGAAATGCTTTGCATCCTCTGAGAAGAAACTTAAATGGCATCTATTCTTAGACGTTTTCCCTGACTGCCCCCACGCATCTTCAGCCAGAATGAGCGCCTCTTCCCTCCTCTTAGCATGTGTTTCCCCAACACATAGCTAGTAAGTCCACTTAGCACATCTCACCTTCTTTTATGGGATTTGTATCTGTGTCTTTTCTCCCTCACTGGAGTGCATGTACCCCAAACCAAGAGCCACACACTCAAGTGTGTGGAAACGGAACAGGATACCCTGGCAGTTCCAAATCCTAGGTACTATGCCTTTCTGTTTCTTGTTTTCCATAAATAGTCGTAGGCAAGGTGTGTTCCTGTTGTGGTGAATGGTGTGTGTACTTGGGCAAGAGAGAGAGCACTGTTTCCAGCTTATGCAGAGCGCTGGGGAATCAGGTGCCCCTTTAGCTCTGACAGTTTTGTTTATCTGGGAATCTCTACCCTGTCTCTGGAAGAAGCTGGGTTATTGTGGGTTTTTTGGTCTTAAATGAAGTCAGGACAAGCATAGTGGCAGGGAGCAGCTTCCACCCTTCCCCACAGGCCCAGCTAAAGTTTGTTACCAGTTTCAGGTTCCAAAGCAAAGGCAGGCAGTAGTCTCTGGAAGACAGCCATTAAAATTTATGTCTTCCCATTGTGCGAAGCCAGGGTGTTGCTTTTTCACTCATTAGCGGGCTTGTCAGTGTGGGTAGTGGTGTAGCTAAAGATGAAGGCATTTAGGAAAAGCGTGAGGGAGCGCTTAGCTAGCAGACAAGCCTAACAACAGAGAGATGAGGTGTTTTCATTGGATCCAAGATCTTTACATCCAGGAGCCCCTGCAGACTCCTGAGAAGGGAAGCAATATGATCAAAACCACAGCTACATGTTTGTGAGTCCTTTCTTCTCAACAGTTAAATGTGTCATAGCTCTCTTCTGCAGCCAGCTATCACCTATGTTAATAAGAACTCGATGTTGTTCCCCATGGATTTGATACCTGAAACTTGGGAGTGGGAGTCATGCCCATTCCAACACCAAGAGGAAAATGTCAATTGACTCTCTTATGCCATGGTGCTTTCTTTGAGCATTTCCTCTTCCAAGTTGTTTCAGGTAGTTGTAAGAGAATGGGAGATACCATAGTATTTCCATAGATCATAATAGATTGGTCTTCTCTGCTTCTCTTTTCTTGCCAGAATGTGAGCTCCAAACAAGAATCCTACTGAAATGTTGTTCTCGTCATAATTAGTCCATAGTCATCCACTAGTCTTGGTTAATTAACATTTGAGAACCTGCTTCTCTGAGCCTCAGCTGTTGAGAGAGATTTAAAAAAAAAAAAAAGATCATTTCAAAAAACTTTTCATTATGGAAAATTTCTGGAGCCACTTTTTTCCATTGGTTTCTGCACAATCATTGTGCAGAGTCATGCTTCCTAATTATTTCTGATAAGGCAAAGAAAATCTACTTTTTAATTTTTCTCTTAAATAATGCCAACTTCCTCTCTATTCCTGTCATACATATTCACTTCCTCACAGTAAATATATATTTTTCTTTTATCTGCCTCAAATAAAAGCCTGACTTCATGTATAAAAACACTGTATTTTCATAGGTGTGCAAGATATGCTACTTTTTTTGTCCTAGTGTTCAAAGGAAGTATTACATAGTTAGAAATGCCCTGTAGAAAAACACTAGTTCAAGTCTCTCTGATATCGCAGTTCTATATGAATTATTTTCCAGCCATAAAGAGCACAGGAGTTGGTATACAAACTCCCACTCTCCCTGCCATTTTCTTCCCTGCCTCCTTCTTATAAAGCTTTGCAGTGCTAGGGCCAGAGGAGAGAGTGGATGAGCGACTTTGATATAGACAACTGATGTTTTCTCCAACTTAGTAAATAAAGCAAAAGCGGCTTTGTGCACCCCCTTCCAGTGAGTTTGCTACCCCTGTGTCCCTCCTAGGTAGGAGTTCTGGGTCGAGCACAATTATTTATACAGAATTGAAGTTGAAAAGAATTTCATTATCTTGGATTTAAATTCCTCTTAATTCCCTGCTGCTCATATAAACATTCCAGATCAGATTTAGATCCTTGTCTCCTTGGCTAAACACTAAAGCTCTGTCCTTTTTACAGGATAAATTAGTAATTGCCAAGGGCCTTAATTCCATGGACCCAATTTTATCCATTTTAAGAACTGTGCAAATATTTCCTTAGATGCTTGTGGTAAACTATTAAAAATTGATAAGCAGATCTGTAGTGCTCTGACGCACTTATTATGTAGGCACTGGAACTTCAAAGCACCCCCCCTGGAAACTTACATTGTAAGAGAGTTCTTGCAAGATGAAAGACTCAATTGAAATCATCTTTATTAGAGCAAGTATTGATGGTTAACATCAATGAGGTCACATTTTTCAGGTGACTTTATCTTGAAACTGCCTGAGTTTCTGATGGAATGGCCCAAACCAGAACTGCCAAGGCAAGGAAGTTGAATTGCTAAACCTGGCATATGTCCTCTGTTACTAAGGTGACCAAACATCTCAGTTTGCCCAGGACTGGGCCTGAGGCGTTTCCTGGGACTTGAGACTTTCAGTGATAACACTGGGGAAGTCCCAGACAAACTGTAATGAGTTAATCACCCTTCGCAGCTACTAATTTTGATCTCAACTTATTTTGTTCTCTGCTTGCTACTCAGTATTATTCCCTTCACTAAGATACATAGTTCACTTTATACTATGACATGGTATAAATTGTACTTTATTAGTACAGCATAATTAAGACAGCTGACTGACTTGAACAATGTATTCTAAAGGCTGAATAAGTAGGATTTCTAAACTCTTGGTGTCCCCATTATCATCTAGTGGCATGGAGAGTTAAGAGCTGACTGCAGTTTATATTGTCTTCATCGAAGCAGCAGCTAGTGAAGCTACTGATTTCTCACAGCTTTCTGCCAAGAAATGGTGAGGTTTCTATAAATGGGTGTGCATTTGGGGTTTAATTTAACTCTTGGATGTTGCTTGGAGCCCAGCCTAGCCAGGAAGAAAATTGCTGCCATCTTTGAGGCCTCTTGTATTAGATCATACCAAGTTGAGTCTCTGGCAAAATTCAACCGTTTTCTCTAACCTAGAAAAAGATTGTAGCTTCTTGTTAGAGACTCCATGCCCTGGTGCAAGAACTGCTGAAACTTGAAAGATCTTAAAGTTTCAAAATCCAAAATATTCAAGATGTCCTCAATTTAGTTCAATTGGAAGAAGGCTTGTCTGTCCCCTGTGCCATACCCACCAGCAAGTAATCAATTCCTGTTGCCAAAAATTTATGACCAACCTACAACCTAAGTTTATCAAGCCTCAGTTTATTCTTCAGGCTCTACTATGTCTTCAGAAAAGCAAAAGACACATGTGCTACCACAGATTCCATCATATGGTGTCAAACCTCGCACTTACGGATGGGCAAGTGAGCCTGTCCTGTTTCTGAGTTACCCCACTGTTTCAGGCCTTCCCAGAGGAGGCTCCAGGGTCCACGTAGTTCCACTAATCATCCTTAACTTCACTTAATTTTACCTAATCTAATTTACTTTACAGGACTTGCCTGGGATCAGATCCACCTGTATGGTCCTTCTCAATATGTAGTTGATTGAAAATTGGTCCAATCTCCAGGAACAGGAAATGGGCCTTATTTTCTAGAAAATCTTAAAATTTCTAAGCATTGCCAATTTTTATGAGCCTCAGAAGTTGTAATGATCCTTTGACTTTGCAGCTACTAATTTTGATCTCAACTTGGGTTTTGTTCTCTGCCTGCTACTCAGTGTTATTCCCTTCACTAAGATACATAGTTCACTTTATACTATGACATGGTATAAATTGTACTTTATTAGTAAAGCATAAATATGACTTGAACAATGTATTCTAAAGGCTGAATAAGTAGGATTTCTAAACTCTTGGTGTCCCCATTGTCATCCAGTGGCATGGAGAGTTAAGAGCTGACTGCAGTTTATATTGTCTTCATCGAAGCAGCAGCTAGTGAAGCTACTGATTTTGGAAACTGGGTCCCCTTAGGCAGCATTGAGAATACCTTCTGTGCAAATGGAATGAATTAGGGGGCATGGGCTGGACTGAGCTTTAAAATCAGAATTTATCAATGGTATGATATTTTCTTAAGGAAAGCATTTTCCTTGGTTTGTCAGGACATCTGCCCCTCCACGAAATTATAGGAAGCTATTACTCATACAAAAATCCTTTAAGAAGTGATTTTTTTTTTTTTTTTTTTTGCGTGGTTGCATGAGATGCCACCCCAAATGACTGTCTGCCAGGCAGATACATGCCCAAGGTACCTTAGCTGCCTGCAGTGCAGTGTCATGGCCAGCTTTCGAAATGAGTCAGCCCTTGTGGCAGCTTATGAACCACCCTCAGTCTCCACCCAGGTGTCAGCTTCTAATCGTAGAGTGAGGGCTCCAGGTCAGCGTGGGCGCATGGCGTCAAGCCAGACAGCTTGACTTTGAGGTGGCCATTAAGAGAGGCTGTAATCCAGAGCATGTGTGAACCCTCCTAGCTTGGAGGTCAGTGGTTGATCCAGAACCATCTGTGGCCTCTCAGGAAGGGAGGGGTCTGTGAGAAGCTGCAGGCTATGTATTTTTCCATCTTTCCACTGGGTAATGATGTCATTGTCACATACCATCCAACTTCCTGTGACATGTAGCACAAAATTCTCTTGCTGGTAAGACACTGAACTGGTGTTTTTAGCCAGATTACAGAAGGTGGAACAGTAATTCCTTATTAGTACAAAGTCAGAAACTCAATAAATGTTTTTTTAATTTGAAATCAACCAGCCATAATAGTATGGACTTTTCTTTCCTTGGTATTTGTATAAAGGAATATTCTTCTCAGTGGAAAAAGATATATATAGATAGATGTAAAAGATCAGTTGATCTTTTTTAATAAACTGCTCGTCCCATCTGTTCACTGCACACCACACTCACATCCCTCCCACAAACACACACATGACATTTTTTCTCATATTTCTGTCTTCTCTTTCCATCAAAACTCTCCATCCCTCAAGTCCTTCTCAAATCCTACCTCCTCTGGAATCCTCTAAGTTTCACCTGTCTACATCCTTTTGGACTTACCTAACTGCAGGGGATATAAATGTTATCTTTCTATGTGAGTATCTCTCTTCACCCCCTTCCCTCCTCCAAACTATATTCTGAGAGGCTTGAGGACAGAGACTGTCTTAAAATTCTTTGTATTTCCTATATACAAAAGGAATTTATATATATTCCTTAGCAGAGTCAGTGCTGTTCCTTAGCAGAGTCAGTGCACAGTAATGTTTGTAGAGTGTTTAGGTGGGAACACATATGATTACGTGTCAGAATGAGTAATTCAAATAAATGATAAAGGAGCTTAGAGAAAGAGAGGTGTATTACCATGGTGGTGTGGATGATGAGGTTCTCGTGTGATCCTGAAAGATGAGTTGGCTTTGGATAGATAGATAGTTGGAGAGAAGGCACAGAGGTTGGTGTGCACGTGAGGCAGCAAAATCGACCATGTAAGTGAGCCTTCTGGCAGAAGACTAGTCTTGTTCTCCCTCTCGCCACTTCTCACCCACCCACATTTGTCCTTTTCTCCTGTGGCCTCCCAACCAGCCTATTAGGGTAAGAAGGTGACAGAGGCCTCTCCACAATTGGCACATTTCCTTATTGTTGCTGTTTTGTCTTGATCATGTAGCCACTCTGCTCCTGTCCCCCTAGTTCTATGGATCTTCATTTGGCTGGACTTTGACCATCTCTCTTGCAATTCCCAAAGATTACCAGGGTGCTGTTTGCATGGCCTTTGGACCTGTCGCTACTCTACCCATTGCTCACTGTGCTCTTTGATTTTGTTTCCTAGTAGGCTTTGGATGCTGTCACTGGCCTGCTCTCCACAGCTTCCTGGCCAGCTCCTCCCCAGGTCCCCTGTGCCGTGATCTGGTGTGACTACAGCTGTCTGATTGTATCCGAGAGCCTTGGGTCTGATGGGGAGGAAAAGAAGGTCAGATCACATGGAATTTCAAACTCCCAGAAAGGAGGAGTTTGGGCTTGAACCTGTGAGTCCTGGGAAAGGGAAGGATGGGATAAACTCCAGTGTCCTTTTAGGATAGAATCAATAGGTGTTGGTGGGTGGTGGAATGGCCTTGGGCCTTGGAGGAAAGAGCTGGATCATAGGCATTGCCAAGGTTTCTGAGCCATTGAGAGAAGATTAGCATTCTCAAAAGAAGTAGAGATGTCAAATGGGGAAGCTGCTTTCACGGGAAAGTTGTTTTTGTTTGGGGCATGTCTATGGGATGTGCACATGGGTGGGTGCGAATGTGTCAGTAGAACTTAGGTGTGAACTCAAGACCAGAGAAGCAGAGTCCAAATGAACCACAGGTATAGAAGAGCAGAAGGCAGAATGGACGAGGGATACTGAGGATCGATGGATGAGGCAGGCACGTGGTTAGGGTGGCAGGATGAGCCAGCAGATGAGACGGAGATCAGCAGGGAGAAAGGTAGGAGGATCCTTGAGTGTCATGGAAATTTTTATTTAAGTTTAAATTTTAAATTTGATATCATATTAAGATAGGCTAGTTTATGCTTTGGTAAAAAATTACCCCCAAATCTCAGTGTCTTAAAAACCGCAGACATTTATTTCTCACTCCTGCTACATGTTCACTTTAAACAGCAGGAGGGCCCTGCTGATTGTAGTCCTCCCAGGACCCCCATCGATGGAGGTGTCATCTCACCACCTGCTTCCACGTTCACTACCGAGGCAGGGAAAGGGATTTGGCAATTCGTGCACTGGCTTTTAAAGGCTGCTATCTGGAAGTGACACTTGGTCATTTCATTGGTTAAAGCAAGCCACATGGTCATGCCTAATGTCAGAAGAAGTATAGACTTACCACATGTCCAGACCAGCCCCTGTCCGTTGAACCTCCTGATGTCTGTCCAGCAGTCTTTTCTCACTATTCCATTGTCTCTTCCTTAGTTCGGGGCATCATTACCTTTTGTTTGGACTAATGCAGTAGCTTCACCTCTATTCTCTACCCCTTTTAATTTATGTTGCAGGCCACCAAGTTATCTTTCTAAAGCACAAATCTGATCATGTCACTCCCCTGCCACCCTCCTTTTGTTTTAGACACATCAGATTACCCTACATTTCCTGAATGGCTCATCTTACACTTACCTTTCTTTCTACCTAGAATCCCTTCCTACCATTACAACACAGTCTCCTTATTTAAGAGAGCACAGATAACATCTCTTTAAGGAAGGCTTCCTGGATCTGCTGCTCTGCCCTTAGAGTGAGTGGGTCTCTTCTTTGTGGTCTTTTAGCATTTGGTACTTCCATTGTAGAATTTGTATTTATCTGCATTAAAATTATTTCTTAGTATGTATCCCAAAACAAATTGTGAAATAACTTATTATTAATATCAACAAAAAAAATAACAAATACTTACATTCCTTGGGTGCCTACCATCCATCATCCTCTGAGCACAACGATTTCAACATATTTCCTTTAATCTTCTAAACAACCCTGCAAAATAGGTATGTTATTCCTCACTCCACCACTACCCTCCAATTTTTAACAAATGAGTGAAATGAAACTCAGCAAGGTCAATTGACTTGCTCAGTGTCACAAAGTTCTCAGAACTGAGATTTGACCCTGGTCTTTCTGACCCGAGTCCTTGTTCTTTTTCCTACACTATAGATCCCCACTGCCCAGTGTAGTGTCTGGCACATAAGTGTTTGTTGAATGAATACAGGTCATAAATAAAGGAATAAAAATGTTGAGCCCACTACTATGAATTTAATCCAAAGAGGTAATTTAAACAAAAATAAAAAAATGGCAGATTGAACACAAATGCTTGTCTCTACTCCTTCCTGAATCCCCAATAAAATGACAATGAAGGTTTTAAAAAGGCAAATTCTCAAAACCATAGAGAATAGGAGAGCATATGGGAGCAGATGAGTGGAAAACAGATGGATGCATGGAAACTGATAAGACTAGAGAAAGCTGAAACCCAAGCCTGCAGAGAGGGAAATTCTAGAAGATCAAGTTGATTTGAAGACTCAGGAATTGGAGGCACCAGTACCTCTAAGGATGGGGGTATGAAATGTGTCTGAAAACATGACAATTGGTGGAAATTGCCCCAATTTCCTCCCCATCTCACACAACCGTGTGACTGTCCCACCTTCACCCCCGTAGGAGACTGGCAGCTTGAGGGTACTGAAAGCTCCCCATCCACGACCTAGTTCTCCAAGGAGACCTGAGGATTCCCCTGTGGGGAAATTGAGCAGCCCAAGAGAAAAGCCCTAGAGACATCATCATTTGGGTGTCCTCTAACAGACGGCTGGGACTCACCATTGACAGGTCCTACCTGGATAGTCACATAGCTCCATGTCAGCTTTTTAGTGCCTGGCCCTGAAATAGGAGCAGACAACCAAGAGTCACTGGACATTTGAGGAAAGCCTTTAACACAAAAGACAAAGATATACAGCAAGCAGAAGAAAGAAAATGGAGGAAACAAACAATGAAGTGAGCCAAAGGAAACCTGAAATGAGTATACTCAGAGATAAGAGAAGATATGCATCCATGTGGCAAGAATAAGAGACTGTAAAACTGGAACATGCAGAGAACAGGAAGGAGCTTTTGGAGATTAAAAATATGAGAGCAGAGATAAAGAAGATTAATAGAGGGATTAGAAGATGAAATCGAGGATCTCTTCCAGAAAGTAGAATAAAAAGACAAAGAGATAGAAATTGGAAAAGAATCAGTCCAGGAAATCCAACATTCAAATAAGAGCAGTTCCAAAAAGAGAGGCCAGGGGAAATGGAGGGGAGGAAATTATCAAAGAAATATCTCATAGCTATTTCATGACTGTATGAAGACTCAGTATTGAAAGAGCTTCTGAAACCCTAGCCCCCAAAATGAAAAAGACCCAATCAAGGCTCCTGATGACATTTTGTAACACTGGTAATAAAGTAAGATCCTCAAAACCTCCAGAGAGTAAAGAAACAGGTCGCACACAAGAATGGGCATCGGAATGACATCATATCCTCACAACAGACCAGAAGCTGTAGGATAGTGGAGCAAGGCCTTCAAAATCCTGAGGTAAAATGATTTCTAACTTAGACTTCTATACCAGCCAAGCAAAATCTAGTATAAGGGTAAAATAAAGACACTTTCAGATATGGAGAATTAGTCCCCCCATATCCACACACCTTTTTTACACCCCCCCCCCCATCCTCTTTTTCTCAAGAAGTGAGTGGAAGATGTCGTCTACCCAAACCAGGAAGCAAACCAAAGAAGAGCAGCCATGAGATCCAGGAGACAAAGGAAGGAGGGAAAAGGAGGGGAGGCCCAACCCAGCAGCCATTCCAGATGGGAGCAGGTGGCAGAGGCGCCAGGAGGGATGTCTCCAGGAAAAACACAATGGGTGGATTGCCTGGTACTTTTGTCTGTAAGGAGAGACTTGCAAATCCCTTAAAGTTTGGAGATAAATGGGTGATTGATGCGTAGAAATCTAAGCTAATGAGAAAATGATAAAAGTGGTAACCTGAATAAAATAAAAAGTTTACAAGGTAGGAAATATAATATAATTAATAGCCTGTAAATCGTGACTTGGTTGTAGCTAATATTTACATAATTATAGTTATATAAACACTGAAAATTAAACAAAAATGTTGCTATAACAATGTTGAAAGTATAGAGAAGAGAAAGTGCATGTTTTAGGGGAAGTAGAAGAGAGCTAACATCTTCCAAAGCAGGAAGTTCAGTAGATGATTTTGAAATCTGAAAACAAAGAACCAACAGATAAGCATGTCACTTAGAAATATGGAGGCAAGTATAGAATGGGGGGACAACTAAAGTTGTTGAAAACAGTTGCCTCTCAGGAGCAGGAATCAGGAATGGAGGCATCTTGTTGAACTTTTTAAACTATATACACGTATCGAAAAAAGTTTTTAAAACTACAAAGATAATGTGTAAAGGTAGTGTACCAGCGTTGTTTATTACAGTAAAAATTGGGAACAAAAGCATCCAACAATAGATGCTACAGCAGTGTAATGATGCAGGGGAAAGAATGTGAGCTGTCAAGCCTGCCAGACATGCAGTTCAAGTCCAGGGTCTGCTGCCTACGAGGCCTTCAGAGACTTGGTTTCCCGGTCTGAAAAGAGGGTTCCAGTAATAAGAGTTGTTGTGAGTGGTAAATGAAAGTATATAACACACTTGGCCCATAGAAGATGCTGGATAAATGTTTGCACCCTAAACTCTAGTTAATAAACAAAGATAGAATTTTATGTATTCATTCAGAATCTGTATAATAATTATATGAAAAATGAAGGGAATAAGTGAAAAAAGCAGATGACAAAATTAGGTATCTACACACCATTATTATAACTAATGTAGTTTCTGTATTCAAAGTTTCTGTATTCAAATAGATACAGATTAAAAGGAAACAAAATGTCAATAGTTTTGTTAGGTTTGTGATGGAAAGGATGACTTTTAAACTCTTGATTTCCTCTGTTTCAAACTGATGGTAAATGAAAATAAGAGAACTCTGAATATCCGTTTCATCCTTCATGGTTTTGAAAGTCATAATTTGTATTGCTAATAATATGTATAAGCAATTATAGCAGCCCACTGTCCTTTGCATCCGTCCTTCATGTATAAAGAGAGATGTACTTTGCTTTAGCAGATCTTTATAGAACATGCTTATTGGCACAGTTTTGTGGTGATCTCTCGCTATGTGGACGAGAATGAAGGTCTGGTGCCTGAGCTGCCCTGAGTTTTCACGAGGGTGGGGTTGTTGACTATTTGAGGAAATGTTTTTCTATGTTCTCATGCCATAGGAGAGGGCTGCCATTTCAACTGTGCTCAACCACAGCCAGCAACAGTGGCTTCTTTCAGCTTTCTGGAACTGTGTTCCTCATTGAAAGCTCCAGGGCAGCTGCATCATTTCCTTCCTTTTACATTTCTAATCGAGGCTCACTCTGCTTAAGAAGCAGCAGTTCTCTGAGCAACCAGGAGAATCTCTGACCTTGTTCTTTCCCTCAGCGTTGCCCTTGCTGTCAGCAGACCCTTAGGTTTATCAAAGTAAATCTGTAATAGTTATGCATATCATAAACACTCCCTACCTCCTTTATAGCTTGCGTTAGTTTTTTAAGATAGGTAAAATATTCGCATGGAATAAAAGGGTGAATAGACTTCCCCCAGCCATCCAGTTCCCTTCAACCGGTGCTTCCAGATTCTTGAGAATTTTCCCAGACATATCTTATGCAAAACAGCAAATGTGCGTGTGTCTGTGTATGTATTTGTATACTTTTTAAAAATTGCACAAATGGTAGCATACTATATACTGTTCTGTATCTTGCTTTTCTTCATGAATTATCACTTAGAGATTCTTCCATATGAGTATAGGAAGCGCATCCTCCATTTTATGTCTTGGCTGCTTAGTATTCCATAATGGACCATAGTGTATTTAACTGGTCTCCTAGATAGAGGTTTCAGTTTATTTCTGATCTCTTGTTTCCTGGTGCTGCAATGAATCATTTTGTAGTTATATCACATATGTCATATATCTGTAGGATAAACTCCTAGAAGTGGAATTGCATGTAAAATTTTGTTAGCTGTTGCCCTCAAGCTTATCCTAGCCAGCACTGTGTGAGAGTGCCTGATTCCCTATGACCTTGGCAATATAAGGGGTTCTTCTTTTCGATCTTTACCAGTCTGGTAAGTGAAAAATACTTTCTCACTGAAGTTTTAATTTATATTTCTTTTATGAAAGAGGTTGTGCATCTTTTTACACATGTAGAACTGTATTTTGATTCCCTTTTAACTGCCTACTGATAGCCTCTGTCCACTTTTCTGATGGTCAATGGTCTTTTTCCTAATGATTTTTAGAGCTCTTTGTATACTAGGGAAATTAGCCTTTTGTAATATGAATTGCAAATATTTTTTCTCAGTTTGTCATTTGTTTTTTGAATTTACCTATGGTGGTATTTGCCATGCAGAATATTTTTAAATGTTTGCATATTCAAAATTTTTAATCATTTCTTTTCTGGCTTCTAGGATTTCTGTTTTCCTTAGAAAGGTCTTCTTTAATTGCAGGATTATAAAAAAAAGTTCCAAAATTTTATCTAACACTTATTTGATTTCATTTTCTTCTTTGAAATGTTTGATCCCTCTGGTGTGAGGTGAAACTCCAACTTAATTGTTTTCTAGATGACTCGCCTTTGCCCAATACCATTTATTGAACAATGCATCTTTATTCCATTTATTGGAATACCATTTTTTGCTCCTGCTAAATTTCCTGGATGCCTTTTAGGCATATTTCCAATCTTCTCTTTTCTGTTGTTAAGACTGACTATATACTACTAGCAGCTATTTGTAGTTTTATGATTTACTATGGGAAGTAAGGGTAATGCTAGTACCCCACTCCCTGTTACTCTTTTCATAATTTCCTTGACTATCATTGCTGGTTCATTTTTCAAAATGAACTTCAGAGTGCCTATTTAATTCCAAATATAAAAACCCTGCTGTTATTTTTATTGTGGATCTGTTAAATTTATAGATAATTCGGGGAGAATTGACATATTTATGATGCTGAGTTTTCCTATGTAAGTTCATTTGTTCAAGTCTCCTGAGCCCTAAAGAGCAATATAAAGTTTTCTTCTCTCCTCATGATTGGGAACTCCCTGGGAACAAGATTAGAGTCCAGTTTTTAGTGTGGGTTATTAGTAATTGTGTATGTAACTATTGACAAAAGGAGCATCACTTTAATTAAATATTGTAAGAACCCATCTTTTCTCTAACATCATTGCTTGCTGTTTTGTGACTTTTATCGTACCATCTACTGATGTTAAATGTCCATTTTAATTCTTACAGTCATCTTTTGATGAAAGTAGTTTTAAAAGGGCATCATTCCATGTAGATAACCCCGGAGCTTTACATTTAGATAAGCTGGTTTTCCCTGACCAGGAATAGTAGCAAATGTGATGTGATTTTTCAGCTCTTATCTTTGCCCACCCCACCCTGGCACAGGTGCCGATGTGCCTTAGGCCTAGAACTAGCCACAGGCAGTACCAGGTTGGGCAAAGAGCAGACCACTGGCAATCTCTGTGGGCGTCCTCTGGACAACAGAGAGGTGACCAGGGGAGACGGGGACAAACCTAGGCATTCTCTGTGGTGTGCATCAACCTACATCCTGTTGGGTCAGTGCAAGTAGTGTTTTTTCAAATCCATAATTTAGCAAGAGGAAAGGTGAGCCAGGGAAAGTGTCATCTGTGTAAACTCTGGGCAAGAAGAATGAGTTTGGGACTCTGCAGTTAGCACTTTGGGGACCCCATTCCAGAAGCTGTGATGAATTCTCCTAAAGTTAGGGACTACTATTTGACTGGCTTTTTTTAGGACTAATTCTTTAATGGATGGAATTTTCAGGTGGAACCCTGGAGCCTCTTAATAAACTACTACCTCACTTGACACATAGTGCCCAAACCAGGTCGATACTATGATATATAATGGATAATATTTTGAGGAGAGAGAACTGTGCTTCAGTCTGTGTATGGAGTGGTGTGACCGGCCCTAGACGATATTTGTGGAACACCAAGTAATGACATCAGACACATTTTGTGTGTGAATATGATTCTGAGGGTTTTTTAAAACTGGTTTTCCTTTGTAGTTTACAATTGAATTTATTTTTCTTTAGAGCAAAAAGTGTGGTTTCTGTATGTCACTAGAAGGAAAGACAGAGGATGAAACATGGGATTGTATGACATAGTGAACCCCCTTGAGGGTGAAAATGTTCTAGAATTGATTGTGGTGATCAAGGCACAACTCTGTATTTACCAGAAGACCTTGTGCCCTTTAGATGGATTGTATGGTATGTGAATTTATCTCAATAAAACTGCTTTTAAAAAAAAAAGTAGCTTTATTGCAAATCATGAAGCTGTTCTTTTTAGCATTCACGTTGTGTAATTTGCACAGTGCACGCAATGGGTCACAGATGTGTCAGCTCTGCCTGGTGGCCTCTGTCCTGTATTTAGAAACCAGTTGCAGGAGCAGAAGACGATCTCTCTTTTGTCTCCTCAGGCCAATTTTAGTCATTTCAGGCAGAAAAATAACAGTCTCTGCATTGGAATTTTCCTGTGCATAATCCTGCAATTCAGGAATAGAACACCCAGCAACAACAGTGAAAATGTAATGTGCAACAGCTGTGAAGAAGTGTTTGGCTCCAGTGGGGAGAAAATGCTTGTTCAAACCGTATTTCCGATGAGCCTATTAATGAATGTTTGGGAAGTTGAATGTGCCACTTGCCGTTTTGAGATCAGAGCTCCAAATCTAATGATGTCAACCTTAGCCTTGTTCCCCAGCAGGACTGGTGTGATTGGTTGTGCAGGGGTCTACTCCAAATCCGGGCTTCCTGAAAAGCAGGGGCTCCCAGGTGGGCTGCCTCAGAGCTGAGGAGGGTGAGGCCCAGTGGGGTGGGCTCACTAACCCCCTGCTTTGGGTCAGCCAGGGAAGGAGGGAGCTGGGGATGGGGTGGGGGGATGTTGCAGAGAAACCAAAAGGGAGCAGAGGGGGCTGCACAGGACCAGCAGGAGTCCTGGGTTCAAAGCGTGTGGAGGAGAGGCTCTGACAGAGGATGTTGGGGATCCAGGATTAGTAGCTATAGAATGCTCCCATGAACTCTAAGGAGTTCTGCCCCTTCCCTGCTTCCTCACCTCCCGGTGTGCACACAGGCCCAGGCCCACACGTACATTCTCTCCCCTGCCCACTCTCTCTTTTACACACGCTCATGCACACAAGACAAGCCCGGAGCTCAGTTTTCTGACTCTTGGAGCTGCCACAAAGCTCTACTCCCAGTGTTTCTCTCCAACTGAGGCTTGTCCTGGTGGGTTTGTTCTCACCCATGAACATAGAATAAAAATGCTTCCCCAAATCAGACACCTCTCGCCTTTCTGGAAGTGCCTTCATCCTCCCTTGCTCTCCTTATCATCACTCTCCTGGGTCTCATTATATTGGGGAGATACTCAGCATGATTTCATTAACATTCTGGTCCCTTCTTAGAAATAATCAAATGTGAATATTCAAATTAATTACCTTATAGATATATCTCCTGCAGAAAAAAGACTTCACTGATATTAAGAGGTTGATTACAGTTGTGAAAAACATGTAAAATCAGATGGTTTTTTATTTTGTTTTGTTTAATGTACATGAAAAATACTGTAGACAGGTTCCA